>NC_060142.1:117031436-117338481 GCF_021461385.2 Schistocerca piceifrons
ATTTTATAGTAGCAGTGTATGCAAAGTCAGTTACAATTCAAACTCTTAGCAACTTTGTTAGCTTTGTGAATGCAGATGTAGCATTTTGCTAAAATTTTTTGGTGATGGTTACAACTATTCAGAAAAGCAAGAATACACAGCCAATAGATTTTAAAATACTGTGTTATTATCTTGATTACAGCGTTTTACTCCATGCACACAACACTTACGTTCCATGCAATAATTTCTCCGTTCAAGATTGTCTGGATCATCCTGCGCCCATCCTCCAGTAATGACATAGTGAGTAACATTGCCATTGGGTTGTAAGGGAGGCTTCCATTCAATCACAATATCTGAGCTGCTGTTAGGGAAAGCACGGACAACCTGTGGAGGAGTTGGCACTGAAACACAAAACAGTATCATGAATCGACTCTCCACATCCTCCCAGTGTTAATTTCTTTTTATATTTACGTCATGAACTACCACAATGTTCAATACTTTGCTGGTGCCCTTCTGAGCACAAAACTAATGTTGAACAAAGTGAGAAATAACACTGAGGAAAAGATATTTTTAAATGTTTAACACCAAAACTGTTATTTAATTACTGGCTGACTAGTTTCACGCTTTGCCCATTTTCACAAGCCACTTATTTGTATTTTGGATATGTTTGGTGTGGATGATTCTACTTATGACATCACACTCAAATGTATCTCAGTTCTTCATTATCCAGATTGGTGTGATCCACGCGACAATGACTAGTCAGCTAATAAGTTACTATCTGCTTTGGTGTTAAACATTTAAACATGTCTTTTCTTCAGTATTTGAGAGCTGCAAGACTATTTTCATAGGTGCTGATCTCTGTGAATTTACATCTTGACATGTTTCACATTCCTGGAAAGTCTCTTTTATGATACACTCTACGAAACACTACACTCTAATTAAATTAAATGAACAAATCAATGATTTGGTTAATGGATGAAGAGGTGATATGGTCAGCAGTTTAGTAAGCAATTCGGTTTCATTCAAACGTTAAACCAAACAGTGGAGAATCCAGGTAGGAATATCAACAATGTACGAAAAAAGAGATTGCTACTTACCACAAAGGAGACACATTACCTTATTTACTCGAATCTGAGCCGCACTTTTTTCCAGTTTTTGTAATCCAAAAAACTGCCTGTGGCTTAGAATTGAGTGCAAAGTAAGCAGAAGTTCTAAAAAATGATGGTAGGTACCGCCACAAGTAACTTCTGCTGTCGAATATATGTAGTGCTACACAGGCATGCTTTGCAGGCACAAAGATAAATACTGATGCCAAAACCTTTGCGTCAGTAAATAAATTAAAAAAAAAAAGGGTAAAAGACGAGCTTTTTCTCACTCCCAAGTTTCGACCACTGCATTTTCATACTTTATCCAACAAAGTAAACCGAAAATCCGTATTGTTCATCTTCGAACGTAGCAGCCTTTCAAATGTTCATAGCAACAAAAATAAATTTCTTTTCACAAAAATACCAACAATGCACAAGGCTTTAGGATTGTTGCACAAGTTGATACGCTAGGGTTCATTACGATTTCACGTAGTGGCACCTACTGCTTTATGGAATTTTGTGAAGTGCTTGTTGGTGTTTTTGCTGAATGAAGTTCTAATCGTGCTGCAGGTCTGCGGTACGGGATTGATGAGAGCAACATCAGGCGATGGTGACTGCAGAGAGACACATTATTTGAACGTTCAAGTCATGCTTGCTTGCACAGCAGATGGACATAAATTACCCCCATTCATAGTTTTCAAGCAAAAGACTTTACCGAAATCGCAAGTGTTTCCAAAAACTGTAACTGTTCGAGCAAATGAAACTGGGTGGTTTTCAGAGGACATGGTGCTGGAATGGATTAGGTGTGTGTGGAATTGTTGCCCTGGTGCAATGCTTGGTTTACACAGTCTGTTGGTATTAGATGCGTACGCAAGCCATGCAAAACCTGTAGGAAAACGAAAATTAGAGGAAAGCAAAACAGACTTGGCAGTAATTCCAGGTGGGATGACGTCAATTTGCAACCACTTGACATCTGTTTGAATAAACCGTTTAAGGACAAGCTTAAACGCATGTACACAGACTGGCCTTCGAAAAGCGACAGACAACTGACACCAACATGACGTGTACAACGCGCAAGTTTGTCACAAGTGTGCCAATGGATTTATGATGCATCGAAGTGTGTTCCAAATCAGACTGTGCAGCAAGCATTTAAAAAATGTTAGATATCCAATGCACTAGATGGTATGGGGGATGATGCTCTGTATGAAGAAATGAGCAACAAAGAATCGAATGATAGTGATTCAGAATCATGACTGAGATTTTAAACATTTCGTATAAGATGTATTACAAACCTAATAAAACTTTGTTTTAAATTTCACACCTCCACAGCATGCTAGTCCATCTCCATGCCATTCCTAATCCCAACCGCTCTCTGTTTTAATTTCTAAGTTATTTTCATTCTTATTTTATAAGTGTTGCTGCTCTACATTGCACAGGATAAAAAAGTGTGGAGAGCTGCATCAAACCAGTCTACGGACTGAAGACAACACACTCTGCATTTGAAGTCATCACTAAAAATCTACTACGAAAATCCGACTGGCAAGACTGTTTGAGATGTATGTAAATATGGCCAACTCTACAATCTGAATTTTTTCCTACTTGTGCTAATAGGAACTTTTATGAACCGTGAATCACATGCAGTATTCTCTTCACCATAAGAATAATATGAATGTAAACATTATGCCATATATTCTTTCATGTTTGCTGCTATCTCATTTAAATCCTGTCTGCCTAATAAACTATGAAACTAGCATGAGACAACAGCAAACACAGAAGAATATACATATCATGTCATGTTTATATTCGTATTATTCTTATGCTGAATACTGATACAGTCAGAATGAAGCAAGGCAACTGACTAGATTTTTAAATCTAAGATGACTATAATTTCTGTGCAGAATGTAATGTACTAAAGAGGCGTCTGCAAAGATTTCAAATGGAGAAAAATTTTCGCTAAACTCTCGTTCAAAACATATTCTATCATATGCAGTCTATTATTTGGTTCTCGTTGATCATTATCAAAGAAAGCAGCAGTGTAAGTAACAACAAATAGCAGTCTCTTGCCATTGTTTTGCTAAGGAGACAGTTCCTCTCTTTTTTTTTTAATTGTTAAGCGGCTTTAGTGCGCACAAAAGCAAGTCATGCCGCGAGCGGCAACAGGTCATAAACACTCATTATCAGAACGCGATAAACAATGCATGACACAGTACAATAATGCATTTTCAGCTTAGAGTGACATAAACACCTATAACAAAGAGAACGGCACTTATCAGATCAAAGCAAAATAAGCAATCGATTCAAATCAGATGAAGCACATGGAAAAGGAAGGGTAGGCCTACCTGTATAAATGCGGACGGAGCGCCTGACGCATAGCAATGGCTATCTGGTAAAGCTTAACTGCTAAGCTTACGACTCGAACCAAACTACTGTAGCTGTATCTTCATCCATATGACCTAAATTGTGTCTCATGTTGCTATGGACCAACTTTGTTTTGATTTGGAGGTGGGGTCTAAAACTTTTGTCCCCCCTTGAATTTCGAGTCTCAAATTTCAGGTGCGGCTTAGATTCGGGAAAAATTTTTTTCCTTGATTTTGAGTATCATTTTCCAGGTGCAGCTTAGATTCGGGTGCGGCTTAGATTCATGTAAAAATGGTAAATTGCAGACTGGCACAATTAAAATTTGATTAACTATTACCATGCCCTGAAATGAGAGACATCCTACCAGAGATTTTTCCCATCCCTCCTACAGTGGTGTTCTGTTGCCCACCCAACCTCCACAGCATGCCAGTCCATCTCCATGCCATTCCTAATCCCAACCCCTCTCTGTTAAGGATCATGCCCCTATACCCTGTACAAGAGCCAGGTGCAAAACCTGCCCAATCTACCCCCCCCCCCCCCCCCCCACCTTCCCCCCAGCATTTCCTATCCCAGTCATCATTAAGGGTTGGGTCGCTCGTGACAGCAGCCGTGTCATTTACCAGCTCTGCTACAATCATATCATTGCACAGCTTTTTATATTGGTGTGACTACCAATCAGCTGTTACCAGCGAATGGCCACAGCCAAACTGTGAACATAACACGCCTGATTTCAATTGCTGCTTCACTACCCAAGCCATCTGGATCCTTCCATACACCACCAGCTTTTCTAAACTGCGTGGATGGGCGTTATCCTTACAACACATTCTCCACTCCCGTAATTATTCCAGTCTCAATCTATGGTAACATACTGTCCCTATATCCCCCACCCAATAATTTCCTCCCACTCTGTCCTATCATCTCTCCCCATTCTCATTTCCCACCCTTTTACTTGCAGCCTTCTGCCAATGCATCCATCTGTCTTTCCCTGCTCCTTTTCTTTTTTGCTTCTTTATGCCCAACATCCCTTTCCCACAACCTCCTGCACCTGTCAGCATTCTAGTTCCTGCACATTCCACCTGACAGCATTTGTCTCTCTCCCCACACGTACACTACTATCTCTTCCCCTTTCCTGTCCCCCTCCAGATTGCTGCTTGCATCCCATGTGATAGTTATGTTCTGGCCCGAGTTAGTGGTTGTATGTGCATGAAATGTGCTTTTTTTTGTGTGTGTGTGTGTGTGTGTGTGTGTGTGTGTGTGTGTGTGTGTGTGTGTGTCTTTACTGATGAAGGCTGTGGCTGAAAGCTCCATATCAGCGCCTTTTTATTGTGCCTGCCTGCAACTTAATGTGTCTCCTTTATGGTAAGTAGCAATCTCTTCCTACACTGTTGATATCATTCAAACTTTACTTACACCTGCCCAAATCACTATGGTTCAAATGGCTCTGAGCACTATGCGACTTAACTTCTGAGGTCATCAGTCGCCTAGCAATTAGAACTAATCAAACCTAACTAACCTATGGACATCACACACATCCATGCCCGAGGCAGGATTCGAGCTTGCGACCGTAGCGGTCGCTCGGTTCCAGACTGTAGCGCCTAGAACCGCACGGCCACTCCAGCCGGCCCTAATCACTAATTGGCAAACAGTAAAGGCAGTCAAAGTTCACAAACTAACTGAACAATATGCAACAGTTGATCTGAAATACCAGCTGAAGTAGTTTGTACACAGTCTCTACATGCTATGCCTCTGCCACTACATCCCAGATTAAGTAATAAGGCTGGTTTCTTAACTGATGCAGCAGTTCACAGTGGCCACATTACAAGAGCAAAGAGAAAAAGTATTAACTTGACAGAGAGATAGCATTGAAATAAATGGTAGTTTGTTTTTGTCACAAAATGTTGCCCAGTGCTTATCCCAATGGTGCAAGTCTCCGCCTGCCAACTGAAACTCAGTATTCCTACATTTCAGGACAATAAACGCTTCCTTCAGGAATGAAATACGAATTAGTAGTATGAAGTTCCAAATGAAGTAATTCATTAGTCCGACGTCATACTATGAGGAACCTACCCTGTACGACGTCGTAGATACTGCAACAATGGCTGAGGGCATCGAGAGTGTGCAATATAGCGCTATGTGATGTGGAATTAGATATGTATGTAACAGATGAAGAAAGATTAACACTGAGAATGTTCTGGGCAAGAAATGTGCTGCATTTTATTGACGATGACTGAAGATTGTGAAATCAATTCTTTGACAATGCCCGTAGAATGTTAAAAAAGAGCAACAGAGTCTGTGTGCTGATTTGTTACTGTGGCTCAGGTGTGTATCATCACACTAGAAATGAGACAGCAGTTGCATGTGGTGACAAAGTCAGTGGACCTGCACCAAAAACTGTGACCTTGATTTCATCCACCACAAAACTAAGATAATGGGTGTCAAAGCACATCTTCTTAAGACATACCATGGGTGACAAAAAAAGGACATCTGAGATACTACACAGTTCTTCTGGACCATCTGAATGAAAGAGAAGAAATAATGGTCAGGTGGCAAAATTCTTTAGACTGCCAACAGACACACATAAAAGTACAAGAAGCTATTGTAGCTTTAGGTACTATTAGTTCTTTTCTTGGGGAAGGAGAGTTTCTTATACTTTCATTTGTGACTACTGGATCTATTAGATTAGTGCATAACTTTGTACAATTTTTGTTTTGCTTATTGGTATTCCGATTGATAAGAGCTTATTTATTAATTGTCATTTTTCACTTGTAGCTCGCTGTTGCTATTTGAGTTTACATACTGTCCTTTCATCATTTGGGGGCAGTGCGTGGAGCTCTGAATGCTAGAAAATGATGTCCAAATGCAGAAATCTGAACATTTCTGGCATAGTCTTCTGTTTGAGTTCGAGAGAGGGGTGACAGTAGCAGATGCAGCCAGGAACACCTGCGTCGTGTATGGGGATAATGCCCTTGGACAGGGCGCAGCAAGAAAATGGTTTTCTCATTTTAAGGAGGATTGTTTTGGCATTAGTGACTCTTGACATTCAGGAAGACTTTCAGAGTTTGATAAGAGCATTTAAATGCATTAATCCACAATGAGCCAAGTCAGTGTACTCAAGGACTGGCAAATGTGATGCACTGTGATGAGCTGTGATCATTTCACCATCATGAAATTCTGCATGCAGTGGGGATAGTTCAAATATTGGGTGTACGGGTACTGCATGCTCCAAGTAAAAACACAAAAATATGAGCCATATGTGCATCTCTGCTTGCTCATCATCAATTGGTTCACAAACAAAACCAGCTACTCCTATCAGTATCATTACTGGTGATGAGAAATGCTGTCTTTATGCTAACGTAAGGAAAAGAATGGAATGGTTGTGCCCAAACAAAGTAGCAGCCCCCCATATAAAGACCTGCGTGCATCCACAAACGATAATGCTGTGCATCTGGTGGAACAGCAACAACATACTACAAATTGCTTCCCCGAGGGGTAATCATCACTGCTGACATTTATTCTCAACAACTGAGATGTCTTGCAGACACAATCCAAGAACAACAACCAGGAAGACTTTGTGACAGTTACGCTACTCCACGATAACACCACCTGCATCCCGCTAGACTGACAAAAAACCCCATACAGGAGTTGAGTCATGAAGTCATTCCACACCCACCTTATTCATCTGATCTTGCACCCCCAGATTTTCAATTTTTCCACTCTCTACCAAACAAACTTCAAGGAATTTCCTTTCCGGGCAAAAATGCGCTCCAGACATAGCTAGACAATTTCTTCACATCAAAACCACACGATTCTATGTTGCAGAATCGAAAATTTACCCCAGTATTGGCAGATTGAAGAATGTATTGGCAGTGAAGGAGAATATATTACTGATGAACACAGTCTATGTAACATGTATCTGTTGTATTTATTAAAACTCATGGGAAAATGCTACAAACTTATGCACCAACCCCATATTTTAAAATAGGTGAAGTACAGACACAAAACTCCAAATGAACACAACCAGCTTCAAAGCTGAAAACGATAATACTATGGTTCAGTTATATGCAGACTTACACTGCCCCATTTTTTGCAAATCCAAAGTTATGCGATTCATCTGTTTGAGCACTGCGCAGTTCTGCCCCCACTATATCCACACAGTGTTCAGCTAATGACAGGTTCAGAGGAACTTTGTGCAGAATCACTCTATCCACAGAGCTGGCTCGAGTATATATTCTAACTATGTCACCCAAACGAAGCAGAATTGATTCATTTGCATCAGGCAAGAGAAGAAAATCATTATCTTTTGGTGTAAACTTAATATTATCAAAGGCTTCAAGGCAAAAATTAAAATTTGTGAACTGGAAAAGAAGTTTAATATACCAGAATCAACAATCAAAAAAATTATAAAAGGTAATGTGAAAATCCTTGAAGATGTGAAACATTTTCAATCTTTGAATTCAAGTATCATTTGTAAACATCATGGTATTATCGGTAAGCTAGAAACAACATTAAAGTTATCATAAGATAATCAAGTAAGAGTAAAAATTAATTCTGTTGCTCAGAACATGGTGAGCTCTCAAGCTAAGCTAATGTTTGAGAAACTGAAAAAAGAAGCTGGGGAGTTGACCAAAGATGAAATGTTTAAAGCTAGTAACGGGCAGTTTAGCCAATTCAAAAGTAGTTATAATTGGCATAGCACTGCAGAAAGTGGAGAGACACCAAGTGCTGATAAACAGACTACATCACTCTATCCAGAGAAACTCAAGACACTAATACAAGTTGGCTATAACAGCCAAACCATATTCAATGCAGATGAAACTGCTCTATTCTGGAAGTAGATACCTAAAAGGACTTTTATCATGCGCAAACAGAAAAGCTTTCCAGGTTTTAAATCATCAAAGGTCGAATGACAGGAATGGCTGGCGAGAATGCAACTGAGGACTGTAAATTAAAAACTCAGAAATCCAAGTGCTTTAAAAATATGCTTATATCTGGTTTATTGTGATTTGGAAGCCAAATTCTGAAGCTTGGATGACAGCTTCCCTTTATTATGACTGGTTGTCATAATTTCATACCTGAAGTCAAACGTCATTGCCAATGAAAACAAATTCCATTTAAACAGATGCTTTTAATCAACAACACACTAGGTAATTCTCCTACTAATCTAATTAATTTTGACCCATGTGTGAAAGTTGCATTCTTGCCACCAAATACAACCAGCTTGCATCAGCCAATGGACCAGAGAGTCAATGAAACATTTAAAGCTTACTACACAAGATGATTGTATGTGCATCTACGTGAAGCTACAAGACAAAACAATGAGTTCTTTGTTAAAGACTTTTGGAAGCAATTCAATGTCTTAGATGCCTTGAGAATTACTGGACAATCTTGGAATGAAATTTTACACAAAAAAAAAACTTTAAATGGTGCCTGGAAAAAACTGTGTCCATTTTTTGTCCATTGTAATCCAGGGGGAATCAACATCAGATCTCCATCAAATTGATAACATGATTTAAAAAGTGGTTGATCTTGCCAGGCTGTTAAATTTAAGATGTGGGTGGTGATGACATTCAAGAACCGCTGGATTCACACAATCAGAAGCTGACAATTGATGTGCTTATAGAAACATGTGACCAAGAGAAAAACATTGAAAAACTCGATTCTTTATACCCAGTTCAATCAGAAGCTCAAATTAAGGTTGCAGACTTAACAGAAGGCCTCAGGGCCTCAGTTCAATTGAAAAAGGGTTACAAATTTTGGAAAAAAAAGACTCCAGTGAAATGCGCATTTCTGTTACAAAATACGAAATAAAAGATTATTATCGAGCTACAAGGAAATTTTCATTGAGAAGAAAAAAAAAAGACTCAAACAGATGACACGTTAGATTTTATGAAATCTTCTACATCACAATTAAATTAAGTTTACACTGTTTCAGTGCATAGCACTGTACCATAATGTACACAGAGGTGACAAAACTCATGGAATAGAGATATGCACATACACAAATGATGGCAGTATCACGTACACAAGGTATAAAAGGGCAGTGCATTAGTGGAGCTGTCATTTGTACTGAGGTGATTAGTGTGAAAAGTCTGTAGACATAATTATGGTTGCACAAAAAGAATTAAGAGACTTTGAAGGTGGAATGGTAGTTGGAGTTAGGCACCTGGGACATTCCACTTTGGAAACTGCTAGTAAATTCAATATTCCAAGATCCTCAGTACCAAAAGTGTGGCAAGAACACAAAATTTTAGGCATTACCACTTACCACAGACAACACAGTGGCCAATGGCCTTTTCTTAACAACTGGGAGCATCGGCATTTGCGTAGAGTGGTCAGCGCTAACAAACAAGCAACACTGTGTGATGTAACTGCAGAAATCAATGTTGGACATACAACAAACATATCCGCAAGGACAGTGCAGTGAAATTCGGCTTTACGGGCTGTGGCAGCAGACAACTGATGCGTGTGACTTTGCTAACATCATGACATTGCCTGCAGCATCTCTCCTGGGCTTGTGACCATATCGGTTTGACCCTAGATGACTGGAAAACTGTGGCCTGGTCAAATGAGTCCCAATTTCAGTTGTTAAGAGCAGATAGCAGGATTCAAGTGTGTGCTGGACCCCATGAAGCAATGGACCCAAGTTGTCAAACAGGCACTATGGAAGCTGGTGGTGGCTCCATATTGCTGAGAGCTGCATTTAAATGTAATGGATTGATCATTGTCTGCAAATGGTTATGTTTGGATACTTGGAGACCCTTACAGACATTCATGAACTTCATATTCCCAAACAACAATGGAATTTTTGTGGATGACAATGTGCAATATCAACAAGCCACAACTGTTTGCGACTGGTACGAAAAGCTTCCTGGAGAATTCAAACGAATGATTTGGCCACCCAGATTGCCTGACATGAATTCCGATCAAACTGTTTGGGACATAACTGAGACGTCAGTTCGTGCACAAAATCCTGCAGCAGTAACACTCATGCAGTTATGGACGACTATAGGGACAGCATGGCTCAATATTTCTGCGCGGGACTTCCAGCGATTTGTTGTTGACTCCAAGCCACATTGAGACGCTGTACTACACTGTGCAAAAGGAGGTCCAACATGATATTAGGAGGTATCTCATGACTTCTGTCACCTCAGTGTAACTTGTTGAACTGTTGAACATTTTACTTAATATTTTGCTTATAAATTATATTTTTTTGGCTCTGGTCACAATATGTATGTAATCACAATATGTATGTAATTATGCGCAAAACTGGTCAGTTGCTTGGTTGGTTGATTTGGGGGAGGGGACAAAACAGCAAGGTCATTAGTCTCATTGGATACAGAAAGGATGGGGAAGGAAGTCGGCCGTGACCTTTTCAAAGGAACCATCCCAGCATATGCCTAAAGCGATTTAGGGAAATCATGGAAAACGTAAATCAGGATGGCCGGATGCGGGTTCGAACCATCTTCCTCCTGAATGTGAGTCTGGTGGGCTAACCACTGCCCCACTTACAAGAATTCAACTTACATGGTTATCACTAAGTCCCACCTATCACATAAGTGTCGTGTATTAGAGTACATCAGTGTCAAAAAAGATTGAAGGAAATGGATATACAACTACAAAACAGACAAAACGTAAATATCTTCAGAACATTCTTTCTGTAGACAGTGCTCTACATCTTTAAGACGGTGCTCTACATCTTTAAAGTTTTTGAAGAAAAGCATTGTGGAACCATCAAAAATTATATTTATTGCCAGACAACTAGTTTCTGTTGAGCCATAGATTAACAATGCAGTAGTTGTGGTCTTCGGTCTGAAGACCGGTTCAGTGCAGTTATTTGCACTAGTCTATCCTACATAAGTCTCTTTCATCTCTACATAATTACTGCCACCTCCTTTTTGAACATATTCAATATATTCATGGTTCAGTCTCCCTCTGCAAACTCCACACACTATCCTACTCTCCATAGGTATAAACAACACAGTTTATAACAACTCGCGCTGGTGGGAATGTGGAGACCGCCAGAAAGAAAACATGCAGGTCTGCAGGTCAATGACAGCACAGATCACAGGGTGAATAAATAACCAACAGGAGTCCAAGCTGTACCCAATATGTCTAAACATATAGCACAACCCAGGGGCAAATCCAAATCTCAAAATGTGATCTGGCGTAATACTCAGGCTTTAGAGTCTACCAAGAAACTGACTCCAGTTGCCAGATAGTGTTACTACAGTACACAGTCTTCAGAGGGTATTGCCACCTTACATACTTGTCATGGCAGCAGTGCCCCACACAGCCACGAGTCAAATCTTTCTTCTAGAGCCTGTGTATCTTTGACGTGTTCTCTCTATTGATACATTGACTAGGCAAGGATTTGAATCACCATTGAATACTAGACCCTCCATCACCAAGCTGATATCGTTGATGCCTAAGAATGTGTCCCATCAGCCAATCCCTTCTGTTAGTCAAGTTGTGTCATGAATTTACTTTTCCCCCCATTTGATTCAGTGCCTCCTCATTAGTTATTCATGCTACTCACCTAATCTTTAGCATCCTTTTGTAGTACAGCATTTCATAACCTCTACTCTCTTCTTGTCTGAACTGCTTATTCTCCATGTTCCACTTCTGTACAAGCTTACACTCCAGACAAATACATTCAGAAAAAGATTCCTAACACTAAAATTTATATTAGTTGTTAACAACTTCCCAATTTTCATAAAAACATTTATTGTTATTGCCTGTGGGCATTTTATGTTCTCTCTCCTACAGCCACAGTCAGTTATTTTGCTGCACAGATAGCAAAATTCATCTACAACTATTTATCTCTGATTTGCTAAACTAAGCACCTCAGTATAACCTGATTTGATTCAGCTACATTCCATTAACCTTGTTTTACTTTTATGATTGTTCATCTTATTGGCTCTTTCATCCACTCTTGTCAGCTGCTCTTCCACATCCTTTGCTGTCTCCCAGAGAATTACAATGTCATCAGCAAAGCTTGAAGTTTTTACTCCTTCTCCATGAACTTTAATTCTCTTCCAAATTTCCCCTTATTTATCTTTACTGCTTGCTCTTTGTCCAGATAGGATAACATCAGAGTAGCCTGCAACCCTGTCTCACTCATTTCTCAACTACTGGCTCCCTTCCATGTCCTCTGACTCTTGGAAAAGGGAAAAAGGTTAGTGTTTAATCACTCATTGACAATGAGGTCATTAGAGATGGAGCACAAGCTCAGATTAAAGACGGATGGGGAAGGAAATCGGCCTTATTTTTTTGAAAGGAACCATCCTGGCATTTGCCTTAAGTGATTTAGGGAAATCACAAAAAATCTGTCAGCCAGGAATGTGAATTTGTCTTCCTCCAAGAAACAAGTCCAGTGTACTAGCCACTGCACTACCTTGCTCAGTCCTGGCTCTTAGAACTGCAGCCTAGTTTCTGTACAAGCTGTAAATAACCTTTTGCTTCCTATTTTCTGCCCCTGCTACCTTCATAATTTCAATGAGTTATGCCAAGTTATCATTATTATAAGCTTTCCCTAAAAGTCTACAAATGTTATAAACATAAGTCTGCCTTTCTTTAACTTATCTTCTAAATACACTGTAGAGTCAGTATTGGCTTGTGTCTTCCTGTATTTCTCTCAAATACAAACTGACCCTCCACTCGGTTATCATTTACCTTTTTTCCATTCTTCTGTAAATAATTATTGTTGGTATTTGGCAACCATGGCTTATTAAACTGATAGTTTGGTAATATTCACATCTGTCTTCTTTGGAATAGGAATTATTTTGTTATCTCACATCTCACCATCATTTCTTCCTCTTCCCTTTCTTCAATATTTCTTTTGAGTTCATTTCCCTTTCACTAGCCTTCAGTACATCCCTTCCACCTTTCAGTTCTCCCTTTTTTACTTAGAACTGGGTTGCCACCTGGGCTCCTGATATTCACACAGTTGCTGCTCTTTCCTCCAAAGGTCTCTTTAATTTTTGTACAGACAGCTTACATCTTTCCCCTCGTCAAGCACACTTCTACGGCCTCACGCTTGTCCTACAGCCATTCCCACTTAGCTATTTCGCATTTTTGGTCAGTCTCACTTTTTTTAGATTTCCTTATTGCCTTCTGTCTGCTTCACTTGCTGCATTTTTACACTTTCTCCTGTTGTGAAAAAATTCAATATGTTCAGTGTTCTCCAAGGATCTACAAAGTCTTGCCTTTTTACCTATTTGATCCTAACACTATACTAGTTGGCATCAGATACCTAATTGTCTTTCAGTCACAGCATCTGTACACATGCATCTGTCATCCTATACTTTTAAACAGCAGTCACCAAGAGCAAAAAGATGTTCTCAATCAAAAGGTTGCTTTGAAAACGACAGTGCTCTACTGGGCATGCTCCTACAATAGGTGATATGCTTTTGCCTTGCTTCAGCCCTTTAAATGACTTTTTTCACACTACCAGATCACTGACAGAGATGATGAACTCCTTTCTGAACCATCCTAAAACTATCCATCCCCAAGGAATGACCGAGTAGTACAGAAGGCTAGGATAGGACCACATACTTTTAAGTGTGTCTACCAGTAGTACTATATATGCACCCTTCTCAGCACCTGACCTTACAACTAACGAAATTTGTGCCTGGAAGGCACATTTAGTTGATTTTTTTTTTTTTAACTGAACAAATTACTTTGCAGGCAAATGTTTTGTAGACATTCACGAGCACCACTTCAAGCCTGGGATCAACTCACTGTAGAAACTGTGGACAATAATGTGAAGTGAATTACAAGAAAAGGGACATTTTTCACCTAACAAGCTGCATTTCATAGTTAGTAAAAGGAGTCTGCTCCTTCACTCCATAATAAGTAAGTGAAGGGTTTCAACTGTTGCAATTACTTTGAGCCAGGAAATAATTATTCAAAATTTCAATGACAAATGTTATGTTCTATTCCGCCTAAATCATCAACTTTATCACTAGCAAGCACAGTATTTCAAGTTGAAATTGTTCCACTTGCTAGAACCTCATATTTAGGCATCATCTCTTTTTTTACAATTAATAATTATTTGGTGGGAACTCACCATCTGGCAGTGTCACAAAGTACTGTATCTCACTCTGGGCCCCAGTTCGCTCTGTAGCAATCGTGTATGTTCTGACATAAAATGCATACTGCGTGAATGGCTTCAGGCGTGACAGCAAGTGATCTATTTCCTGACTGTCCTCATTTACCCAAACATCGACAACTCTCCATCTGTAACAAATTTAGTTATTAGAACAGGAAAATAAAGTCTACAATACAATTTAAAGCAATGTTTTATCAGCACCGAACACGATCAAAACTTGAACTGAACCAAAGTTTCAATTTCCTCAATGCATGCGTGTGTGTGTGTGTGTGTGTGTGTGTGTGTGTGTGTGTGTGTGTGTGTGTGTGTGTGTGTGTGAGAGAGAGAGAGAGAGAGAGAGAGAGAGAGAGACCAACTGTTAAAATAACACACAAATTTAGACTTTCAAATCTAATTTAAATTATTGCATGATCAAGATTATTTCCCACCATATAATCAAGCTTTTCAACTATTTGATTTTGTACAAATTATGCAAAAATGAAGTTATTCATTATACAACAAAAAAGTGATACATAATTAAGCTGCGTTGAGTCCACAACAAAGCACAAATCCAAATGAAGTACAACTTTCCAAATGAAGTATGGCTTCAAATCTTCTCTGTCCATAATAGGATTCTCGTTGTTACTCAGTCATCTTCTAGAACAAGCAGTTTTCTTTGCAGTTGAGACTATTTTTACTGGAACATCTTCAAACCTCCTGCCTTGAAGCCTTCACAAATGTGCTGCTTTGTTTTGACTGTCAAGCAGGAAATATTCTTCATGAGTGTCTCGGCAGGTAGCTCCAGAATTTTGTGAACATTAGCCTTCTTTGGTCCTGGGTTCTGCAGGTAGCACTTGCGTTCACCATTCCTACATCTAGTTAGTAGAAGTAATGTTTCTTATACCCCTAAATATATCTCCTCACTTGCAGATTTGAAGATAACAGCACAAGTATTGCTGCTTAGAAATGACTTGATCAAGTTGGGAAAGGCGGCCCATTTGTCCATTTAAATACACTCCTGGAAATTGAAATAAGAACACCGTGAATTCATTGTCCCAGGAAGGGGAAACTTTATTGACACATTCCTGGGGTCAGATACATCACATGATCACACTGACAGAACCACAGGCACATAGACACAGGCAACAGAGCATGCACAATGTCGGCACTAGTACAGTGTATATCCACCTTTCGCAGCAATGCAGGCTGCTATTCTCCCATGGAGACGATTGTAGAGATGCTGGATGTAGTCCTGTGGAATGGCTTGCCATGCCATTTCCACCTGGCGCCTCACTTGGACCAGCGTTCGTGCTGGACGTGCAGACCGCGTGAGACGACGCTTCATCCAGTCCCAAACATGCTCAATGGGGGACAGATCCGGAGATCTTGCTGGCCAGGGTAGTTGACTTACACCTTCTAGAGCACGTTGGGTGGCACGGGATACATGTGGGCATGCATTGTCCTGTTGGAACAGCAAGTTCCCTTGCCGGTCTAGGAATGGTAGAACGATGGGTTCGATGACGGTTTGGATGTACCGTGCACTATTCAGTGTCCCCTCGACGATCACCAGTGGTGTATGGCCAGTGTAGGAGATCGCTCCCCACACCATGATGCCGGGTGTTGGCCCTGTGTGCCTCGGTCGTATGCAGTCCTGATTGTGGCGCTCACCTGCACGGCGCCAAACACGCATACGACCATCATTGGCACCAAGGCAGAAGCGACTCTCATCGCTGAAGACGACACGTCTTCATTCGTCCCTCCATTCACGCCTGTCGCGACACCACTAGAGGCGGGCTGCGCGATGTTGGGGCGTGAGCGGAAGACGGCCTAACCGTGTGCGGGACCGTAGCCCAGCTTCATGGAGACGGTTGCGAATGGTCCTCGCCGATATCCCAGGAGCAACAGTGTCCCTAATTTGCTGGGAAGTGGCGGTGCAGTCCCCTACGGCACTGTGTAAAATCCTACGGTCTTAGCGTGCATCCGTGCGTCGCTGCGGTCGACGGGCACGTGCACCTTCCGCCGACCACTGGCGACAACATCGATGTACTGTGGAGACCTCACACCCCACGTGTTGAGCAATTCGGCGGTACGTCCACCCGGCCTCCCGCATGCCCACTATACGCCCTCACTCAAAGTCCGTCAACTGCACATACGGTTCACGTCCACGCTGTCGCGGCAAGCTACCAGTGTTAAAGACTGCGATGGAGCTCCGTAGGCCACGGCAAACTGGCTGACACTGACAGCGGCGGTGCACAAATGCTGCGCAGCTAGCGCCATTCGACGGCCAACACTGCGGTTCCCGGTGTGTCCGCTGTGCCGTGCGTGTGATCATTGCTTGTACAGCCCTCTCGCAGTGTCCGGAGCAAGTATGGTGGGTCTGACACACCGGTGTCAATGTGTTCTTTTTTCCATTTCCAGGAGTGTAGTTCTCCACATCCCAACACACTTCTAACAAAATCTTTTCACTTTGTGAAAATGTGATGATCCCATCATTATTTTCATTCTAATTTCAGTATATATTTTCAGCACTGAGCACATTTAATGAACCTTGATAAGAACTGTAACTCTCCTTCGAGGTTATGCTGAAGATTGTCCCTAAATTTCATCAATTTTGCCAGGAAAACACATTCCTTGAAGCCAGTTGAGTGTTTGTGAAAGAAATGGCCTGATATTCCTCAGTTTATTTTGATGTGTTTCTTAGCAGTCACTAAGAAAGAAGTACAGTTGAGACAACAAGCTTACTGTTATCAGTCACAGTTTACTTTTTATTTCCACTATGCATTTCACAAGCTTAAGTCTCCATCACCATTGATGTGAATTGGTACAACAAGTATGTACTGTGTTTTCAACTTTGGAGTAATCTGTGGTACTATCTCCAGTGATCACAGTCTCCTTTCTGTCACAATACATCACTCACAGTTTGTGAGCATCTTTGGAAGTTTATATTTATGAGATGCATAGTGGAAATAAAATCAATTGTGACTGAGAAGAGTAAACTTGTCACTTCAATTGATATCAGCAACAGTCCTGGTAAAGCCCAACCTAAAATGTTTACATTTACCAAAGAAGTACCAATACATGGAGATGGATATGAACTGTTTTAATAGCATTGATGCAGAAAAACTGGTGTCCCAATAATTTTTCTCTTCAATCATTACTTAAACGATTATTGGCTGTGGCGAGAGGTTGAAAAGTGCACATCTTCAGCACATCAACTGTTAAAAAATCATGGTCTACATCAGTGGGGGTTCTTGCATTGTAGAAATAATGTTTCATTCATTAACAAGAAGTATTATTGTACTACTTCTTTCCAGACATCATCTGACATTTTCTCTCAGTTTCACTATCATCAGTAAAATCAGTTCGCCTACTCCTGAATAATGTTTTTTCTTCTTAAACTCTTAAGAGCCTTCTTGAAAACTTCATTGCAAAGTCTCTATAGCTGCTAGCAAACATACATGGAATTTTGCACTTTGATCCACAGATGACACACATATGTGCACAACTACAGGACATGGCCCCTTTTTACAACAATTTCTCTGCTGTGCAGAACTGAATCAGCAGGCTGTCAAGGGTCTAGTTTGCCCACAGAAAAAACGTTTTAACTTCTTTGAGCATTAATTTGTACAGCATGGGTCAGGGGCTGCAGGATGGATACCAGCCAACAGTATTACAGCCGTGTTTATGCACTGCTGTTGAGGGAGCAGAGGGATTTTCTGGCAACTGGTGCTGGACTCTTGTGGCGGGTTTCTGACTGGTCATTTTTTTACAGCTCAGTAAGGGCTGCACAAGTAACTCACAGAGAAAAGATTTGTGGCTCTTTCTTTGGGAGTTTTCTGTAAAGGTCAGTATACTCCTCGATTGCAGGGCAATGCCAAACTCACTGCCTGCTGCGCTAAGGAAACGGCATAATTATTCATGAACAATATGACAACCAGATAAATTTAAATTAAGCAGTGTCTGCTGAAACTACAACATCTCCAATGGCTCACAGCAGAGGTAAATCAAAGCATCCATGACAAATGGATGGACTTTAATACAGATAAGTTTGATATTAGACTTGCAAATTTTCTTAAATAAGACTAAAAATAATGTATTATCATCACACTCAAGAGAAAGTTGTAAAAAATTAATAGTAATGATGTAGAATCGTGTGATGAGCTTTGGGGCAGTTGAAGGTATAGACTAGATGGGCAAAAAAAAAGATAAAAAAAAGTCTGCACAACAGTAAAATATGGCCCGGTGCACTTTTAGTGAACTGAAGAGAGTATTCAAAACAAGGTTTGCAGTGTGCCTGAAATAGAATGTTTACTATAAGTATTGACTTCCAGCAGTGAGGTGTGGATTCTGAATGTGAACGCATTCAAAGACTGAGAATTGCTGGTGGGAATTAGCAGCAGAGGCAGAAAGAGATACAAATGGGTTAAATAAACAAACTGAACCAGAAGACAGACTTAATCCTGACTATGAGGAAAATTAAATGGGGTAGGCACAATATGTAGCCATGTGAATGGATGGTAGATGATCCAAAAAAGTAATTTGCTGGGGCAACAATTTCACAAAATATAATATGCTGGAATTCATATGTTAATTTAAAGCCAAGGTGGTGACCTAATGAATTATGGGTAGATGACATTAGAAAATGTGCAGGAGCAACACGGATCCATAGAGTAGAAAACTTTAATGCACAGAAAGTCTTGTCGTTTACGTAGCAATGGATTTCAAGTAGCTTAGAATGATGGCGACTTGCTAGAAACAGTCTAGTAGCATTAACATACACACTTGGAAGTAATGTAGCAAATTGAGCTTTGCACGAAGTTGCTGAGGTAACAGAGGAGAGAAGCCTGGTTAATCAATTTTTTGTGCCACAAGTCATCCTGTCGATGCAAGAAAAAAAAGGGATGAAATACAAACCCTCCCCACAGAACAGTGTGATCCAAAGCTATTTTGTAATTGAACAGGTTACAATACACTGGCCTGAATGCAATAAGAGGAATTACAAAATAATTCAAAATTCAGCACACAGTGTAACAGGATAATGTCAGTGGACTGTCGAAATTAGTAATAAATTACAGCGAAAGGCCCTAAGTTACTAAGTGGGACTCCAGTACTGAATGAGAGGAGTCTGCCACAAGGTAATCCTTGAAAATCTTTGGTTTATCACTAATGTTTTAAAGTTCTGCTGTAAGCTTATTTCTGTGCAAGGGTACATTATTTAACTGAGATTTTTATTCCCACTTTAGAAGGCTACTCATAGGAACTCCAAGCCACAAACTGCCAATAGAAGGTGCCGGTACTTGTTCACAGCGTGCATGGATAAGAACAAAGCAGTGATAAGAAAGGCTGGCTGCCAGTGTGTGGTTGAAAATAGATTTATATTAATAATCAAGTAATTCTGTCCCTGTTGCCTATTAATGGCAGTGCACTTTACAGTTCATCCTCAAAAATAATTTATTCTTGCGATTAATAACAAACTCCAAAGATCAATGTTTCCATCCAAGACGCGACTGCTGTTCCACAACAGTAGCTGGACAGCAGTGCGTAATTAGCATCTGTCACGTGTACTGTCTCAATTCTTATCCCACAATGTATGATTGACAGTTGATATTTCCTTTGACATAACTCTCGAGTCATTTCTCTAGTAGTAGTGCTAGTAATTGTATCACTTCTCTCTGATACAACTACATTATATCTGCTAACACCTTCACCTCATAAACTGATCTCATTTCATCCTGAGACTGTGGAGCTCTTTAACTTTGGATTTAAAACTCTTTCACTGAACGCTGCTATGGAAATCGTCCAATTACAAGCATCTGTTGTGGCTAGAATATGCTTTATTACACTGTCTCAGCAAAAATCTCTGAGATATTTATATAACAATTGCTGCTTCATCTGACTTTTTACAAATAAGCTGAATATCATTCACTGTCCAGCCAGCATAATTTAGTTTTATAATGTTTTCCCTGAATTAGCATGAGCGATTTCTATCAACAAGAGCATCAAGATCATTTCTGCTTTGCAATTCTAAATGAAGTACTAACTCATCCTTAACGACACTGACATCAATCAAGTGCTGAACTCTGTGTCTGTTTTCTTCCTATTTTTACAAAAACAGTCTATTTTAAGTCTCAATATTTCATGTTTTAGCTTGTCTGCTTATGTTTCAATTTTCTGTTCCAAAACAGAAGAGATTGTGCCATAGCTTACCCATCACTGCCACAGGCATCGCGTCCATCATACAGAGTCAGGTTTCGGTAAGGAGCTTCTGTATAATAAACAACGTAGCCCAGAAGAGAGCGAGGATCATAATGGTCAAATTGCTTCCAACTAATAATCACACCTTTTGAATCTGTTTTCTTAATTTTCACCTCCAAATTAGTAACATTACCTATAATGAAACAAAGAATAACAAAATTATACGTAATCAGTTCATTTATTTTTAAAATACACTAAAAACATACACAACCACGCATACAGCAAAATTTGCATTAGTTACATAGCAAGGATATTTAATAATTACATTGTGCAAATGTGTTACATGTTGCTTAGTTTGTTAGGGGTTGGTCACTTAGGAAACAAAATAGCCAATTTTATTACTGAATAGGCTCTTGAAAGAATAACAGAACCGCAGGCAACTTAGTTATAGATAGTTAATTTACATCAAGCAAATACACATTTTAGGTCTTTTAAGGAAGTATAAAAAATGTAAAACATCTAATATGAACTTAAGAACAACTATTAAATTACTTGTATTCAAGAACGATCCAATAAATGTTGAATTTTTACTCATCACTCCACACAATAAATACAAACATATGCATGAACAATGTCAACAATGTTTAAACATAAGTATTACATAGACAACAACATTCACAATCAGACAAGGAACATAATGTTACATAGTTTCACTGAGATGCTTTGTCCACTATTCAAGCCTCCCAGATTGTGTTCATATGGGGTTGTTGTTCACTTTGAAGAACATAACAAAACGATGGGATGGGCAGGGAAAATGGAGGTCCACTGCTTAGATAAGGCTGCCAAGGCTGAGGTGCATAGTCCTACAACCATCAATAGTAAGAGTGCACAAGGGTTTAGTAACTACAGACGCATAACACCAATTGCAAGAGCACATAAATGAGTTGGCCTCAGGCATCTCCAATACCAGTCATGCCTTTATGAGATGGCTCTCAATCACACTTGTAGATCATGAGCACAGAGCTCACAAGGAGAGAAATAATAACCATTAATGGGAACCCTACCAAAATGTTAAATGACTATTTAACGAACATCATGACTCTTGTAAGTGTAACTGAACAAAACAACAATTCCAAATGCCGAGTGGAACTTTAAATTGTTCCCATAAAACAGAAAGTAATCTGAGCCATCCATCACAAGCTTTTGCTCACTTACATAATCTGTGCTGAACACTTATACCAAAATTGAACTTTGTCGAGTGACCAACAGGTCATCAGCATCATCGAAAGCAAAGCAACATCAAAAAATACACAAATGCGAAGCCTGTGCCACGATCACTTACGCATCTCAATGTAGTTGCATCGCAGTTAATGAACGCAAACTTCCAACTTTCTAGACAATGTCTGATCTATGTCTGAGCTCTATATAGGCTGGCCATAGACTCTGTGTGCCAAACACACTAGCAGCCATCTACCCGCCTGTACGTACAGCTTTGCAGGGTTCTGTATATGTCTCAACACCCAATTTATAAACAAATGATATGATATTAGCTAAACGAGTGCCACTGATGTATTGAGGTCCCTTTCTTCACTTCTGGCTTTAGTTTTGAATTAGATGAATGCCAGATGTTCTACAGGATTAATTAATCTTAACATACTATTTTCTGATGTCATCCTTCCGCCCAGTAGAGGCCTATCTTCCAAACTTGCCTGCATCATAAGATTTCTCACACTATATGGAATACCCCCAGTGCAAATTAACAAAAGATTTTGACTGAAATAACATCAAGTTTCATAAATAAATTTTGTTGCCTTTGGAAGGCATGATTATTCCTATTTTAACTTCAGGTGAAACCATTATGAGAATTATTGTTAATGTGAAACAAATTAATCAAAACAATGTATTCCGGCGTAACGACAAGTGCTGGCACAATGATCAAGAATGGAAGAACAGATAAGCCTGTGAGACGACGTCAGCCAATAGTACACTGACAAACCCCTCTCTAGGACGACATTGAGACAGGAGCGGCTATCAAGAAGAGAATGTAACCTCCTAGCTGCGGTTGGAGGGGAAGACAAGCAATCACACAAACACTACAGCAGTGACTTATGAACTGTATTGTTTTGCTTTTATTGAAATTGCATATATCGCAGGGCACTGATTATTTGCATGTCGCCATTTGCTTGTGACACACCTTTGTGAATACACAAAGTTAAGTATTGTCAATTTAACTTACGGAAAGAAACTCCATTTTGTTGTCTAGCGATATGAGAATACCACGCCTCACAGGATGGAATTTTCCTTTCTGTTTTGCTGGCACCTTAATTCTCTCTTATCTTTTCTTTGCAGGGGTGTTTACTTGCTTTAACAGTCTCCTTTCGTGTTTTTTGCGGGACCTTTTTGGAACACTCATTGGTTGATTGTGGATGACTCATATAGCAAGTTTCCTTTTGCTGTGCCAATGAACTCGACAACATCACATAGCACGATTCAGGTGTTGTCCTCAATTTTTTGCCTCGAAGGTTTACCTGAAGTCATAGTGTCAGACAATGGACCTCAGTTCACATCAAATGAATTTGAAACATTTTGTGAGGACAATGTCATACAGCAATTAACTAGTGCACTGTTCCATCCACAGTCAAACAACAAAGCAGAATGTTTTGTCAGAACCTTCAAGCAGCAGATGGCCAAACTTCACTCCGCACACACCAGGGATCAAACGTTGCAACTGTTTCTTGTCTCCTATCATTTGTATAGATGAGATGGACCATCGCCGGTGGAACTGCTTCACGGCATCCGCCATCAGCCACTGCTCCACCTGCCCCATCCTCCTCGGCATCCGGCACCATAAGAAGGCTGCAAGTATCTCTCCGCACTGCACAATATTGTGTTTTACAGTGTTTTTAGCGGCAGCTGACGGTAGGCATGATCTCATTTCAGGTCATGACGGATTGCAGCACTGTCATCACAATCAACTTCACCACTGTCATGTGCACAGTGATCCTCCTGTGTCTCTTCTCCAAGATTCACGGATCCCAAGGGCACCTTGGCCACAGCAGCCACCAGAGGGTGTCATAACAACACAGCGGGACGACCCCATAGAGACAGAGCCTTCGCCTCCTCCACCCCCTCTCATCCTACCGATGGAGCTGGACCCACCCACACCGCAGCAGAACGCCTTCTTCACCTGGTTATTACCGAGCGGGGTGGCGCAGTGGTTAGACACTGGACTCGCATTCGGGAGGACGACGGTTCAATCCCGCGTCCGGCCATCCTGATTTAGGTTTTCCATGATTTCCCTAAATCGCTCCAGGCAAATGCCAGGATGGTTCCTTTCACAGGGCACGGCCAACTTCCTTCCCGTCCTTCCCTAATCCGATGAGACCGATGACCTCGCTGTCTGGTCTCCTTCCCCAAACAACCCAACCCCAACCCACCTGGTTATTGGCCTCAGGAGGTGGACGTTTACCTTTCTGGTCATTTTCTGGGGAGCGTTTCTGCCAGAGTGAAGGCCGGATGGTGAGGTACGACCGGAAGCTTGACATCCCCTGCAGCCACAGCTTCCAGCCCAGCAAAGCATCCACACTCCTGCCTCCCCCACCATTGTTGCACTCCCTACACAACTGCTTTGGGGGAGGGAATGTTCAGGCATAACAACAAGCACTTTCACAACAATCAGGGATTGAAGAGCAGAGAGGGCTGAGAGACGACATCAGCCAATAATAAGCTGACGAACCTCTCTCTAGGATGACACCAAGACAGTAGCGGCCTACACACGAAGAGTATACAACCGCTACGTTGCCTAGCCGCGATCGGAGAGGAAGATGAGCCTTCATACAAATGCTACAGCAATGACTTATGAATTGTACTGTTTTGCTTGCATTGAAATTTTATATACCGAATGACAATGATTATTTGCACATTGCCATAAGCTTGTGACACACCTTTTTGAATACACAAAGTTAAATAAATTCCATTAATACGATTTGTTTGAATGGACTAGCAATCCGAGAAAACAACTTCTTAGGCACCCTGTATTAGACGAGTGGGCAGAACACAATATAATGAATCCAAATTTTGGAGGGGCAAAATATTTCTATAATACTAAAAAGTACACCCGGCTGCTACACCAAAAAGTGATTCTTCAATGCACAGAAGAGTGACCTGTTTGTTTGGCTGCCCCTCAGAAATATGAGTTCAAGAGAAAGTGAACTGTTGTAACAAGAACTATGAAATACAAAATGTAAATCTAGCACAATACTCACAGGCAACCTTGTCACCATTTGACGACGGAGCAACGTCGAGGTCAGAGAACTCGGGGAGACTGGTAACCTGCCTTAGTTTCTCAATCCTGCTCAGGCAAAGTTTAGGGTTGAAATGAAAGAACAGGCGCCCTCTGCTAATGTTCAGAGCATATGGTCTCGAGTCCCAGTCCCACAGCTCCTGCAGATTCTGGTTGTCGAGCACCACCAAGGCGTACCTAAAGAATGAATTTAACAGTATTAAGCAGAAGGAACAATAAATAAAGTTCATAAAAATTAAGGATGAAAGAGTGTCATTATTTCAAATTTTTGGTATGAAACAAAATGAAAAGATTTATTTACTAACCTGACATTCTTCAGTCAACTCTGAACAAAGTTATTAGTAAATTAGTATGACTGTACTAAATGTGTGAGATGATACAATGTAGAATGCAGAAAGGAATAACAATACGAATTGGAAAGACTGTTACTTGTAGAGGAGAAGTTGAACAACAGTCAGGCACATTTATAAGTACACTGTTGAATCTTAGCTAACAATGTAACAAATAATGACAAACAGTCTACTTTTGAATACTTTTGAATGTGTCAGACCACTGTTAAATTCCTTTTCCATGTTGTGAGTAGCAATCTATCCAAATTCATGTTGTAGATGTGTAATATAGGTAGTGGAGACATGTGAAAGCTTGTATGCACGGTGTGCATACATAGAGGGAATACAATCGTATGCCAAAAACATTACAAAAAAAGTGTCAACAGGTCACAATATGGTACAATGTACGTGTAGAAAATTTTTGTTAAAAAACTATCTTCCTGTAATATATGTTTAAGAAACCTCTCTTAACATTAATATTGAATGTCATATCTTCAGTAGTCAACAGATATGATACAGAGAACACACACTCACTTGTCACTTTCTAATATTTTTCCTCGTATTACACGCAGTCTCTTGAGAAAATTCAAAGAAACAAGTGGGAATGACCGCACAATTTTTAAGTAACCTTCTATTTCCTCAATCATATTCAGGTTGTCCTCCAACTCCTTCACAATATTTTCTGTAACAAATAAAAGCAATACTCCCATGAGACAATAATCATGACAAGAAATACATTACAAAAAGATCGATTTTCATAGTAGGGCAGATGAAATAATCTGCTTTCTCAAATTTTATGTTTCAACATAATAATGCAAACATTATACTTAATACTCACTTCCACCACGTATCTGGATCTCTAAGGCCCCTTTGATGTACGTGCAACCCCTCAACCTTTGAGCAGATGCTATACTGTCCACATTGGTCGGATTGCACTCCTTGCGACAGGGTCCTGCCAATAAAATGTGTAAAGTAAAGAATAATTCTTTCTCGTTGATTGTTTACTTTAATTAAGCTGTGTTTTCTACAATTTTTTTGTAGCATGGCCAGAAGTTAGTAAAGGAAATTATTAATTTCTTGATCTTAAAGATGTTTCGGTTTTTTAAACACGAGAGATGTTACAGAAAAAATATATTTTTACAAAATGAAAAAATAAATAATGTAATACAAAGCAGTCAAAACCACAAGCTAAATCACAAAACATCTACATCCCCGCACTAGATTAATACAGTACTAGTATAAATGCCAACTACTCTCATACAGTTGTCTGATATATACCACTTTACCACATAAGGCTCACTGCAGCACAAAAAATTTCACTACTGCTTGAGAAATCTACTACTCTTTTTCGCAGTTTAAGTACGTACAACCCCCCCCGACACACACACACACACACACACACACACACACACACACACACACACACACACACACACACACCGGTGTGTTGGTGTGTTATTTTTTGTGAATGTGAGTACCCGCTTTTATCTGTTTTTACTTACTCTTTCTATCCTGGAATGTAGAGTCAAGATACGTAATAAACCTATATGTCAAATCACAAGCCCAGGAGTGAACACAGCTATCATTAATCATCTTACTTATTTTAATAAGTGCTACGATATGCATCTGTGAGAAATTTTACTTTTACCTCTTCTCTGACAAAGGGACATGGTATTACCACACTGGAATCTATGATTTCTAACTACAGAATGGATGGTATGTTTGATCCTTGGAAGAGTGTCTAAGTGTATTACATGCCAACAAACAATATTTACAATGTGCTCCATTCTACTCTGTGCTAATAACTTCTATATAGTGTAAACTATTGGATAGCTAACAGAATAGCTGCTGTGTTGTGTTTAACAGCGTTTTACAATTGGTCTGCCATGGCAATAAGAATACACAAATGCTAACTGAAGTATGACAGTCAAGACGAAGAAAATATATCAAACTACGTTCTGGCTGCCCATAGTTTTAATTATTTACCTGTACACTATATGGAAATCGTTAACAAAGATGTCAGCAAATGTGACATGAGTATTATACATAAGTACTACATTAATACTGGAAAAACATATTTTTCTCCACAATAACGTCAAATATCGAAGTTGCCAAATTAGGATTTGTTCCTACAAATAATGTTATTCCATGGGTCTTAAAGAAAAAGAGATAAAGCATCAAATGTACTGAGACCATTCCCTATTAAAGAAATTACTACTTTAAATGCAGTCAGTGTCTCACATGCACATAAAAAGAACTGGAAATATAAGAGATAAAAGTAAAAAAATGCAAACTGGAGTATTGGACGAAAACAACTGCCATGAAGGACCAATATAGACTCCTAGCCTTTTCCCCGTTGCTTCACCCATGTCTACGTGTGACACATACACTGAACATACCTCATCTCTCCTTCTCTGTGTCCATCTCTTCCTCTCTAAGCCTGTCTTCTTCATCCTCCCACCTCTATCTCTATCCTCTTTGACATTCTCTCTACCTCTACATCTCCTCCACCCCCTCTCTTTGCCCATTACCTCCACCACTCTTCTAACCACATCTTCCTGCCCCCTCCTCCTGACCATATCCTCCTCCCCCTTCTTCTAACAATCTCCACCTCCCCTCTTTCTTTCCCACCTGCCCATTCCCATTCTACACCTTCCACCTGTCTCATGTATCTCCCTCTCCTTTCCCCTCTCTGTTAACTTTCTCATCACACTGGCTCTATACAGCTCCTCCTCTATCCATCTCAACCTGTCCCCAGCCATGCTCATCGGCACAAAGATGCCAATGCAACAAAGTTCAATCAAGCAGGCCGATACAACTCCCCTTATACGGAAGGTCGATAATGCGGACCAATACTGTTCCAACACAATATGCCTGTCATTCAGGGCAGCCTATATGTCAGGAGTCTGGGTACGGTTTCTTGCCCTTGACATGTTGCCTTCTCTAGAAAGTCAGTCGATTTAGCAGGACAGTATGTTTCCACACAACCTGCCTGCCATCCACGGCAGCCTACACAACCCAGGTACTTGGGAGGAAATTCTGAACATACATGCATGCTCTCTGCTTTATATGTATAATAGAGCACTGGAAAAAGAACACACCATTGCAGGCGTGCAAGCAAGGCTAACATATTACAGTGTATGGGAAAATCTGGAGAATACAAGATATCATCGCCTGTAAATAGCAAAGGAACATGACCATATGTTGGGAGTACTCGAAGCAAATGATGGGTTCAAGAACATTTACTACATTATTGGATACATTTAGAATCTGTTTATAAACCTCCATTCCCGCTTTGGATTCATTTAAAAGGATGGTTGCATTGCATTTAAGTATGGATTACCGGACACTGAGCATCTAGCAACAGACAAGCTGTTTGTATTGTTTAAAACCAACAGAATAACTACATTTAACAGGCATTCCCTTGGAAAAATTATAAAGTTTTATATGGGAATTCTGCAAGAACGTGGAGGAGAAGAGTTAAGAACATGAGAAGATGTGGAATGCTTTAACAATAGCGTAATGTAGGAAATACACGCCAAAATAAAAATCTACGAATTTTCTTGGTAGAATAATTGCAAGACGCAATGAGGCTAACTGTTAAGGTCATACACGAGAGAGTTTACAGGAAAAGAATTAGATATGTATTATAACTTGAGAACATACCTTCTTTGTCAAATTAGTGGATGGAAAAAAAATTAGATGATTTGGTCTAAGTTTAAATTGTAAGTTAAAAATTAAACTGGATGTTATTAAAACTAAACGAAACAAGCATACAGAATTTTTTTCTGGGAGTAAATGTCTATGCACCAAAACTATTTTGTACAAAACTATTTGTTTTTTTATTCGTTGCTCTGCAGAAAATCCTAATAGGATCTCATTTTCATGTGTTTTCTGGCTGGCGATCTTAAGATGGAGCTTACAGCTCTTATTAAGAATTTTTTACGGGAAAGACATGATTACAGCCGCCAGTGTGATGTAAGTTTTGAAATACTATGCAAAGTCTGTTTTATGTAGATTTGTATCTGAAACAAGGCTATTTGGCACAGAGACGAGATGTTATACGCGCGTCGAAACAGAAATGAACATTTTCCGCATAAAATCGTGACAAAGAAACACAAGTATCTACAAAATCTACAGCTTCTATGTAAGCTAACTCTCAGGCAGCAAAGTTACGAATTTCTGAGAGAAGTAATTGCTAGCAGGACTGCGCTACACACCTTTGCAGGGCAGGCAAACAGGCTGACGGCCCTCGGGTGTGTCGACGAGATGTTCGGCGTACAGTGGCGGGCATTCCAGCAGGCACACGCCGGTCACGTTGAAAGGTTTCCAGTTGAGGCTGGAGAGGTCGCCCTCCGCCTCTGGAGGAATTGGCATCTGCCGACACTCCGACTCGTTGATACAACGGCGGTTCAGGTACTGTAACATTACAGCGAAAAGAGCGTGTCAACTGACCTCGTACAGGGAATTACTTTGGAGAGCAAACACAGTAGTTCTCTTAAGAATAAGGACGAGTTTACATACTTAGAACTTGGATTAAAGTTTTTCTACACAAACAAGTATCCTACAATGATTCATTGGGCCTCTCCTGTTTTTTCATTTTCCATTAGTTCAATTTTACATTAATGATTCCCTCGGAATTTTTACGGACATATCACATTAAATCCTTCGAAACTACTACAATGGTACCTGAGTACAGTTCAAGTCAAAAGCAGTTGGTTAGTTGTTTCATGTCCCACTGATTACAGTCGTGATCTCTCGCTATGATGTCGAATGAGTCAGTTTTACAATTATAGCACACTTACTCTTGAAAACAATGACAGAAAACTGACCACTTACATGATTGTCTTAAGCCACTTGTTTCTATGCAGTGATTTATTCTCCCACACACACATACAGTGGTGGGAATAATCGAATGAAAACAGTCGATTCAGTTGGTTGGTGGAAAACAATCGACTGAACAATTTGTAGTTTTACGTATCAGTTGAATCATTCATTCGTTCTTTTGAATGAAACCAGTGTATGGGAGCTACTGAATGAAAATAACTGAATCAGTCGATTGTAGCTTTGTACGCATCGATTGGTCTATTCGTTCATTCTTTTGTATGAAGCGGACCGGCGCATTCAGTTTGAACGGAAATATTCGTTCGTTTTGCTATTTTTAATCACTGCTGATGACTGCACTCTGTTATCGCCTGTCGTCACTGTTCTTACAATTTCGATATTTGCTTTTTACTGAGCGCCAGTATGCTTGATAAATGATCTAAACTCGATCTCGAGTACATTCATGGCAAACATTCTTGTTAACATTGATTGAATTATTTATTGCCTGACTCAGCAGTTTTCCATGGCGGTCATGTGTTAGTGACGTGTGCTTAATTTTGTGAACGAATAGTGTTTCTCTATTCCGACGAAGGCTGTGGCCGAAAGCTTATATGTATGTGTTTTTTTAAATATGTGTGTGTGTTTAAATTGTGCCTGTGTGGCGTGTTATATTTACGGTAAATAACAATCTATCTTTTCCTACATTGTTATTCGTACCTGGAGTATCTATTAATTGCCGTCAGCGGAGGCCTTGCGGTTCTAGGTGCTTCAGTCCGGAACCGCGCGACTGCTACGGTCGCAGATCGGAATCCTGCCTCGGGCATGGATGTGTGTGATGTCCTTAGGTTAGTTAGGTTTAAGTAGTTCTAAGTTCTAGGGGACCGATGACATCAGATATTAAGTCCAACAGTGCTCAGAGCCATTTGAACCATTTGTATCTATTATTTGATTTGTGTTAGTGAGGCATCTTCGGTGAAATATCAAGGAGTCAAATTGAGATAGTGTTAGTTTATATCACATTGGCCGTTTCCAGTGCTAATCTCTTCTTTTAATACATAAATTAGCGTAATATCGATGGTGCTGAGTTTGAATTTGACACAACTATACTGTGGGATTTTCCTGAAGAAACTGATACAGACGTAGACTATGGAGAATTTAGTGAAGAGGAAGTTTTCATTGAAGAAGACAATGCGTGTATAGTAACTTCTGCTCAATAGCAGTTTGTGCAGAACACAGAGCTAGATCTGGCTTAGACTGTGATAATAGAGTCTAAAGCAAATGACTCTCTACCAATTTTGTTATTGGAGTTGTAATAATTATAATAATTTCTGCCTAGTCTAAGACGAATTATAACTTCTTTTCCAATAACATTTTGAGCAGTAAAATTGTCATTATAGTGCATAAAACAGAATATTTTGTACTTACTTTGTTTGTAACATACCACTGCATATCTAATAATTGCAATTAATTAGTTACTAGTTCCTAATCTATAAATTATGACTTTGCCAATTATACCAAGAGCGACTGTTAAAACTAAGTGTTTGAATGTCATCATTTACTACTGTATTCTACACATAAGTTTAAGTACTATGGTACATCCATGTTAATCTTTAGACTGTCGGCCAGCTTTAAAGGCAATATTTAAAGCAGTCAGCCAACATTAAACTGCATGTTCTGATGATGCTCTTGTTCATCTGAAGAGCGAAGTCGGTCAATAAAAAATACAAAGTGCGACTTGTGGCTGTTTTCAAATACTTAATTATGACTTAGTTTCAATAAAATTTGGAGTAGTAAATTGTTCTATGTCTTAGTAGCAGTGTAATAAATCCCCCCCCCCTTTAGTGCTGTAGGGTTAATACTAAACTTTGTCTGTCAGAATGCTGAACACTCACTGGCAATGTGATTGGAAAAAATCTTATGACTGGATACAAATCAAAGCAATGTACAGCATTTTCAAGGATAATTCATGTTATGAAACAATGTAAATTAAAGAAATTAATTAACAAATTAAAATTAATTGAATTAAATAAATTCGAAGAAAATTTACGAATGACGACAAATATTTCTCGCAAAAAACACTCCCGGCAAGTGATAATATATTCTCAAAAAGCAACTGATGAAGTCGCCAAACAGTTCTAAAAAATTGTATCTTATATGGCTTCTGTTCACGTTATATTAGCATTTACTGAAAGAGAATTACAGGTGATGAGTGCAAACCAGTGGGAAGAAAGATACAGAGCTTCCATAAATTTAAATAACAAAATTGTTCATTTATTTAAACGTAAATTTATAATGTAATGACAGTTATTAAGCTTTTAAAATCAAACAAATCTGTACTTACAAATGTCAGAAGCACGAAAAAATCGTATTTAAGTAAATAAACACATACACTTTCAAAATACTTCATTTTTGGAGCTACACCTTTTATTCACCTCTCCTTGAAATAAGTTACATTATTTAACTCTGAAGAAAGTTGGCAACGCTAGTCATAGTTCATAGCGCTAAAAAAAGTTTAAAATGCAATCGCTCATACCAAGAAACTGAGTGAAAACATTCATATAACTATCGGATAATTGTTTCAGTCGGTTGCCTTACATTCCGTGAAACCATTCGAACCCGAAGTGTCAGTGAACACATTCATATAGCTGAGATGGGCGCAGAGACTAGATTCATTCACTGTTTTATTCGACTGAAAAAACCGACTGAACGAAAAACAGTCGGTTGTCAAAAACCAGTCGATTGCCCCATCAGTACAAGCGGTCGGCAAAAAGAGGGTACTACATTATACTGAGGTGCCAAAAAGTCTTGGACACCCAACATCGTGTCGAACCTCCTTTTGCCGGACAGTGGCATGGACTCAACAAGTACCTACCTGTAGAAGTCCCCTGCAGAAATATTGAGCCATGCTACCTCTATAGCCGTCCACAATTGCGAAAGTGTTGCCGATGCAGGATTTGGTGCACGAACTGACTTCTCCATTATGTCCCATAAATGTTCGATGGGATTCATATCGAGCGATATGGGTGGCCATATCATTCGTTCAATTTGTCCAGAATCTTCTTCAAACGAATCTCGACCAATTACGGCATGCTGACATAGCGCATTGGCATCCATAAAAATTCCATCATTGTTTGGGAACATGAACTCCATGACTGGCTGCAAATGGTCTCCAAGTAATCGAACGTAACCATTTCCAGTCAATCATCATTCCACGCAAACACTACTCATACTGTTATGGAGCCACAACCAGCTTGCACAGTACCTTGTTGAAAACTTGCGTCCATGGCTACGTGGGGTCTGCACCACATTCGAACTTTACCCATAAGCTCTCATTAACTGAAACTGGGACTCAACAGACCAGACAACGGTTTTCCAGCCGTCTAGTGTCCAACATATGTCACGAGCCCAGAAGAGGTGCTGCAGGCGATATTGTGTTGCTACAAAAGGTAATCGAGAGCCGGCCGTCTGCTGCCATAGCCCATTAACGCCAAATTTCACAGAACTGTCCTAACGGATACGTTCGCCATACGCCCACATTGATTTCTGCGGTTCCTTCATGCAGTGTTGCTTGTCTATTAGCACTGACAGCTCTAGCGAACGCCGCTGCTCTCGGTTGTTGTTGTTGTGGTCTTCAGTCCTGAGACTGGTTTGATGCAGCTCTCCATGCTACCCTATCCTGTGCAAGTTTCTTCATCTCCCAGTACTTACTGCAACCTACATCCTTCTGAATCTGCTTAGTGTATTCATCTCTTGGTCTCCCTCTACGATTTTTACCCTCCACGCTGCCCTCCAATGCTAAATTTATGATCCCTTGATGCTTCAGAACATGTCCTACCAACCGGTCCCTTCTTCTTGTCAAGTTGTGCCACAAACTCCTCTTCTTCCCAATTCTGTTCAATACCTCCTCATTAGTTATGTGATCTACCCATCTAATCTTCAGCATTCTTCTGTAGCACCACAATTCGAAAGCTTCTATTCTCTTCTTGTCTAAACTATTTATCGTCCATGTTTCACTTCCATACATGGCTACACTCCATAAAAATACTTTCAGAAACGACATCCTGACACTTAAATCTATACTCGATGTTAAAAAATTTCTCTTCTTCAGAAACGCTTTCCTTGCCATTGCCATTCTACATTTTATATCTTCTCTACTTCGACCATCATCAGCTATTTTGCTCCCCAAATAGCAAAATTCCTTTACTAGTTTAAGTGTCTCATTTCCTAATCTAATTCCCTCAGCATCACCCAACTTAATTCGACTGCATTCCATTATCCTCGTTTTGCTTTTGTTGATGTTCATCTTATATCCTCCTTTCAAGACACTGTCCAATCCGTTCAACTGCTTTTCCAAGTCCTTTGCTGTCTCCGAGAGAATTACAATGTCATCGGCGAACCAATATAAATGTTCGATGGGATTCATGTCGGGCGATCTGGGTGGCCAAATCACTCACTCAAATTGTCCAGAATGTCCTTCAAACAAATTGCGAACAACAATGGCCCATATATGAAGTCTTCACGGGTTGTCAGCCGAGTAGCATCGTCGTCTCGTACGAGATAATGCGTGTACAGTAACGACTGCTCAAGAGCTGTTTGTACAGACGACGATGCTACTCGGCTGGCAGCCCGTGAAGACTTCATATATGAAATTCGCCGAGAAAGCCTGCACTCGCATATAATAATGGCCCAGTAAAATGGCGCACTCTCATCCATAAAAGTTCCATCGTTGTTTGAGAACATGATATCCATGAATGGTTACAAATGGTCTCGATGTAGCTGAACATAACCATTACCATGTAAACACAGCCCACACCATTATGGAGCCACCACCAGATTGCGCACTGCCTTGGCTCCATGGCTTCGTGTGGTCTGTGCCACATTGTAAGCCTACAGTCAGCTCTTACCAACTGCAGTCGGTACTCATCTGACCAGGCCTCTGTTTTCCAGTCGTCTTTGGGCCCAACCGATATGGTCACAAGCCCAGGAGAGGCACTGCAGGCGATGCCGAGATGTCAGCAAAGGCAATAGCGTCGGTCATCTGCTGCCATACACCTCTTCTTCTTCTTCTTCTTTATCGTCGCCTTGTCCCACGTCACGTAGGGTCGGCGTTGCTCTTCTGGATCCTTCTCATCCATAGTTCTCTATCCATTGCCTCTTCCTTCTTCCATCATTTCTGCCTTAGGTCCCCGGATATCTTATCCTTCCACCTCATCTTCGGTCTTCCTCTCCTTCTCGCTCCTTCAATCTTTATATCATCAACTCTGTTTCCGATATACTCTTCCCCTTTTCTCTGTAACTGTCCGTACCACCTTAGCCTGCTCTCTTGTATCTTTTTCCCCATGGGTCCCACTTTCACAGCTCCTCTACCAAATTCATTTCTAATCCTGTCCTTACTTGTTACCACACACATCCACCTCAACATCCTCATTTCCGCCACTTCCATCTTCCTTTCCTGGACTACTATGATTGGCCATGTCTCTTCCCCGTATATCATAGCAAGCCTTACCACCGACTTGTACACTTTCCCTTTGAACCCAATGCTCACCTTCTTGTCACACAACACTCCACTCATTTTCCTCCAGTTGTTCCAACCGCAATTTATTCGGTGTTGTATCTCGCTTTCCAGTCCTCCGTGCCTCTTTATGTACGACCCCAGGTATTTAAATTTGCAGATTTCAGCTCATCATCCTGGATCTTGCAAGACCTCATCTGCACATCCTTCAGTGCTAAATATTCTGACTTTGTCCTGCTAATTTTCATCCGTCTTTCTTCTAGTGCCCTCCTCCAATCCTCCAGCTTTTCCTCAAGTCTGTCGATGCTCTGCTCACAAAGAACCACACCATCCGCAAACATCATATTCCACGGTGCTTCCTTCTTCACATCTTTCACCAGCACATCCATAATCAGGTCAAAGAGGTAGGGACTAAGCGCAGACCCTTGATGTAACCCTACTTTTACTGGAAACTTCTTTGTCACTACTTCTCACCTGTGTCATTGCTCCTCTGTACATTTCCTTCACTAACCTCAAATACTTCTCTGGCACGCACTGCTCTCTCATGCTTCTCCATTTTTCGTCCCTTGGGACTCTGTCATATGCTTTCTCCAAATCAATGAAAGCCATATGTAGATCGGCTTGTAGCTCTGCGTGTCTCTCCACTATCCGCTTTAAAGCATGTATTACATCAGTCGTTCCTCTTCCAGACATGAACCCAAACTGTTCTTCACACACCACAGTCTCCTTGCGTAATCTTGCTCCTATAACTCTTTCCCAAATTTTCAATTTGTGCCATCAGTTACTGCAGTCCTGCACATCACCTTTCCCCTTAAACACTGGGATCAGTACACTAGTTCTCCACTCGTCTGACATCTCCTCCTGTCGCCAAATCTTCTTCATTAAATCCCAAAGGAGCTCAATTCCCTTTTTACCAAGACACTTCCATACTTCAACGGGGAACTGCTGCCATAGACCATTAACGCCAAATTTCGCCGCACTGTCCAAACGGATACGTTCGTCGTACGTTCCACATTGATTACTGCAATTATTTCACTGAGTGCTGCTTGTCTGTTTATCACTGACAACTTTACGCAAATGACGCTGCTCTCGGTCGTTAAATGAAGGCCGTCGGCCACTGCGTTGTCCTTGTAAGAGGTAAGGCTTAAAATCTGGTTATCTCGGCACACTCTCGACACTATGGATCACGGAATATTGAAGTCCCAAACGATGTCCGAAATGGAATGTCCCATGCGTCTAGCTCCTACAACCATTCCGCGTTCAGAGTCTGTAATTCCCGTCGTGCAGCCAAAATCACGTCAGAAACCTTTTCACATGAATCACCCGAGTACAAATGACAGCTCCGGAAATATACTGCCCTTTTATACTTTATGTACGCGATACTACCGCTCTTTGTATATGTGCATATCTCTATCCCATGACTTTTGTCGCCTCAGTGTAAACTGCTACACCGGCAGCGCTAGCTCGAATCCTGCGCCACTTTTCAATGACTCGCTCGTTTGCGCTGAATGCGATCTGCTCCAGAGCAACAACATCCCATAAAAATGATTGACGAAAACAGTCACACCAGTAATCAACTGGTTACCAACTAAAAATTTTAGTTAGCAGAAAACAGAACATCCGTGTTTGTACGTTTTAGAGGTATCCAAATGTATTATGTACACACGAATAACATAACTGCATTGTGAATGCAGTTGTGCCACCCAAGTAAAGCTAAGTAGTGGGAGAACATTAGTAAGGAATTACTGGATATTAGGCCCGCCTGTTATAGAAACAACCGTCTTTTCATGTAAATGCAAACATATTGCAACACGTTTGTGCGATCGTCAGCGGGTAGCCTTATTCAAATCCCTTAAATGTGATCATGATTTGACTGGTAATTATTCTACGAAAATTAGGCCTAAAACAGATATTTTTTATTATTGGGTCGTGTAGAGCCCTCTGAACAACATCAGAAAATGTTCTAATGTGTGTGAAATCTTATGGGACTTAACTGCTAAGGTCATCAGTCCCTAAGCTTACACACTACTTAACCTAAATTATCCTAAGGACAAACACACACACACACACACACACCATGCCCGAGGGAGGACTCGAACCTCCGCCGGTATCTGAACAACATCAGATTCTGGTAGTTTATCATCTACAACTAAATAATGTTAATGTGAGTCTTGGTTGACGGGTGAACACAATTTTACATCAAAACGTAATTTTGTGTGAAATATTTCGCGTTTATATTTGCGATTACTCACGTTTCGATTTCTAAATTCCTTTTTCATCTGTATCTCCATAAGTTGTTGAGAAGCATGCGCAAACTCTAGACATGTCCCGCAGAACTTCCTAAATTACGTTTTCGCCAGAAAACAGAGCTGCTGCTGCTGCCTTTGTGTTTCCAGTTCCAGCTGGCGTTCACTCGTCAAGTTGGTTTGGCGCCGAATTTTAATTTTGTTTTTTTCCTTTCTCTCTCTCTCTCTCTTTCTCTCTCTCTCTCTCTCTCTCTCTCTCTCTCTCTCTCTCTCTCTCTCCCCATCCTTCTCTTTCTCTCTCTCACTCTCTCTCTCTCTCTCTCTCTCTCTCTCTCTCTCTCTCTCTGTGTGTGTGTGTGTGTGTGTGTGTGTGTGTGTGTGCGTGTGATGTTGCGTGTACTAAGCAAGAAGTACGCAACAAGAACTGCGAGAGGCTGCCACGACAAAGGGACAAACCTCTCGCCTGGAGTCTCTCTATTCTGTGCAGAAGACGCCCACAAGCTTCGACTTGTACTGGCAGACATGGAAATCCTTCCACCGACACATGATGCGCTGTGGACAATGACGCAGTCCCGCACCGGCAGTTGGACTATTCGGTTCGGTGCCTGCAGCCCGCTCAGTACAGTAGTTTGAAGATTACCTTCCGACATAGCACTTGCTACTTACAGAGAACTAGAATCGGTAACAGTGTGTCTGCCGAATTACAATCAAGTATAGTGACAATATAGAAACTGCCTAGAGGTGGCAAATTTATTTGGATATCAAACTTCCTGGCACATTAAAACTGTGTGCCAAACCGAGACTCGAACTCGTGACCTTTGCCTTTCACGGGCAAGTGCTCTACCAACTGAGCTACCCAAGTACGACCCACGCCCCGTCGTCACAGCTTTACTTCCGCCAGTACCTCGTCTCCTACCTTCCAAACTTTACAGAAGCTCTCCTGCGAACCATGCAGGACTAGCACTCCTGAAAGAAAGAATATTGCGGAGACATGGCTTAGCCACAGCCTGGGGGATGTTTCCAGAGTGAGATTTTCACTCTGCAGCGGAGTGTGCGCTGACATGAAACTTCCTGGCAGATTAAAACTGTGTGCCGAACCGAGACTCGAACTCGGGGCCTTTGCCTTTCGAGTCTCGGTCTGGCACACAGTTTTAATCTGCTAGGAAGTTTCATATCAGCGCACACTCCGCTGCAGAGTGAAAATCTCATTCTGTTAGTTTGATATCATTGTATTAGGTTAGGGCATCAGGTGCCAGACATCAAACAGCGCCAAAGTAACATCTGTTACATACTCTTAATAAATGCCATTTTAATTATTTATTTTCTGTTATAACGTGTCCTGTCAGAGCAAGTGTTTACTTAATAATCTTACTGTGCGAAGGCTATGAACCATAGAGGTTTTTTTTTGCTATTGTGGATGTTAGGGCTGAATTAATAGTAGCATTCAGTTACTACATTCAGCCCGCCCGGTTAGCCGTGCGGTCTAATGCACTGCTTTCCGGGTGGGAAGGCGTGCCGTGCCGGTCCCCGGCACGAATCCGCCCGGCGGATCAGTGTCGAGGTCCGGTGTGCCGGCCAGTCTGTGGATGGTTTTTAAGGTGGTTTTCCGTCTGCCTCGGCGAATGCTGGCTGGTTCCCCTTATTCCGCCTCAGTTGCACTATGTCGGCGATTGCTGCGCAACCTCCACGTACGCGTACACCGTAATTACCACACAAAGCCGGCCGAAGTGGCCGTGCGGTTAAAGGCGCTGCAGTCTGGAACCGCAAGACCGCTACGGTCGCAGGTTCGAATCCTGCCTCGGGCATGGATGTTTGTGATGTCCTTAGGTTAGTTAGGTTTAACTAGTTCTAGGTTCTAGGGGACTAATGACCTCAGCAGTTGAGTCCCATAGTGCTCAGAGCCATTTGAACCATTTGAACCATTACCACACAAACATTGGGGTTACACTCGTCTGGTGTGAGACGTTTCCGGAGAGTCCACTGTGGGCCGAACCGCACAATAACCCTGGGTTCGGTGTGGGGCGGTGGTCGAGTGAGTGGATTACTGTAGCCTGTTGTGGGGTTGTGAACCACTGCGGCGGGGACGAAGCCTCTCCGTCGTTTCTACGTCCACAGTTCAATACAATACAAATACTACATTCGCAATATGTCGTCTTTTCTGTGCAGTTCCTTTAATGTCTCTTTAATGCGCCACTGCGTAGTGTAGTGTGTTCGTTTGTAATCTGTTTTCCTTTGCTAATGCCACAGCAGACAGGGAGGGAGAAAGTAAAAAATACTGGAATTCGGCGCAAACCAATCTGAGAACAAGTGAATGCCAACTGCGACCTGACACAGAACAGGGTTGCTTTCTGGTAAAGGTTGAAATGTGTTATTCACATAGTTTCGTAAATTCGCGGTCCGGTCACATTAATGTGGCCACCTGCCAATATCCTGAATAACCACCTTTTGCAGCGCGGAGTGCAGGGAGAGAATCTATGAGGCTTTGGAAGGTCCTGTCAGGGATCTGAAGCCCTCCGACTCCAGTGTGTTGGCCAGCTGCGCCAGGTTTCTCGCCTGAAGATCCACGGCGCAAACAGCCCGAGGAGGTGGTCCCACAGATTCGTGACTGGTCTTCAACCCGGGGAGTCTGACAGTCAGGGGGGTGCGGTAAGCCCATGCGGACGCTCTTCGAACCACACACGTACACTGCGAGCTGTCCTACTGGTGTATCCTATGAAAAACTACATGTAGGGGTGGACATGGTCCTCAAGGATAGAAGCATATTTGTGTTGATCCATCGTGCCTTCCCGAATGAAGACATCACTTAGGCCTAGGGAATGCCACGAAAACACTCCTCAGAGCATAATGCTCACAGCTCCATTACGGACCCTAACAACGATTGTTGCAGGGCTATACAAGCCAATGGCCATCTGTCCGCTGGAGCATATAAACGTGACTCACTTGAAAAGGCTAGGTGCTGGCCGCTGTGGCCGAACGGTTCTATGCGCCTCAGTCCGCTACGGCCACAGGTTCGAAAAGGCTATGTGTCGCCACTCAGTGGACGTCGAGCTGCAATACTGGCGTGCACAGTCGAGCCTTCGTCGCCGATGAACAAAAGTCAGCATGGGCGCACGAACCAGGTGCCTGCTGCGGAGGCCCGTACGTTGAAACGTTTGCTGAAGAGTCGTTGGCTGGCACTGTTGGGTAGTGTCTTGGTTAACGTGGGTACTGAGCGGCAAAGTAGGTATTGAGCGGCTCAACAGTTGCCAGTCTATTCACCTATGCACATCTCTGCAGTCGTGAACTTCCACCCCTAACATCTACGGCCCGTGGTACACCACAATTGCCTCAGCGCCACTTTTTGATAGCGCCATTTTGGCATGCACGTTGTACTTCAAGCACGGTGGCACACGAACAGTTTACAAATAAAGTTTTTTTGGAAATGCTTCCGCACTTGACCGTAACACCAGTGACCGTGCTCTTTTGGACGTCACATAAAACGCACTGTTTCCGTATACGACAACGACTGCACTGTTTATCGCGTCCCCACTATACGGTTTATATACCCTCCACTGCTGGTGCTTCGACCTGCCGCCTGTGAATGGTTATTGGGCGTTATCTCCGACATACACTGTGTGATCAAAAGTATCCGGACACCTGGCAGAAAATGACCTAAAAGTTCGTGGCGCCCTCCATCGGTAATGATGGAATTCAATATGGTGTTGGCTCTGAGCACTATGGGACTTAACATCTGAGATTATCAGTCCCCTAGAACTTAGAACTACTTAAACCTTACTAACCTAAGGACATCACATCCATGTCCGAGGCAGTATTTGAACCTGTGACCATAGCGGTCGCGCGGTTCCAGACTGTAGCGCCTAGAACCGCTCGGCCACTCCGGCCGGCAATATGGTGTTGGCCCACCCTTAGCCTTGATGACAGCTGCCACTCTCGCAGGAATACGTTCAATCAGGTGCTGGAAGGTTTCTTGGGGAACGGCAGCCCATTCTTCACGGAGTGCTGCACTGAGGAGAGGTATCGATGTCAGTCGGTGAGGCCTGGCACGAAGTCGGCGTTCCAAAACATCCCAAAGGTGTTCTATATGATTCAGGTCAGGACTCTGTGCAGGACAGCCCATTACAGGGGTGGTACTGTCGTGTAACCACTCCGCCACAGGCCATGCATTATGAACAGCTGGTCGATCGTGTTGAAAGATGCAATCGGCACCCCTGAATTGCTCTTCAACAGTGGGACGCAAGAAGGTGCTTAAAACATCAATGTAGGCCTGTGCTCTGATAAGTGCCACGCAAAACAGCTAGGGGTGCAAGCCCCCTCCATGAAAAACACGACCACACCACAACACCACCACCTCCGAATTTTACTGTTGCACTACACACGCTGGCAGATGACGTCCACCGGGCATCCGCCACACCCAAACCCTGCCATCGGATCGGCACATTGTGTACCGTAATTCATCACTCCACACAGCGTTTTTCCACTGTTCAATCGTCCAATGTTTACGCCCCTTACACCACGCAAGGCTTCGTTTGGCATTTACCAGCATGATGTGTGGCTTATTAGCAACCGCTCGACCATGAAATCTAAGTTTTGTCACCTCCCGCCCAACTATCATAGTACTTGCAGTGCATCCTGATACATTTTGGAATTCCTGTATGGTGGTCTGGATAGATGTCTGCCTATTACACATTTCGACCCTCTTCAGTTGTCGCCGGCCGGTGTAGCCGAGCTGTTCTAGGTCCTACAGTCTGGAACCGCGCGACCGCTACGGTCGCAGGTTCGAAATCCTGCCTCGGACATGGATGTGTATGATGTCCTTAGGTTAGTTAGGGTTATGTAGTTCTAAGTTCTAGGGGACTGATGACCTCAGCAGTTAAGTCCCATAGTGCTCAGAGCCATTTGAACCATTTTTCTCTTCAGTTGTCAGCGGCCTCTGTCAGTAAATAGACGAGGTCGGCCTGTACGCTTTTGTGCTGTACGTATCCATTCACGTTTCCACTTCACTGTCACATCGGAAACAGTGGACTTAGAGATGATTAGGAATGTGGAAATCTCGCGTACAGACGTATGACACAAGTGACACTCAATCACTTGACGACATTCGAAGTCCGTGAGTTCCGCGGAGCGCCGCATTCTGCTCTCTCATGATGTCTAATGACTACTGAGGTCGCTGATATGGAGTACCTGGCAGCACAATACACCTAACATGAAAAACATGTTTTTCTGGGTGCCCGGGTACTTCTGACCACATAGTGTAGGAGACTGTGACATTAATGTGACTGGACCATGCATATGCACTGTTTCGTGTCGCTTCTCAAGAACTTATTGAAATGCAGATTAAAAAGGATTTTTCAAATCTAAACGTAAATAATCGCAAATCTAGTCGCGAAATGTTTTCGCAGACTAAATTCCAACCAAGACTTAACGATAACATCACATAGTTGCAGTTGCCACTGTCTGATTAAGTACAGTGGCTCCCTCAGATCCCGACAGTGTAAAGGTAATGACAACGACATCAAAAACGTATTTTAGACCTATTCTTCGTAGAATAATCACTCAAACCTTGTCACGTTTTACGCATTTGACTAAAGTACACTGAATGACGATGGCACAAATGTGCTGAAACATGTTTGGGTTTAGATATACGAGGGCATTTCGAAAAGTAAAGATACAATGGCTCGCAGTCCTTAAATAGAACATTTATTTAGAAAACGTCAGTTACATCTCATTAACCGGATTATTTGTTATTTTTCGACATAATCACCCCGATTATCCAAACATTTGTTAAGTCGGTGCACAAACTTTTGTATCCCACAGTCACAGAAGGTTGCCGTCTGTTGTCGGAACCACATTTCAACTTCATCTTTGATCTCTTCATCGTCGTGGAATGATTTTCCACCAAGATGTGACTTCAGGTAACGGAAGACATGGAAGTCGGTGGGCGCAAGGTTCGGGCTGTACGGCGTTTGGTCCAATACGTCCCATTTGAATTGTTTGAGTAGTGCTTTGGTTACAAGCGCTGTGTGAGGCCGAGCGTTGTCATGAAGCAAGCGGACTCCACTTGTCAGCATTCCCCTACGTTTGTTTTGAATTTCCCTTCGAAGACGTTTCAAAGTCTGGCAATATGCAGCAGCATTAATTGTCGTTCCAGGAGGCATAAATTCCAGCGGAAGAATGCCTTGTCTGTCCCAAAAAACAGAAGCCATGATTTTCTTGTTCTGAAATCGACGTTTTGCAATTCTCGGCTTTTGCTGAATTCGAATGGCGCCATTGCATTGATTGTTGCTTGGATTCAAGTGTATGGTGATTAACCCACGTCTCGTCACCTGTCACAATGTGATCAAGGAACTCATCACCTGCTTCAGCACAGCGTGAGAGGAAGTCGAGTGCAAAGCACATCCGTTTCTTTTTGTGTTCTTCCGTTAACAGTTTTGGAACCCAGCGCGCACACAATTTCCTGTACCTTAACTTGACAGTCACAACGTCATAAAGAGTTGTCATTGACACGTCCGGTATGATCTGAAGCAATTCTTTCAATGTGAGACGTCTATTCGCACGAATTGCTTGCTCCATTCTGCGAAGAAGGGCATCAGAGATCACTGATGGCCGACCTGTTCTTTGTTCGTCATATACATCGGTCCTACCTTCAGAGAAATGACGACACCATTTCGTTACATTTTGTCGATTCATAATGTTCCCATAAACAGAAACAATTTCTTTGTGAATATCCGCTGGTCGCTGACCTTTTGCATGAATAAAACGTATGACATCTACATCTACATCTACATGACTACTCTGCAATTCACATTTAAGTGTTTGGCAGAGGGTTCATCGAACCACAATCATACTATCTCTCTACCATTCCACTCCCGAACAGCGCGCGGGAAAAACGAACACCTAAACCTTACTGTTCGAGCTCTGATTTCTCTTATTTTATTTTGATGATCATTCCTACCTATGTAGGTTGGGTCAACAAAATATTTTCGCATTCGGAAGAGAAAGTTGGTGACTGAAAATTCGTAAATAGATCTCGCCACGACGAAAAAGTCTTTACTTTAATGACATCCATCCCAACTCGCGTATCATATCTGCCACACTCTCTCCCCTATTACGTGATAATACAAAACGAGCTGCCCTTTTTTGCACCCTTTCGATGTCCTCCGTCAATCCCACCTGGTAAGGATCCCACACCGCGCAGCAATATTCTAACAGGGGACGAACGAGTGTAGTGTAAGCTGTCTCTTTAGTGGACTTGTTGCATCTTCTAAGTGTCCTGCCAATGGAACGCAACCTTTGGCTCGCCTTCCCCACAATATTATCTATGTGGTCTTTCCAACTGAAGTTGTTCGTAATTTTAACACCCAGGTACTTAGTTGAATTGACAGCCTTGAGAATTGTACTATTTGTCGAGTAATCGAATTCCAACGGATTTCTTTTGGAACTCATGTGGATCACCTCACACTTTTCGTTATTTAGCGTCAACTGCCACCTGCCACACCATACAGCAATCTTTTCTAAATCGCTTTGCAACTGATATTGGTCTTCGGATGACCTTACTAGACGGTAAATTACAACATCATCTGCGAACAACCTAACAGAACTGCTCAGATTGGCACCCAGGTCATTTATATAGATCAGGAACAGCAGAGGTCCCAGGACGCTTCCCTGGGGAACACCTGATATCACTTCAGTTTGACTCGATGATTTGCCTTCCTGCGGCCTTCCTGACAGGAAATCACGAATCCAGTCGCACAACTGAGACGATACCCCATAGACCCGCAGCTTGATTAGAAGTCGCTTGTGAGGAACGGTGTCAAAAGCTTTCCGTAAATATAGAAATACGGAATCAACTTGAGATCCCCTGTCGATAGCGGCCATTACTTCGTGCGAATAAAGAGCTAGCTGCGTTGACAAGAACGATGTTTTCTGAAACCATGCTGATTACGTATCAATAGATCGTTCCCTTCGAGGTCATTCATAATGTTTGAATACAGTATATGCTAGAAAACCCTACTACAAACCGACGTCAATGATAAAGGTCTGTAGTTCGATGGATTACTCCTACTACTCTTCTTAAACGCTGGTGCGACTTGCGCAATTTTCCAATCTGTAGGTACAGATCTATCGGTGAGCGAGCGGTTGTATATGATTGCTAAGTAGGGAGCTATTGTATCAGCGTAATCTGGACCTGAAGACTTGCCCGTATCAAGCGATTTGAGTTGCTTCGCAACCCCTAAGGTATCTACTTCTAAGAAACTCATGCTAGCAGCTGTTCGTGTTTCAAATTCTCGAATATTCCATTCGTCTTCCCTGGTGAAGGAATTTCGGAAAACTGCGTTCAATAACTCCGCTTTAGCGGCACAGTCGTCGGTAACAGTACCATCGGCACTGCGCAGCAAAGGTATTGACTGCGTCTTGCCGCTTGTGTACTTTACATACGACCAGAATTTCTTCGGATTTTCTACCAAATTTCGAGACCATGTTTCGTTGTGGAACCTATTAAAGGCATCTCGCATTATAGTCCGTGCCAAATTTCGCGCGTCTGTAAATTTTAGCCAATCTTCGGGATTTCGCGTTCTTCTGAACTTCGCATGCTTTTTCCGTTGCCTCTGCAACAGCGTTCGGACCTGTTTTGCGACGGAGCGCACTTCGCATTTTGCGGAATTCTGAATCGGCGCAGCCATTTTAAACACGACCTACTCCAACCAGAAGCAACGTTCAACTGCCGAACGACCGCGAAAAGAAAGCTAACGGTTCAAGGTTAACACCAGTGTTGCCAACTTACTCGCCAAAACTCTTCTGTTTCTCTGGCGTACAGTGTATCTTTACGAGGTGCATTGAAGTTCTAAGGCCTCCGACTTTTTTTCTCCGGACTGGAATGAGATAGAAACATGCGCATTGTTTTAAAATGAGGCCGCGTTCATTGTCAATACGTCCCAGAGATGGCAGCACCGTACGGCAGATGGAATTTTACCGCCAGCGGCGAGAATGAGAACTGTTTTAAATACTTAAAATGGCGACGTTTTCCTTGCTTGAACAGCGTGCAATCATTCGTTTTCTGAATTTGCGTGGTGTGAAACCAATTGAAATTCCTCGACAGTTGAAGGAGACATGTAGTGATGGAGTTATGGATGTGTCGAAAGTGCGTTCGTGGGTGCGACAGTTTAATGAAGGCAGAACATCGTGTGACAACAAACCGAAACAACCTCGGGCTCGCACAAGCCGGTCTGACGACATGATCGAGAAAGTGGAGAGAATTGTTTTGGAGGATCGCCGAATGACTGTTGAACAGATTGCCTCCAGAGTTGGCATTTCTATGGGTTATGTGCAAACAATCCTGCATGACGACCTGAAAATGCGAAAAGTGTCACCCAGGTGGGTGCCACAAATGCTGACGGATGACCACACGGCTGCCCGTGTGGCATGTTGCCAAGCAATGTTGACGCGCAACGACAGCATGAACGGGACTTTCTTTTCGTTGGTTGTGACAATGGATGAGACGTGGATGCCATTCTTCAATCCAGAAACAAAGCGCCAGTCAGCTCAATGGAAGCACACAGATTCACCGCCACCAAAACAATTTCGGGTAACCGCCAGTGCTGAAAAAATTGTGGTGTCCATGTTCTGGGACAGCGAGGGCGTAATCCTTACCCATTGCACTACGGTAACAGGTGCATCCTACGAAAATGTTTTGAAGAACAAATTCCTTCCTGCACTGCAACAAAAACGTCCGGGAAGGGCTGCGCGTGTGCTGTTTCACCAAGACAACGCACCCGCACATCGAGCTAACGTTACGCAACAGATTCTTCGTGATAACAACTTTGAAGTGATTCCTCATGCTCCCTACTCACCTGACCTGTCTCCTAGTGACTTTTGGCTTTTTCCAACAGTGAAAGACACTCTGTGGCCGCACATTCACCAGCCATGCTGCTATTGCCTCAGCGATTTTCCAGTGGTCAAAACAGACTCCTAAGGAAGCCTTCGCCGCTGCCACGGAATCATGGCGTCAGCGTTGTGAAAAATGTGTACGTCTGCAGGGCGATTACGTCGAGAAGTAACGCCAGTTTCATCGATTTCGGGTGAGTAGTTAATTAGAAAAGAAATCGGAGGCTTTAGAACTTGAATGCACCTCGTACTTTCCGAAATACCCTCGTATATATATATATATATATATATATATATATATATATATAAGGTTACGGTTGTTTGCGTAAGAGGTGGATCTAGCACCCGGTAATTTTATCAGCAAGAGCAGTACAACCAAATGGTGGGTGTGATTAGTGAGTAAGTAGACAGTGGGGCATAGGCTGGGTTTGCTCACCTGGTAGAGGCCGTGCGGGCAGCGCGCGACGCAGCGGCCAGGTATGGCGACGTGCCGGCAGACGAAGCAGTCGCGGTCGCTGGGCCCCGAGCAGCCGCCCAGGCAGCTGGCGTGGCAGCAGCCGCCGGAGGCGTCGCACGCGCGCGCCTCGCACTTCGCCGGGCAGCCTGCAACACGCAACACACCGCTCTCTGTGCTCATCTATATACCTACCAACGCGAGGCTCCCAACTCTATACTAGGCGAGCATTTCTGAAGGTATGTTCCCACAGGCGCTCACGCTTCCGTGCTAGCTGTCTCGCATCTGCGGGAGTGGTCCAGCAGTCGTGGACTGTGCGCAGCAGCGGCTGGGGGCGAGTTTTAAACTCGTATAGGTCCTTCGGTAATGCGTCCTCGGTTCGTCGCCAGGCCACTTGGAGCGTTACAAGTCCATCACTCCTAAGGCTCTGCATAAGGAAAGGACAGCCAACTTGCCAGTGGCCGCCATTTTGGGCCCACTGCGCCGCTGGTGATACATTGACTTCTGCAGCATATTTAGCTGTATGCCGGGTGATCAAAAAGACTGTATAAATTTGAAAACTGAATAAATCACGGAATAATGTAGATAGAGAGGTACAAATTGACACACATGCTTGGGGTTTTATTAGAACCAAAAAATTAAAAGCGTTCAAAAATGTCCGACAGATGGCGCCTCATGTGATCAGAATAGCAATTGTTGTATCCACGGACCCAACCAACCAACCAACCAACCAACTAGCGCGCGCCCTGACCGCTGGCCAGTTCCTGTCGCGGCCGTCGGCGTCTCAGGCCGTTACCGCCGACGGAAGAGGTCGCTCCATGGCTGAGCTCGGGTCCGCAGCGCCCTCTGCCTTTTGCATATAAGGAGGAGCGCTGGCCCCGAGACAGACAGTCTATTGTCTATTGCTAGCCTTCCGTGGAGTTTGTAGCGGAGCCATTGCAGTGTGATGTTTGCTATTGTATTCGACTAGGCTCAGTACACGGATTACTCTTGGATATTACTTGGACTTGTATTGCTGGTGCACGTTTCGTCAGAAATAAAGATAAGTTATCTCTTCATTCTAGTTGGCGCAATTCTTGTCATTAATTATTTTTCGGCCAACAGACATAGCTACGTCCTGGTCACTACCCACACTTTATACAATTTGTGGTGGCTACCCCAAAAGTACCGCCGAGGACCTTGGGTTTGGGAGCCGTCACAAAAGCAATAATTAGCATAACAAAGTAAGAAAAAGCAAAGATGATGTTCTTTACAGGAAATGCTCAATATGTCCACCATCATTCCTCAAAAATAGCTGTAGACGAGGAATAATGTTGTGAACAGCACTGTAAAGCATGTCCGGAATTTTGGTGAGGCATTGGCGTTGGATGTTGTCTTTCAGCATCCCTAGAGAAGTCGGTCGATCACGATACACTTGCGACTTCAGGTAACCCCAAAGCCAATAATCGCACGGACTGAGTTCTGGGGACCTGGGAGGCCAAACATGACGAAAGTGGCGGCTGAGCACACGATCACCACCAAACGACGCGCGCTAGAGATCTTTCACGCGTCTAGCAATATGGGGTGTCTTTTTGGTTCTAATAAAACCCCATGTCATTCCAAGCATGTGTGTCAATTTTTACCTCTCTATCTACATTATTCCGTGGTTTATTAAGTTTTCAAATTTATACTGACTTTTTGATCACCCGGTATATTAGAGAAGTGCACTCAACCGTCTAATGCACTGCTAAAACTGTTCAGTGACTTTAAACAGAACATGTCGGATATTTAGCAACAAAAAATCTCAACAAATTTAAGCTAAATGAAACAAAATGCATTTGTTGTGGCGAGCATGGGGGAGGGAAGGGGGGAGCTGTTTGGGGGAGGAGACCAGACAGCGAGGTCATCGGTCTCATAGGATTAGGGATGGACGGGGAAGGAAGTCGGCCATCCGTTCCAAAGGAACCATCCCAACATTTGCCTGAAGTGATTTTAGGGACATCATGGAAAACCTAAACCAGAATAACCGGACGCGGGATTTAACCGTAGTCCTCCCGAATACTAGTCCAGTGTGCTAGCCACTGCGCCACCTCGCTCGGTGTGGCGAGCATAAAACAAAGTTTTTTCCCTGCTACCCTTTATTAATAGCGAAAGTTGATTTCGGAGTCCTTGTTGCGGTATCGAATTTGAACGCCTGTTTTCGTAATTCGCGTTAAATTGGTCCTATCAAATAGTCAGCATGACAAAAGGGAACCAATATCAGTTCGCAATTGCAAGGAAAAAATCCATCGCTAATTTGAAGCTCTATATCGACTCACTTCTTGTTCCTGTTAGGCCTACTCGGTAACACGAAAATTCGCTCAATGTCCTTTGTTATACGAAATAAAGCACTGGATTAAAATATATCAGTACCTTAGTAAATAGAATTGATACACGTGCCTATATGGTTACGCATGCTTCATATTTTTGTCAGATCTATCCCATAAAATTTTGTTTGGTACAATATTTTTAAAACGTGTTCGAATAAAACTAGCCCTACGATCAAAAGTAGGCAGTAGGAAACAGGAACAACTGTATTCGTATTAATAGACCGTAGATTGGTTCAAATGGCTCTGAACACTATGGGACTTAACATCTGTGGTCATCAGTCCCCTAGAACTTAGAACTAATTAAACCTAACTAACCTAAGGACATCACACACATCCATGCCCGAGGCAGGATTCGAACCTGCGACCGTAGCGGTCACGCGGTTCCAGACTGAAGCGCCTAGAACCGCACGGCCACACCGACCGGCAATTGACCGTAGATTTGCGGCCTAGTTGCACCAGTAAAAATAGTCTCCTGGCAACCTTAATGGCTACCGAATGAGAGGTCGTAGGTTCGCTACTTGCCGACTGCATTTTTTTTTTCTTTTTGTACATTATATAGTGTGGAACAAAGAACAAATTATTATTGAGAGCATCGTAAATATAAATTTAAACCATACTGTACAGTCAATCAGGTCAAATTTTTTACCAGTCATGATAACTTTGTACGGTAGCACTCACTATTTCTTCGTTTTATGTGGTAACAGTGGCTGTTTTATCTCTAAGATTTCTGTTTTGTAATTAAATTGCCATTAAACCATCCTATTAGCCCTTCTGACCGTTTTTTGCTGTTCGAATAGATTGGAAACTAAGTAACAGAAATACAAAAAGGAGACAAAGACAAAGGCCAGAAATGAATAAAATTAACCGAATGTTTAAGTCGAGTTCCTGCAACCTTTCCCATTGCGACCAAAAGCCTTCTCCTTGTTGCGTCTCTCCCTTCGGAAGGAATTCTGTACAGTTTTACTCCCCTTTCGTCTCGAAACGAACAGCCAAAAGCACAGCACTGAGGCATTATTCTACTTAAAACTTCGAAAATAAACAACACTTTCTAGGCTTCACACGTAACGCTCTGGCCCACGATGGCTGCTAATGCTAATGTCACGTGACGCGGTTTCAGCCAATCCTGAAATGCGGACGGCAGCAAACGCAGGGGAATAGGATGCCCACACTTTCCTTTATACAGATCTTTAATCACTCCACCATCTCCATTTCTCACTCGGTATTTAATATCTCCCACAGTGGCGATTCGCCAGTACACGATCCGGGTGTTCACAAATTTTTAGACGGAGAAATATGAGAGAGTGTCAAGCCGTCCGCGGTGGCCGTGCGGTTCTAGGCGCTGCAGTCCGGAACCGCGGGACTGCTACGGTCGCAGGATCGAATCCTGCCTCGGGCATGGATGTGTGTGATGTCCTTAGGTTAGTTAGGTTTAATTAGTTCTAAGTTCTAGGGGACTGATGACCACAGATGTTAAGTCCCATAGTGCTCAGAGCCATTTGAACCATTTTAGAGAGCGTCAAACAACGGAAAATCCAGGATGGAATGTAACAATTTTATCAAAAAGATAGATTCTACTCACCGTGTAGCAGAGATGCCGAGTCGCAGATAGGCACAACAAAAAGACTGTGACAAATTAGCTTTCGGCCAGTATGGCCTTCGTCAAAAATAGATGACAGACGCACACACACACACATACACACACACACACACACACACACACACACACACACACACGATTGCAGTCTCTGGCAACTGTAGCCATGCTGCCAAGTGTGCCAGAGACTGTTTTTAACTACTGGTGGAAGAAATCATCTATCACATACCGAAAAACGTCAATTTTCTTTTTCACCATTAAAAAGTTTTAAATTCAGTGTAAATGTCTCCACTGTCTGTTTCTTCTTTTTCGTCTCATTTAATTTTTTATTGTCATTTGGCCGAAGAGCGCGGGTTGCCTGTGCCCCTGACAGCCCACCCGTCTGCCCTTATGGGGTGCGGGGGAATTAAATAACAATGTTAAAAAAAACCAGAACTCAAATGATAGTCCGCCAGGGGTTTTTGCACACAACTCTCAAAAATTCTCGAGAAAATCGACTTCGAAATCTTCCGAGCGCCTTAACTCAATAATTCACGGCCAATTCTGTCGACAGTACGTATGGCTCTGCGACCGAAGAACAACAATCAACGCACAATCGATTAAATGGTAGGCTATAGAAATGAAGCTTTTTGTAATTAAAGAAAAAGTGGTACAACGCTCGCCTGCAATGTGGACGGCCTGGTTCCGATTCCCGGCCAATGCAATTTTTTAATCAATGGCGCATGTTCTACGAGCGTTTCCCTGACGTGTACAATATATAAAAGCGAAAAACAAAATCGTTTGTGTTCGAGACTGGTAATCACTGGTTCGAGTCTCGTTCGGATCTTTATTTTCTTTCGTGGTTTCCGTTCAGAACTAATACATACATCATTTAAATACAAAATTCATCAAGTATATACTAATTAACATCTAGCTGTCTTTTTTTATGAAAAATGCATTTCTTTTTATTTCTATTTAAATACCGGACACAAAATAAAAATTCTTAATTACCTATATTTAGTAAAAACTTGACAAACAGAACAATTCTAAATAGTATTTTCCACTTCATGGAAATGCTGATAGACAATGCGTTATATTTAAAAAATTTGCATCGGCCGGGAATCGAACATGAGCCACCGGTACTACATGCAAACATTCCACCAGAGAGCCGCGCGGCCCGCCAACATAGTCACCATGAGTTAGTGATTTAAATAAGCGCGGGAATTTTCAAACTCGATTTTCAAGAGAATTTTTGAGGTTGTATCGAATTCCTTTGGCAGTTAGATATTTGAGTTCTAAACTTCACGTACCACAAAACTATGAGAAATGACGATAATCCGATTGCAGTGTATCTCCTCCTCAGTAAACTGCACTATTGGCCATTAAAATTGCTACACCACGAAGATGACGTGCTACAGACGCGAAATTTAACCGACAGGAAGAAGATGCTGTGATATGCAAATGATTAGCTTTTCAGAGCATTCACACAAGGTTGGCGCCGGTGGCGACACCTACAACGTGCGGACATGAGGAAAGTTTCCAACCGATTTCTCATACACAAACAGCAGTTCACCGGCGTTGCCTGGTGAAACGTTGTTGTGATGCCTCGTGTAGCGAGAAGAAATGCGTACCATCACGTTTCCGACTTTGATACAGTTCGGATTGTAGCCTGCCGCGATTGCCTTTTATCGTATCGCGACATTGCTGCTCCCGTTGGTCGAGATCCAATCGCTCTTAGGAGAATATGGAATCGGTGGGTTCAGGAGGGTAATACGGAACGCCGTGCTGGATCCCAACGGCCTCGTATCACCAGCAGTCGAAATGACAGGCATCTTATCCGCATGGCTGTAACGGATCGTGCAGCCACGTCTCGATCCCTGAGTCAACAGATGGGGACGTTTGCAAGAAACCACCATCTGCACGAACAGTTCGACGACGTCTACAGCAGCATGGACTGTCAGCTCGGAGACCATGGCTGCTATTACCCTTGACGCTGCATCAGAGACAGGAGCGCCTGCGATGGTGTACTCAACGACGAACCTGGGTGCTCGAATGGCAAAACGTCATTTTTTCGGATGAGTCCAGGTTCTGCTACAGCATCATGTTGGTCGCATCCGTGTTTGGCGACATCGCGGTGAACGCGCATTGGAAGCGTGTATTCGTTATCGTCATACTGGCGTATCACCCGGCGTGATGGGTTGGGGTGCCATTGGTTACACGTCTCGGTCACCTCTTGTTCGCATTGACAGCACTTTGAACAGTGGATGTTACATTTCAGATGTGTTACGACCCGTGGCTCTACCCTTCATTCGATCCCTGCGAAACCGTACATTTCAGCAGGATAATGCACGACCGCCTGTTGCAGGTCCTGTACGGGCCTTTCTGAATAGAGAAAATGTTCGACTGCTGCCCTGGCCAGCACATTCTCCAGATCTCTCCCGAACTGAAAACGTCTGGTCAATGGAGGCCGAGTAACTGGCTAGTCACATTACGCCAGTCACTACTCTTGGTGAACTGTGGTATCGTGTTGAAGCTGCATGGGCAGCTGTACCTGCACACGCCATCCAAGCTCTGTTTGACTCAATGCCCATGCGTATCAATGCCGTTATGACGGCCAGAGGTGGTTGTTCTCTGTGCACCCAAACTGCGTGAAAATATAATCGCATGTCAGCTCTAGTATGATATATTTGTCCATTGGATACCGGTTTATGATCTGCATTTCTTTTTCGTGTAGCAATTTTAATGGCCAGTAGTGTATACCCTCTTAATTTATGGTGCACGTCGCCATCAGTGCATACCTTTACAGTACTCCTTGCTACGCTGAAAGTGGGAATCCTTTATTTATGTTGGTGCTATTTCACCTAACAAGGGGACTGTACGAACTTCCCCTCGCCGATTTAATTCATATTGACAGGATATTGGGGCACGACTACTACTTCAACTACAGCAAGACGCAACTCTCAACTGTTTTCGACAAAATGCACTATGAAAAATTTTGGCGCAAGTACGTAAGCAGACCACAGCAGATCGAGTAAGGGCTTAGTTTCGTAAGCGCGAGGTCTGTGGCTCGAATCTTGCTAACGGTACAACTTTTTTGTCAGTTATGTGCACCAGTATTCGGTGATATGGTTCGAAATGGGTGCTACAGCGCGAAATTGTGTGAATGTAAACGAAGTTTGTTACTGAAAAAAACATGCACATCAAAAAATTCAGCGTTGCTACTCTATGGACTAGATGTCTGCAGCCACGAGAAACTTTTTCACCACTGCAGTTCGATGCAGACAGGTATTATTGAGTTGTTCTTCATGTTTCTACGATCAGTATTATACTGATTCTTGCACTGATCCGAAGACTGCGCATTACACTAGCAGCAAATGAAGAAACAATAATACAAATGAAATGACTACATTGATTTGATTGATCTTTCTCGTGTATCCCTTTTTCATCTCCTATCTCCTTAAGGAAAAAAGCTTCACTTCTTTTTTTTTCAGGGCAAAGGTTTGGAAAATAATAAACGAATGATTAAATAGTGATAATTTGGACGTTCACAATGAAATTACGTGGAAATGTAAAAGAACCGCCGACATGAGATCCGATACAGGTACCTCAGCCTTATGAAACTAGGCGCTTACCCTTCTTCTTTTTTCGTCCGCAGCTCGCGGTCGTGTGGTAGCGTTCTCGCTTCCCACGCCCGGGCTCCCGGGTTCGATTCCCGGCGGGGTCAGGGATTTTCTCTGCCTCATGATGGCTGGGTGTTGTGTGATGTCCTTAGGTTAGTTGGGTTTAAGTAGTTCTAAGTTCTAGGGTACTGATGACCATAGATGTTAAGTCACATAGTGCTCAGAGCCATTTGAACCTTCTTTTTTCCCCATTTTGCTCGTTGTTGTTCCCGTCGTTTGGTGTTGTCGGACGTCACAGGACACCGCTTCTAGATCATCCAGGGACTGGGTGTTGTGTTGCCTTCATCATCATTCATCCCCATCCAGGGAGCAGTTCACCCAATGTAGCGTCGAATGTAGTAAGACCTGCACCAAGGCGGCAGGACCTGCCCTGCAAGGGGCCTCTCGGCCAATGACGCCAAACGCTCATTGTCATTTCCATTGAATACTTCACTCAGTTTATTTTTATTATTATTATTGTTACTATGAATCATATCGGTGAGAGGAAGTTCATACAGTCTCCACATAAGTGCAGCGCGGGATGTTCTTGCAACTGTTTTATAGCTTTTTGCTCGGTAAACAGTCGCTCCGTCTACTTCAGGGGGGTTGTGCGTGTCCACCATCAACCAAGTCCGTGGGAAAATTGATTACGATTTCCTGTCTTAGTCTTGAGTGCGTATGGCAATTGCAGTAGTCCGCAGCTGCAATGGGTTCTGAATTTTTAAAACATAAGAAGATAAGAAACAACAAAAACAGGCGATAAAACGGCGGAAAATTGTGGAAAGTTAAAACAAAAGTGATGGTGGGCGGTGATAATAAAATACACAGGAAGCAGACAGGGAAAAAGTAGACAGACAATTAAATAAACACGGCGATAGTCTGGATTCTGTTCGCAAGATATATGTATATAAAATCACACCCTCCGACAGTATGATGACCGTTCGCAACACTTCGGAAAAGACGCACAAAACTTAACAATCACCAGGAACACTGCACTAAAAGGTCGGCACGAAGATGACACTCAGGCAAGGGCAGATGGGAGGGGGGCACCTGGACAGAGGAGGGGGAAGAAAAAGGGGGGGAGAGGAAAAAAAGACAAGCGGGAGGGGGGGGGAAAGACGAAGGGAGAGGACTCAGAAGGGGGGAACAGAGCAGACGCGAGAGGGAATGGGGAAAAGCGGAGGAAGGAAACGCAGGAAGGACTCGGGGAGAGAAGGGAAAAGTTACAGGGTACAACGAACTAATATGGGTGCAGAATTAGGTCCAGTGCTTACAAAGTGCATAAATTCCTTTAGAAAAAAATTCGTTTGGTAGTCCGCGCAACCACTCATTCACCGCGTGGCGTACCACTTCATCAGAACGGAACTTCTTTCCTCCCATTGCGTCTTTGAGAGGTTCAAACATATGGAAATCACTTGGGGCCAGGTCTGGTATGTTGGATGAGGAAGACACTCAGAATGCAGGTCAGTGATTATTGCAACTGTTGTACGGGCAGTGTGGGGCTTTGCACTGTCATGCTGCAAAAGGACACCTGCTGACAGCAATCCATGTCGCTTTGATTTGATTGCAGGCCGCAGATGATTTCTAGGAGATGTGTATGATGCACTGGTGACAGTGGTCCCTCTAAGCATGTAATACTCCAAAATGACGCCTTTTTCGTCCCAAAAGACAGTCAGCATAACTTTCCCTGCTGATGGTTCTGTTCGAAACTTCTTTGGTTTTGGTGATGAGGAATGGCGCCATTCCTTGCTCGCTCTCTTCATTTCCGGTTAGTGGAAGCGAACCCAGGTTTCGTCTCCAGTAACGATTCTTGCAAGGAAGCCATCACCTTCTCGTTCAAAGCGCCGAAGAAGTTCTTCACAAGCATCAACACGTCGTTCTCTCTTTTCAGGAGTCAGCTGCCGTGGCACCCATCTTGCAGACACTTTGTGAAACTGGAGCACATCATGCACAATGTGGTGTGCTGACCCACGACTAATCTGTAAACATGCTGCAATGTCGTTCAGTGTCACTCGGCGGTTTTCCTTCACTATGGCTTCAACTGCTGCAGTGTTATGTGGAGTCACAACTCGTTGTGCCTGACCTGGACGAGGAGCATCTTCCACTGAAGTCACACCATTTGCGAACTTCCTACTCCATGCGTAGACTTGCTGCTGTGACAAACATGCATCACCGTACTAAACATTCATTCGTCGATCCTGGTGAAAGTCGCAAGTGGGCCTGCATCTTTTTACTGATACTGCGACGATATGTGTGCATCTGCACTATGCTGCCACCTACAGGCCATTCTGCACGCTGTTTGTAGCACGCTTACCAACTTTCAGGATAACGGCGCGAAATTTCGATTTTTTATTACAAATTTAAGGTTTTCATTTGACTCACTCTCGTATTTTCTGGAAAAAAATGGGGGGGGGGGGGAGGAAGGCAACATTATTTATTGAATGATCCGAAACACGAGACGTACATGGTAGCCCCGTCCGTACTCCACAACAGATAAAGTTACTGAAAAAAAATAAATATTTTTGACACTTTATAACTCAGCCAGCGATCGTAAGAAGACGTACCCCCCCCCCCCCCCCTCCCCCCTCCCTCTCCTTGCACGACGATTTTCGTATAACTAGTAGCAGTGGTAGTAATAACAAAAATTGATATTCTTTGTCGAAAGTATCAATGTAAAGCCGTATTATCAAAATTTAGGAGATGATGCTGCCGAAAAGGTGACTTACACCTAGTACAATATTTATCACATATGGTGGGCTACGGACTACTCTGCAAACCACGACGAAGTGCACGGCAGATGGGAACTTCCCATTATATGCTTTATAAACGGGCTTTTTCCCTTTCCATTCACGTATGGAGCGGGAGAAGATTGATTGTTTAAATGGCTGTGCTCGTTTTCGTAATTAGTGCAGTACTGTCTTCACAATACTCGAGGGAGCGATACGTACGAGCATATTCCTAGGGTCATCATTTAAAGCTGGTTCTTGAAACTTTGTTAGTAGACTTTCTCGGAATAGTTTGCGGCTATATTTAGAGAGTATGCTAGTCCAGTCCTCTTAATATCTCAGTGACACTCTCCCGTGAGATAAACCTCTGACCACATGTGCTTCCATTCTCTGTATACGTTCAATATCCCTCGTTAGTCCTATTTGCTATGGATCCCACACTCTTGACCAATATTATAGCATGGGTCGCACGAATGATTTGTAAGCAATCTCCTTTCTCGACTGCCTGCATGTCCCCAGTATTCTACCACTAAAAAGAAGTTTGCCACTGTGTGCTTTACCCGCGAGTGAGCCTATGTGATCGTTCAATTTCATATCCGTACAAAGTGTTACACCTAAGTACTTCACTTCACTGGGCAAATAGCGAATCACTGGCATTGTACTTATCTGACGCTACTTTTTTTTTTTTTTTTTTTTTTTTTTCGTTTTGTAAACTGTACAATTTTACATTTCTGAACATTTCAAGCAAGTTGCCAGCACTTGCACTACTTTGAAATATTATCAATATGCGAATGAATATTTGTGTAACTTTTTATCGGACAGTACTCCATTACAGATAACGGCGTTATTTCTGAAAAGTCAGTACTTGTATTATTCAGCGAGCATAATGAACCTTCTTGTGCTCCATAAATAAAAATGGGAAGTCTGCTAACTCTCTACGATACATTTATGCTCGTATCAGCAAAAGGCAAGAAGGTTGCCAGAGTGTTAAGTAGAAATGGAGAGACTTTATGCAGAAAGAACTGAGGCGAGTGCTACTCTGAAAGTAATAAAATCAGAGGCGTGATTAAATCTTTGTCGAATATTTCACAAATTCAAATTCCTCAGAAGTGGGAATCATACGCAGACGGTACCAAGCGAGAGGGCTTGGACACCGTACACTTTATATAAAACTCTGCCAACTGATGCAGAGAGCTCTAGATTTACAAGAAATTTTAAACTCTCGCATAACTTTTGTTCAATGCGCAGTCGGTTTAAGCACGAACCACCAAATACGAAGAGCGAATTTGCTACCGTGTGACAACTCAGTAGGTGACATTTCTTCCGAAGAGATTGACTTAAGGATAATCGGTGCTCGCAGTTGTGAGATCGAGGAAGCCGGTCGGAGTGGCCGAGCGGTTCTAGGCGCTACAGTCTGGAACCGCGCGACCGCTACGGTCGCAGGTTCGAATCCTGCCTCGGGCATGGATGTGTGTGATGTCTTTAAGTTAGTTAGGTTTAAGTGGTTCTAAGTGCTAGGGGACTGATGACCTCAGAAGTTAAGTCCCATAGTGCTCAGAGCCATTTGAACAATCTGAGATCGAGGAAGTCTTCGTCGTATTTCACGGGACTTAACAAATCACCTAACTTGGAAAGGAATAAGCACAGAGAACTACAAAATTGTAGCACCATAACAAGCAACAGACAATGCGTACACATCTTCAGTCTTCCGTGAGTAGTCACCCATCCGCTATGTAAAATAACCGAATGAACTGATTTTCGTCTATTCTGCACTTCCCTTCTCGGTTTTCTATAGCTCTTCATTCTTTCGCAATGCTTTCTGTTTTCTTTGCCCAGCATCCGGAAATCCTAGACGCTTCTATCAAATTTCGACAGCTAGTTTTGTTTTGCACCATGTCTTCTGTAGCGACAATTTCTGCCAGCTCTTTCTTCATTCCTTGCTTCGACAAATGGGCTGCTAAGGAGGACTGAAAAATCCTATAGTGCGTCTACCGTTGCCTATCGTAGGCATTTTCTTTTCCTTTTCCTTTCTTTAAGCTCTGGACATCTTCTGTATCTAAATGGGCCTTTCTCTGTTTTTACGGGTCCCAAACTACTTCTCTAAACTGTTCCTTCCTTCTTTGTCATCTTTTCTGTATGTATACTGAGAGATCCTTTTCTGTCTGTGACACGACGTGGGTTCAAAAAGTTACGGAAATTTTATAATCATGCGAGTTGCGTAAGTCGTTTCACACGATTTTTTGATCGTTATGTTGGTAAACATGTCTCAAAACACTCTGTTCAGTATAAGTCATATAGAATATTCAGTCTGTTATCAGCTTTCAAAACGGTACATGTCTCTTGATAGTTTCGGTGATTATTCATATTGTATAAGAATGGGCCACAGAACTTGTACTGAAATTTTCTTTAAGAACGGAATAAAGCACGCGTAAGTTTTAAAATTGCTAAATATTGCTTTTGCAGAATCTGTTAGGAGAAAAAAGGTATACGGTTGATATAAGCGTTTCGAAGAAGACTGTGAAGACACTGAAAATGACGAGACCCCAATACATCATCAACCGATGAAAATGTGGAGAAAGTGAAGTTATGAACGAACGCCAAATTACAGTCAGGGACGTCGCTGATGATGTAGGCTTATCGACTGGCTCATTCCACGAAATTATTTGGGAAGTTTTGGGTGTGAAACGTATGACAGCAAAATTTGTTCTAAGATCCTTAAATTTCGAACAAAAATAGCGGCATCGCTATATGAAATCAACAACGATGAGGAAGTAATTAAAGTAATTAAATGTGTCAGCCGGCCGCTGTGGCCGAGCGGTTCTAGGCGCTTCAATCCGGAACCGCGCTGCTGCTACGGTCGCAGATTCGAATCCTGCCTCGGGCATGGATGTGTGTGATGTCCTTAGGTTAGTTAGGTTTAAGTAGTTCTAAGTCTAGGGGACTGAGGACCTCAGATGTTAAGTCCCATAGTGCTTAGAGCCATATGAACCATTTGAATTTAACGTGTCATAATCGGTCAAAGACATGGGTTTCCGGATATGACGTCGAATCTAAGGGTCAGTCATCCCAGTGGAAGCATTCTGGAATGTCGGAAGAGCTCGAAAAGTGCGTAAGATGTGATGGTTATACTCTGTTTTTAATGGTGTACTGTGCCTTGAATTCTCGGTACAAGATCGAGCAGAGAATATGAAGTAGGGTACTGTTTACAAGATCAAAGCCGTTTGCGTAAGATAATCTGAGACAAACCGCCCGGACTTGTGGTGAAACGATTCATGGCTTTTAGACCACAATGATGCACCTGCCCTGCTGATATTTCGTCGCCTGTTCGTGAATTTTTGTCCACAATCGGTAGCCTACTTTACTGATGTCCCATTTGCATATTCGGCAGATACGGTCCCGTGAGGGTTTTTCTGTTCCCAAAAATAAAGGAAACCGTAATGGACACTCCCTTTACAAGTGGAGATGAGATTAAAAAATAGAAATATAAAAAACTCACCGTGCAGAGAGCTAAAAGCTTAATGCAATTTTGTCATATGATGACATGGATCATGATCCTTTCCAAACATAGGACAACATCGTCAAATGTTACGATATATCATAGCATCTGTGATACTCATATGTTTGTATGTATCTTTGTATGTATCAAAATATGTGATGCGTGCTAGAAATCTTGTCAGTGACAAAAGTGTACAGTGAGAACAATTTACGTGTGCAACAGTAAGAATGCAGTGGGAATGCAACTACATCTGTTGGACAAATTTTATGGAAACAAACACTCCAAACCGACGTTTCACGTAAGTCACAGGCAACGAAAATCTGTAACCAACCATCTGTGTTTGGCGTGTTTATAATTATGTATTATTTATATTTTAGGACAATTAATCTGTAAAAAACACACCACATGTCATAAAGAAAGCGTGTAACTTATGATGAATCACAACGATTCGAAACCGGTAACGGTACCCGTTGGATAAAGGAACTGAAAGTAAATTTGTGGCTGGTTGCTGTCCTAAGAGCTAAAAGCTATCCCAAAAAAATTGTATACGCGCAGTTCGGGTCTGCGCCGTCGATTTTTCGTTAAGACATGTGGATAAAATCATAACAAGTGTTCCGTGTTAATTTATATTTTAATTATCAATCTCTTCAATACAATGATTAGACATACCAGTGTACTGGTTGCAGAATGTTGCATTCGCTCGGCACACAACTTATTACGCTTACCCCAGACTTGCGTTTTCCATAATAACTACCATATTTACGAATCATGTAATGACTCATCTTTCACTATTTCATAATTTTCAGGTTAATGCCGATTTTCACTTATGTTCCCGCGAATATTTTTATGGTCTCTTTTTGGGCCCTTGCAGTGCTCCTCACAATGACACCCGGCTCAATGTCTTACCTAATAGCGTTCCCACGCTACATTAATTTATAATTTTAAGCAAAGCTAATTCGTAACAACAACGCGCATGCGCCTACACTGGTAAGATGACGTCATAGGCAAAAAATCATACTGCCCGACAAACACATAAACGACCTGCCCTAGTGGGCTCAACCACTGCTTATGCATTATTAGTCTCGTAGTTATTAGCGATTCAAATCAGAGGTATTTTGTCACATAAGGATGTTCGACCGGTGAGGAAGTAGAAGTTTTCACGTATAAAAGATTTAGTTCCAGAAGCGTTTGGTGGCGTGGAGAAAGCGCTGGTAGAAAGGAATAACATTTCCTGGGGACTACATTCAAGGGGATAAACCTGACGCAGATGAACACACAAAATTATTTGCAAAGAAACAACATTTCCGGTTTTTTTTTTAATCACCACGTATCGCTTGTGAAGCAGTAGAGCATTCCGGTGCTTCGGCGCGCTGGCTAGACTGGCCTCCCTGTCAAAGCCACGCCCTGCGCCGCGCCGGAGGGTGCGTGCGACGTCGGGCACGCATTCATTGAGCAGCGCCGGCCACTGACACGGGCCGCGTCCCCGTGTTTACAAACTCCGCGTGACGTAGCGGGGTCAACCACCGGGCGCCGCGCGCCAGCGCCAGCGCCGCCACGCGGCCCGCGGCCGAAGCGCCGCGCGGCGGCCGGCGCGCGGCGCCCCTGGCGGCGGCGCGCGCAGGCTGCGCTGTTTACAAACACAGCGGGGGCGGGTATCGAGCGCTCGGCCGCGGCCGCCGCGTGACCCACTTCGAGCCTCGGTCGGGCTTCCCGGCCAGACGGCTTGTCTGCCGCGCCGCGATCAATACGAGTGGCCGACGGCCCCACAACTGCAGCGCCGGCGACGGCAACTCAAACGGCCCCGTCCCACACATACCCGTGGATTACTCGAAGAAAGGATAAAATATTTATTTACTTTACAGTATTACTCGACAAAACGAACTGGTTACCTGTTATTATGGCAGCACCGTCGCCCGATAAGCATGGAGGGGAGGTACTGCTCTGCCACGTGCCACACGTCTGTAGGAGACTGAGCGTCCTGTCTATTAATAACAACACAAACAGCGGGCACAGCGTGAAACGAGTTTCTCCGGCGTATTTGCATACTCAAATAACTTAGGTGAATGCAACCGGGTGACGTCTTCGAGAACCGCCTATATTTCGATAGCTGCACATTCAGTCATTTTTCAAGGCACAAATGCGGCAAGAAAGCGTTAGAGAAGAAAATTTAAAACACCACGTACGGAAACACACACACACACACACACACACACACTCACACACGCACGCACGTGAACACTAGCGCCATTACATAACCAAAGACGACCAAAGTCACAAGTTATCGATGGTGAGTTTTAACAGTCTGCCTGTTGTTTGACCTGTCAGATGGCAGGACGCCCCGTAGAATTTAAGAAAAATGTCTATTTCTGAGGTCATTTGCTATATTAATCTTAACCTGCTTCTTTAATAACAGTATCCCTGTAGATCAGTGGTTCCCATCCTTTCTTAGACTATTACCCCTGAGTGCAATTAGACATTAGCTTCTCACGCTCCCCCCTTCCGCACCTCCCCTACACTATAGCGAACTTCAGCACCTGACTAAACTGCAGAATAAACAAATTTTGCCGGCCGAAGTGGCCGCGCGGTTCTGGCGCTGCAGTCTGGAACCGCGAGACCGCTACGGTCGCAGGTTCGAATCCTGCCTCGGGCATGGATGTGTGTGATGTCCTTAGGTTAGTTAGGTTTAACTAGTTCTAAGTTCTAGGGGACTAATGACCTCAGCAGTTGAGTCCCATAGTGCTCAGAGCCAAACAAATTTTACTGGAAGACTTTTATTATTAAAATGATGAAAGATGGATGATATTTAGTTTGTGTGTGTGTGTGTGTGTGTGTGTGTGTGTGTGTGTGTGTGTGTGTGTTTGAATGAGGAAGGAATTCGTCGTGCATCGCAAGTGCTCCCGCACCTCCTTCTCAGATCACAGTGAGGATATACACTTGCTATGGCCGGCCGTTGTGGCGGAGCGATTCTAGGCGCTTCAGTCTGGAACCGCGCGACCGCTACGGTCGCAGGATCGAATCCTGCCTCGGGCATGGACGTGTGTGATGTCCTTAGGCTAGCTAGGTTTAAGGAGTTCTAAGTTCTAGGGGACTGATGACCTCAGATGTTAAGTCCCATAGTTCTCAGAGCCATACACTTGCTACGAAACATTCTTCCCCTGCATTACTCCTCTCGCTTGCGCCACTTCCTTGACCTGCACAATGCAACCCCATTTAATATCAACTACGTTAAAATATGTGCACTACACTTACTGTTCGTAAATCACTTGATTGCTGCACTCCTTACTTCTGAACTGGCAGAAGCCGCCCGCTGTGACCGAGCGGTTCTAGGCGCTCAGTCCGGAACCACGGATCTGCTAAGGTCGCAGGTTCGAATCTTGCCTCGGGTATGGACCTGTGTGATGTCCATAGGTTGGTTAGGTTTACGTAGTTCTAAGCCTAGGTGACTGATGACCTCAGATGTTAAGTCCCATAGTGTTTAGAGCCATTCTTGAACTGGCAGAAATTGGAAGAGCCCAGGTTGTAAATGCCTTTTGACTGACCACAGCCATTAATAATAATAATAATAATACTGTGTGCAGCACTATAGTAGCCCTTATGTAGTTACTGCTGTGCCGTGCTATCAATTAATTTGTTTATCTGTTTCGAAGCGAGTAATGAAGCAGTTTCTGGACTATTGCAGGTACTATCTGTGGACAAGATATTTTCTTAAGATATTTAGCATTTATTCCATATATTTCTCACATTTATCATCACTGACGTGCGGAACAAAGGACAACATATGTGTCTAGTGGGTGGACTATTTGAGGAACCTGTAACCTTCACCGGTTAATACTGCTAACTGAGAAGAAATAATAATTGAAATTTATACAATCTGTATTAGAGTCTTAAAAATTATGATAATAGTAGTGATATTTTGAAAATAGTCTCGTGACTGAAACAGAATCGAATCGTTTTTCCCCCTCAGAAACTTTCATTTTAACCCCAGGTTGAGAACCACTGCAGGAGCTGGAAGTCCAGGGCATAATTTCCGTATTGTTATGTCCCACTGGATGAACGGTACCAACACAATGTTCTGCCTCAACAGATTTTCTTGGCTGCTGTAAGCGTGTGTGACGCTTATACTCAGTTACCAGGCCTTCAAGGTGCTGATCGTCTGACCAATATATGACTCGTCAAAGTTACAAGGAAAACGACAGACGCCCCCGTTTACGCAAAGCGAGATGTTTCTTCACTGATCCTTAAAGGGCCTTAATCTTGGATGGTGGTCGGAAAACACTCTCCACAACACATTTCCTGATCAAAACATCAAGGAAGGGAGGAAAGTGGGTGGTACGTTGGGTCATGCTGTTTATAGGAAGTCTTCACACACTGACTTGGACCTGCAGACTGCTAGCTGTCACCATCCAGCTGACTGTGAAGGGGTACTTCGCACCTTGGTTCACAGGAACCACGTCGTCTCGGACCCTCAGAGTTTGTCAGCTGAGTTAGCCTGCCGGCCGGGAGGCCGAGCGGTTCTAGGCGCTACAGTCTGGAACCGCGCGACCACTACGGTCGCAGGTTCGAATCCTAGGCATGGATGTGTGTGATGTCCTTAGGTTAGTTAGGTTTAAGTAATACTAAGTTCCAGGGGGCTGATGACCTCAGGAGTTAAGTCCCATAGTGCTCAGAGCCATTTGACCCATTTTTTTTTTTTTTTTGAGTTAGCCTACCTCAAAGCCACTGGCGGTCAAACTGGTTATGGTGAATGACAAGTCAGATTCGCGTTGCGCTATCGGCTTTAACGTCTCTTTTTAATGACTGCACGATTTGCACCGGCCAGAGTACATATTTGTTAGTGGGCTTAGTAAACATAGACCATAGATAACATAGAGTGCGCATGAAGTCATTTTATTGAAATCAACATCTAAGTCACGTGGCTCGGCGCACGATGCCGAGCACGTCATTACGCATTTATAGTGCCACATTTATGACATTTTTGTTGCAGATCAAATTTTGTGCTCTTTACTAGATGCAGAAATAACGACCTTCACATACGCCCCGATTAGATAGTTCTTTTGTTTCCTACAGATTAGGTAAAGTGACGAAAATCTCAGTTGTGTAAGTGAATTACTTTAAAATATTTGCAGAGGTATTTCCGTGAGTTGAAAGTTAGTAAGGATGTTTGGTCCTTCGATGTAAAACGTCGCGAATGACTTAAGATTTCGAGACGACATATCGTTAATATCTAGCTCACTACACCAGCATAATCAACGTTTTGTAATATATATTATGCTTCCCATCTTAATACTGTTTCCGTATCTGTGCTGGATTAAGCAAAAGTCAGAAAAATTGGTTCAAATGGCTCTGAGGACTTTGGGACTTAACATCTGAGCTCATCAGTCCCCTAGAGCTCAGAACTACTTAAACCTAACTAACCTAAGGACATCACAAACATCCATGCCCGAGGCAGGATTCGAACCTGCGACCGTAGCAGTCGCGCGGTTCCCGACTGAAGCGCCTAGAACCGCTCGCTCACCGCGGCCCGCGAAAGTCAGAAAACATACGTGCTTATTTTGTGTAAATCTGACATTATGGACATAAACGAATTTCCTTTCTTACAAAAGCTTACTAAAGCATTTCACACATATTAGTGTGGGATCGTGCTGCGTTCGAAATTGTTATTTTGTCTTCCACATCTGTGAAAGCGGCGGACTACCAGATTACACACTGCAAAAGAAGAAGAACAAGCAGAAGAAGAAGAAGAAGAAAAGAAGTATTCACTAAAGAACAGTCGTTCTGTCGCTTGTCAGAAGAAGAGTCAATAAGTTTCAACTTGACCACATGTAAAAACAATAACCACTACTTTATTATCAGTAATTTCCAAGAAACTAGGTTAACTGCCCTACTACATGCGTAAGAATAGTCTTACAGATCGCTGAATTGCCAAAATCAATGCTTGATTTCAGCTATAAAGGAGAAAAACTGTAACTGTCAGCTCAACTTCACACAGTGCGTAATGACAGGAAGTCGGCGTTCTGCCCCGAGTCACGTGACTTAAATGTTGGTTTCAAGCGTTAACACGCCAGAAATAGGCGTATGCGCGGTCGATGTTATATATGGTCTACGTTAGTAAAGAGCAGATTCCGCATATTATCTGTATAGAACAACTGCGCGTGACGTCATTACACTGCTCCAGTCAACTGCTCCACAGCGTCAGAGAAAAGACAACCTGATTTTCGCAGCATTTCGTGTAACTGTGGCAGCACGATCCTGAGACATGCTAATACCGCTTCCTGCAACAAGATTACGACGAATAAGGTCGTTGTAGTGAGATCATTCAAGGAACAATTATTTCTGTTTGCTGATAACACTAGCTTGGTTGTGAAGGATGTTGTGCGCAATGTTGGCACTGTTTCAAATAGTGCAGTTTATGATAACATAATTTCATGGCTTGTAGAAAATAAACTAACGGTAAATCACAGTAAGACTCCGTTTTTACAGTTTCTAACACACAATTCAACGAAACCCGACGTTTTAATTTCACAGAATCGGCATATGATTGGTGAAACAGAACAGTTCAAATTTGTAGGTGTTCAGACAGACAGTAAATTGTCGTGGAAAGCCCGCGTTCAGGATTTCGTTCAAAGACTTAAGGCTGCCATTTTTATTATTCGAACTGTATCTGAAGTAAGTGGCAGTTCGACACGAAAAGTAGTCTACTTTGCTTATTTTCATTCGCTTATGACGTATGGTATTATATTTCGAGGACTTGGAAGAGCAGTTGATTTGAATGGATAGCGTCTTGAAAGGAGGATATAAGATGAACATTAACAAAAGCAAAACGAGGATAATGGAATGTAGTCGAATTAAGTCGGGTGATGCTGAGGGAATTAGATTAGTAGTAAAGGAGTTTTGCTATTTGGGGAGCAAAATAACTGATGATGGTCGAAGTAGAGAGGATATAAAATGTAGACTGGCAATGGCAAGGAAAGCGTTTCTGAAGAAGAGAAATTTGTTAACATCGAGTATAGATTTAAGTGTCAGGAAGTCATTTCTGAAAGTATTTGTATGGAGTGTAACCATGTATGGAAGTGAAACATGGACGATAAATAGTTTGGACAAGAAGAGAATGGAAGCTTTTGAAATGTGGTGCTACAGAAGAATGCTGAAGATTAGGTGGGTAGATCACATAACTAATGAGGAGGTATTGAATCGAATTGGGGAGAAGAGGAGTTTGTGGCACACCTTGACTAGAAGAAGGGATCGGTTGGTAGGACATGTTCTGAGGCATCAAGGGATCACCAATTTAGTATTGGAGGGCAGCGTGGAGGGTAAAAATCGTAGAGGGAGACCAAGAGATGAATACACTAAGGAGATTCAGAAGGATGTAGGTTGCAGTAGGTACTGGGAGATGAAGAAGCTTGCACAGGATAGAGTAGCATGGAGAGCTGCATCAAACCAGTCTCAGGACTCAAAACCACAACAACAACAACAACAACTCTTCCTATTCTCAAAGGATATTTTTGGCTCAGAAACTGGCGGTTCGGGCAGTGAGTGGTGTGAGTTCGCGTACGTCTTGTCGACCCTGTTCACTAGCCTGGGTATTCTGACATTGACCCCTCTCTCACATATAACTTACTGCGGTTTTTGTTAACAATATCAGCTTATTTCCATGAATTAGAAGTTTCCACTCAGTTAATACTAGGCAGAAACCAAATCTGCATTTGGATCGGACTTCCTCGACACATGTGCAGAAAGGTGTGCAGTATACTGCTGCAAAAAATGGCTCTGAGCACTATGCAACTTAACTTCTGAGGTCATCAGTCGCTTAGAACTAATTAAACCTAAGGACATCACACACATCCATGCCCGAGGCAGGATTCGAACCTGCGACCGTAGCGGTCACGCGGTTCCAGACTGAAGCGCCGAGAACGGCACGGCCACACCGGCCGGCATACCGCTGCATCCATTTTCAATACGCTATCACTAGAATTCAAAAATCTTAGCAGTAATCCACGCGCTTTCAAATCGAAACTGAGGAGTTTTCTCATGGGTGACTCCTTCTATTCTGTCGAGGAGTCCCTTGAAAAATTAAGCAGATTCCTGCGTTATATTGACTGCATTTACATGAACCTATCGCTTGTCTTTCTGGGTTCATAAACATTTTATTTTATGTATTATTACTTCTATGTTGTAATTTCATACCGGCCGCTGTAGCCGAGCTGTTCTAGGCGCTTCAGTCCGGAACCGCCCTGCTACTACGATCGCAGGTTCGAGTCCTGCCTCGGGCATGGATTGTGTGTGTCGTTAGGTTAGTTAGGTTTAAGTAGTTCTAAGTTCTAGGGGACTGATGACCTCAGAAGTTAAGTCCCATAGTGCTCAGAGCCATTTGAACCATGTACATTTTCATGTACTGACACGTTCCATTACCTTGGAGATTTGCTCCTTAGCTTGGTTTTATGGGGATAGTCATGTAAAATAAATAGATAAAAAATAATTCTCACTGACTTATTAAATTACTTTCTACAGATTTCCATTTATGACAACTTCAGTGGTTCGGATGTGTTTACCAGCTAATGGTCAAGCGGAACCCAACTGCAGTCTTCAGCCTTGTACTGAACATCTGCATTCATTAAATAAAAATACAAATATATTATCGCTGGCCAATAGCTGCGCAAAAATACTGTGCGTTGCACTGCGTGTGATACAAGTGTGCCGGCGCGGTGGCCGAGCGGTTCTAGGCGCTTCAGTCTGGAACCGTGCGACCGCTACGGTTGCAGGTTCGAATCCTGCCTCGGGCATGGATGTGTGTGATGTCCTTAGGTTAGTTAGGTTTAAGTAGTCCTAAGTTCTAGGGGACTGATGACCTCAGAAGTTAAGTCCCATAGTGCTCAGAGCCACTTGATACAAGTGTCCAGCCATGGATCTGCTTTCTCTAGTATGACAGAATCACTAACAGATTTATTCTTGAAAGGTAATCAGAGGCAGATAAAATATATGTTAAGTGTTGATGCCCAATCAGACTTATCATTACGTGAGATAAAACTGCTGTGTATCCATGCGTGTGCTGTCTCTTGCGTAGCCAACAGTTTATCGCCAACTGTGAATTGACTGAGTGATGAAAATAATGAGGTGACATATGCTCTTGAGCATATGCGTTCCTGCTCAGGTACGTCCATCGTCATCTGCAGTGACTCCCTGAGCAGCCTCCAGGCCATCGACCGCTGCTATACCTCTCCTCCGCTGGTGTCCTCTATTCAGGAGTCTGTTTTCGCCATTACCCGCTCTGGTCGTTCGGTGGTCTTTATTTGGACGCCAGGTCACGTTGGCATCCCGGGGAACGAACGTGTCGACAGGCTGGCCAAAGGGGCGATCGACGCCCCAGCTTTGGAGATCGGCCTCCCGGCTCGCGATCAGCAGCTGGTGTTGCGCCGTAAGGTACTTGGGATGTGGACTGCTGAGTGGCGTGGCACGACATCCCCGAATAAACTGCGGGCTGTCAAGGAGACGACCGATGTGTGGCGCTCCTCCCTGCGGGCTTCTCGCAGGGACTCTGTCATCCTGTGTCGGCTGCGCTTCGGCCATACCTACCTGACGCACGGCCATCTTTTGCGTCAGGAGGATCCCCCCCTGTGTCGGTGTGGGTCCCGGCTGACGGTCGCCCACACTTTGTTGGAGTGTCCCCGACTGCGCACCCTCCGGCAGTCTTTTAATCTCCCGGGCACTTATGCCTTTGGTTTTATGTGTTTTAAATTTTATCCGTGGTAGTCCTTTTTATGGTTCCATTTAGGGCGGTCCTGCACTTTTCCCTTTCTGTGTCTTTTGTCCTCACGTCTCCCAATATTTGTTGCTGTTTTGGTGTGTCGTCGGATGGTTGACTCTTTCCCTTTTTTTTTGTTCTCGTGGTCAGTCAACCAGTGTCCGGCCCTCTTCTTTTCTTCTGTTTCTTTCTGTCTGGTGTTCATCTGTACTCTTCTTGTCTGTAGTGTTTGTTGCTGCATTTGTATTCTTTTAGTGCCTGGGGGGGGGGGGGGAGTCTCCTTCCCCCTTTGGTTTTTACCTGCTACGCAAATTTTCGGCTCGCCTGTTTTTGGACTGGGGGACTGATGACCTTCGCTGTTTAGTCCCCCTTAAACATCCCAACAACCACCACCACACCGAAGTCTACGGATTTTTTGCTTTATGTGGGAAGCGTTTCCAACAAGATAGGCCGTATTCTACGGAAATGTGTAAATGCGTTTTTCCACCAGCACTTTTAGGATCCACAAAGGACGATCTTAGTTTGCGTAAGGCAGGTGATCTATCGTTTTCGGTACAATTGCGCCGCGGCATATACTGGTCAGAGTATGTGGACCGTGGAGGACTGGTTTTAAATTCTCTTGTAAAGCGCTTTCTTGCTGCATTTTTGCCTTGAAAATGACCAGCTGTGCAGCTTTCGAAAAATCGGCCGTTGTCGAAGACGTCACTCGGCTGCATTTCCGTTACTTATTTGAGCAGAATGTACAGTGCATGCCATCTTGGCTGCTCATGACGCTTTACTCGCAGGGTCCGTAAAACTATCTTCCCCAGCGACATCACTATCTTGCAAAATTGTGTAGCCGGCCGGAGTGGCCGAGCGGTTCTAGGCGCTTCAGTCTGGAACCGCGCGATCGCTACGGTCGCAGGTTCGAATCCTGCCTCTGGCATGGATGTGTGTGATGTCCTTAGGTTAGTTAGGTTTACGTAGTTCTAAGTTCTAGGGGACTGATGACCATAGATGTTAAGTCCCATAGTGCTCAGAGCCATTTGAACCATTTGAACAACTGTGCCTTGATTCATTGCTGGTGTTGCAGTTGCAGATGACGATGCTGACTCTTTGTTCGAATTACATTTTCAGCTTTTTCGTCCATCAAAGAGTGCCTCTTGCTAATATGACATTTTGAAAATAAAAGGTTCAGGCTAGCTGCAATAAGTTTAATACACTCCTGGAAATGGAAAAAAGAACACATTGACACCGGTGTGTCAGACCCACCATACTTGCTCCGGACACTGCGAGAGGGCTGTACAAGCAATGATCACACGCACGGCACAGCGGACACACCAGGAACCGCGGTGTTGGCCGTCGAATGGCGCTAGCTGCGCAGCATTTGTGCACCGCCGCCGTCAGTGTCAGCCAGTTTGCCGTGGCATACGGAGCTCCATCGCAGTCTTTAACACTGGTAGCATGCCGCGACAGCGTGGACGTGAACCGTATGTGCAGTTGACGGACTTTGAGCGAGGGCGTATAGTGGGCATGCGGGAGGAAGGGTGGACGTACCGCCGAATTGCTCAACACGTGGGGCGTGAGGTCTCCACAGTACATCGATGTTGTCGCCAGTGGTCGGCGGAAGGTGCACGTGCCCGTCGACCTGGGACCGGACCGCAGCGACGCACGGATGCACGCCAAGACCGTAGGATCCTACGCAGTGCCGTAGGGGACCGCACCGCCACTTCCCAGCAAATTACGGACACTGTTGCTCCTGGGGTATCGGCGAGGACCATTCGCAACCGTCTCCATGAAGCTGGGCTACGGTCCCGCACACCGTTAGGCCGTCTTCCGCTCACGCCCCAACATCGTGCAGCCCGCCTCCAGTGGTGTCGCGACAGGCGTGAATGGAGGGACGAATGGAGACGTGTCGTCTTCAGCGATGAGAGTCGCTTCTGCCTTGGTGCCAATGATGGTCGTATGCGTGTTTGGCGCCGTGCAGGTGAGCGCCACAATCAGGACTGCATACGACCGAGGCACACAGGGCCAACACCCGGCATCATGGTGTGGGGAGCGATCTCCTACACTGGCCGTACACCACTGGTGATCGTCGAGGGGACACTGAATAGTGCACGGTACATCCAAACCGTCATCGAACCCATCGTTCTACCATTCCTAGACCGGCAAGGGAACTTGCTGTTCCAACAGGACAATGCACGTCCGCATGTATCCCGTGCCACCCAACGTGCTCTAGAAGGTGTAAGTCAACTACCCTGGCCAGCAAGATCTCCGGATCTGTCCCCCATTGAGCATGTTTGGGACTGGATGAAGCGTCGTCTCACGCGGTCTGCACGTCCAGCACGAACGCTGGTCCAACTGAGGCGCCAGGTGGAAATGGCTGGCAAGCCGTTCCACAGGACTACATCCAGCATCTCTACGATCGTCTCCATGGGAGAATAGCAGCCTGCATTGCTGCGAAAGGTGGATATACACTGTACTAGTGCCGACATTGTGCATGCTCTGTTGCCTGTGTCTATGTGCCTGTGGTTCTGTCAGTGTGATCATGTGATGTATCTGACCCCAGGAATGTGTCAATAAAGTTTCCCCTTCCTGGGACAATGAATTCACGGTGTTCTTATTTCAATTTCCAGGAGTGTATTTTATACGAGCCGTGTTTCGGCTTTATTGTCATTCTCAAGTAAGGTCTAGTTTTATTAACGTCCGTTCTGCATCTATAGTAAACGAACATTGTCTAATTCGTAATGACTACGTTACACACAGTAATTATAAACGCAAGGAATACTTTTCGGCGCATATTTGACAGCTTACTATAAACTGCAATTATCGTTTATTTGACAGACAGTTTCAAATGGCTCTGAGCACTATGGGACTCAACTGCTGAGGTCATTAGTCCCCTAGAACTGAGAACTAGTTAAACCTAACTAACCTAAGGACATCACAAACATCCATGCCCGAGGCAGGATTCGAACCTGCGACCGTAGCGGTCTTGCGGTTCCAGACTGCAGCGCCTTTAACCGCACGGCCACTTCGGCCGGCTTGACAGACAGTTTACTAAGATGCTTTAGGGAGTGACAGTTTACTACAGATGCAATATGGACGTCAAACCAAAGTAGACTGAGCCGTGTGTGGCTCGTGTTCCCGCCATCACGTATTCTACACCATGTTTTTAACGTACTTCTACCTCACTACGTTAATTTAAATTACTTGTGTCACAGAGTTGCGGCGTTAGCAGCGCGTATCCATGTATCCCCTCTCGCAGTATCTTTGCTCCGCTGCTATTACTTCCCGGTCGTTGTCGGTGGTAAGGCAGTTCGGGTCGCGAGTTCGGGTCTGCCAGTCAATTGGAACGCGTCTGGAGCGCAGTTCGGACCTGCCAGTCGGGGAGTTGCAATGCGGCACTGGCGCAGTCGGGTTGGAGCTGTGAGGTCTGCGTCAACCTGGCTCGCCCGACCATTGCCGCCACGCATCACTTGAGCCGGGCCACGGTCTTGGTGGATCGTCGGTCGGTCGTCGAACCGGACGACGCGTTTTGGCTCGCCGGTCGTTCATGGTGGTGGTGGTAGTGGTGGTTGTTGGGATGCTTAAGGGGGACTAAACAGCTAAGGTCATCAGTCCCCCAGGTCGTTCATGAATCGGCTGTGTGTGTGTGTGTGTGTGTGTGTGTGTGTGTGCGTGTGTGTGTGTGCGCGCGCATCGACCCCCGATTTGTCTTCGTGCGTGCTTAGTGACTGTTGGATATCGTTTAGTTCTTCATGCAGTGTTTGTCAGGTTGTGCGTGTAATTGGCGTTATTTCCACTGTCGACTATTTTAGATGTTGTCGGCATTCTGAGGCGAGTCAGTCGGAACGTGCGAGGAGGAGAGTTCACGGTGGCAGTTCGGGTTGTGAGTTGGGCCCTGCCAGGGAGTTGCACCGCGTCTGGAACGCAGCCCGGGCCAGCCAGTCGCCGGCTTACAGCAGCCCTGCGTGAACATCGGCCGCTCGACCGTTGCCGCCACGGATCACTGTTGGTGGATTGTTGGTCTGTCGGTTGGTCCGAGGACATCTCCGTGCGGCGTAGTCGACTGGGCCCGCTGGCGGTCTCTGCGCAGTGTCGGAGTCTGTCTGGAGCTGTCCGATAGGTACGAGCATCGTCGCTCGCCGACCCAGGACGTGATGGTTGAGTGGTTTTGAGCATTACGTTCTTGGTTCCGGCGTTACTGTTGTGGAGGTTTTCATGTGAGCAACAACGAGTGAATTAATTTACACACAGTCAAGTGCACCAGCGGAATTTTCTGCCTTGTGGCAGGTACTCTACAGGATTCACGTCTGGACTCTGTGGGGGCCAATCCATTACAGACATGTCATTGTCGTGTAACTACTCCGCCACAGGCCGTGCACTATGAACAGGTGCTCGATCGTGTTGAAAGATGCAATAGCCATCCCCCAATTGCTCTTCAACAGTGGGGAGCAAGAAGGTGCTTAAAACATAAATGTAGGCCTGTACAGTGATAGTGCAAAACAACAAGGGGTGCAAGCCCCCTCCATGAAAAACACGACCACACCATAAAACCACCGCCTCTGAATTTTACTGTTGGCACTACACACGCTGGCAGATGAAGTTCACCGGGCATTCGCGCCGGCCAGTGTGGCCGAGCGGTTCTAGGCGCTACAGTCTGGAACCGCGTGACTGCTACGGTTGCAGGTTCGAATCCTGCCTCGGGCATGGATGTGTGTGATGTCCTTAGGTTAGTTAGGTTTAAGTAGTTCTAGGGGACTGATGACCTCAGAAGTTAAGTCCCATACTGCTCAGAGCCATTTGAACCAACCGGGCATTCGCCATATCTACACCCTGCCATCGGATCGCCACATTGCGTACCGTGATTTGTCACTCCACACAACATTTTTCCGCTACTCAATCGCCCAATGTTTACGCTCCTTAAACCAAGCGAGGCGTCGTTTGGCATTTACCGGCGTGATGTGTCGCTTATGAGCAACCGCTCGACCATGAAATCCAAGTTTTCTCACCTCCTGCCTAACTGTCATAGTACTTGCAGTGGATCTTGATGCAGTTTGGAATTCCTGTGTGATGGTCTGGATAGATGTCTGCCTATTACACATTACGACCCTCTTCAACAGTCGGCGGCCTCTGTCAGTCTACAGACGAGGTCGGCCTGTTCGCTTTTGTACTGTGCAAGTCTCTTCATCTTTCCACCACTATAACAACGTAAACAGTGGACCTAGGGACGTTTTGGAGTGAGTAAATCTCGCGTACAGACGTATGACACAACTGACACCCAATCACCTGATCACTTTCGAAGTTCCTGAGTTCCACGGAGAGCCCCATTCTCTCACGATGTCTAATCACTACTAAGGTCGTTGATATGGAATACCTGGCAGTAGGTGGCAGCACAGTGCACCTAATACGAAAAAAGTATGTTTTTGGGGGTGTCCGGATGCTTTAGATCAGACAGTGGGTTCCGTAATTGTAAGATACAATCAAGAAATTCCGTTGGACTGCGTTGCTGCAGCATATATGCAACCTAGCGCGATTCCGATGTGGGTATGCAAACAGGGACATGTAGCAAAGGGTTAGTGTGGCCTTCAAACGGAAACTTCTGGATTGCTCCCTTATAATTTGCGTTTTTTTTTCAACTTAACGGCGCTACAATCTTAAGGTCACCATGTTTGTAAAAACTTCAAACCCGAACGGACCATGGTAAGAAAGAAGGGACGGAATGGAAAGAAAACAAATTGAGCGATTATTTTTTTTTTAGTCACCACTCTTCAGACTTTTTTTAATGCGGCCCGCCACGAATTCCGCTCCTGCGTCAACCTCTTCATCTCAGAGTATCACTTGCAACCTTGGTCCTCAATTATTTGCTGGATGTATTCCAATCTCTGCCATCCTCTGCAGTTTTTCCCTTCTACAGCTCCCTCGAGTATCAAGCAAGTCGTTCCCTGGTGTCTTAACAAATGTGCTATCATCTTATCCCTTCTTCTTATCAGTGTTTTCCACATATTCCTTTGCTCTTCGATCTACATCTACGTCTACATCCATACTCCGCAAGCCACCTGACGGTGTGTGGCGGAGGGTACCTTGAGTCCCTCTATCGGTTCTCCCTTATATTCCAGTCTCGTATTGTTCGTGGAAAGAAGGATTGTCGGTATGCTTCTGTGTGCTCTAACTCTCTGATTTTATCCTCATGGTCTCTTCGCGAGATATACGTAGGAGGGAGGAATATACTGCTTGACTCTTCGGTGAAGGTATGTTCTCGAAACTTTAACAAAAGCCCGTACCGAGCTACTGAGCCTCTCTCCTGTAGAGTCTTCCACTGGAGTTTATCTATCATCTCCGTAACGCTTTCGCGATTACTAAATGATCCTGTAATGAAGCGCGCTGCTCTCCGTTGGATCTTCTCTATCTATTCTATCAACCCTATCTGGTACGGATCCCACACTGCTGAGCAGTATTCAAGCAGGGGGCGAACAAGCGTACTGTAACCTACTTTTTTGTTTTCGGATTGCATTTCCTTAGGATTCTTCCAATGAATCTCAGTCTGGCATCTGCTTTACTAACGATCAACTTTATATGATCATTCCATTTTAAATCACTCCTAATGCGTACTCCCCGATAATTTATGGAATTAACTGCTTCCAGTTGCTGACCTGCTATTTTGTAGCTAAATGATAAGGGATCTATCTTTCTATGTATTCGCAGCACATTACACTTGTCTACATTGAGATTCAATTGCCATTCCCTGCACCATGTGTCAATTCGCTGCAGATCCTCCTGCATTTCAGTACAATTTTCCATTGTTACAACCTCTCGATACACCACAGCATCATCTGCAAAAAGCCTCAGTGAACTTCCGATGTCATCCACAAGGTCATTCTGTGCAGAATCTCCTCATTCCTTACCGTACCAGTCCGCCTGATTTTGAACAACCGTCTGTAGCACCACATCTCAAATGTTTCGATTCTCTTCTGTTCCGGTTTTCCCACAGTCGATGTTTCAGTATCATACAATGCTGCGCTCCAAACGTGCCTTCTCAGAAATTTCGTCCTCAAATTAAGGCAAATGTTTGATACTAACAGACCTCTCTTGGCCAGGAATGCCCTTTTTGCCAATGCTAGTCTGCCTCTGACGTCCTCCTTGTTCCGTCTGTCATTGGTTACTTTGCTTTGTAACAGCAGGATTCCTTGACTTCATCCACTTCGTGACCCTCAATCCTGATGTTTCTCGCCGTTCTCATTTCTGCTACTTGTCATTACCTTCCTCTTTCTTCATTTTACTGTCAATCCATATTGTGAACTCATTGGACTGTTTATTCCATTCAGGAGATCATGTAATTCTTCTTCACTTAGGATAGCAATGTCATCAGCGAATCGTATCAGTGACATCGTTTCACCTTGAATTTTAATTCCTCTCCTGAACAGTTGTTTTATTTCCACAATTGCTTCTTAGAACAGACTGAACAGTCAGGGCGAAAGACTACATCCCTGTCCTGCACCCTTTTTAATCCGAGCCCTTCTTTCTCGATCATCTAGGCCTAGTATTCCCTCTCGTCTCTAGTACATGTTATGTACTACCTGTAGCTCACCCGCATTTTTTTCGGAATTTTCTTAGATCTTGCACCATTTTACACTTTACTTCATTAGCGTCGGCAATGTCGGGAGCAGCGGTCGGCCAGCGGCCAGCTCTTGAGGTGACGTGACAGCTGCTGCTGCTGTTGCTGCCGCGGACGGATTTAGAGCGTGTCGCAAGCGGCGCGCGCCACGTGTGCTCTGCCGCCTTCTGTTCCGCTCCGGCCTACCCTCCCAGAATAGCTGCCGGCGCACGCGCGCTTACACCCTTCAGGGATTTCGAACTCGTGTCGCGATGAGCCCAGCTGAGTGTAGGCCGCCTCCTAAGGAGACACACACACACACACAACTAGTGCGCGTCGGAAGTTTTGTTTCCCAACAGTCTTCTAGGCCCCTCTGGCTGTCCGAAGGATAGCCAGCGCATAAGTCCGCGGGGCTTTCTGGTCGTTCTCATTGGCGGTAAAATCGTCTGGGCGCTAATTGTACCACACTCCGTTGCAGACGTGTTATTCAAGTCTCGTAAATTATACCCCTACAAACACTAAGGTGACAAATGTCATGAGTATACAGATGGCGGCAGCATCGCGTACACGAGGTATAAAAGGGCAGCGCATTGGCGTAACTGTCAATTACAGTCAGGAGGTTTCCGACGTAATTGTGGCCGTGCGACGGGAATTAGCAGACTGTGAACGCGGAATGACAGTTGGAGCCACACGCGTGGGACGTTCCATTTCGGAAATCGTTAGGGAATTCAATATTCCGAGATGCACAAGACTGTGCCGAAAATACCATATTTCAGGCATTACCTCTCTCACTACGGACAACGCAATGTCCGACGGCCTTCATTTAACGACGGAGAGTAACGTCATTTGCGTAAAGTTGTCAGTGATAACAGACAAGCAGCACTCCGTGAAATAACTGCAGTAACCAATGTGGAACGTACGACGAACGTATCCGTTAGGACAGTGCGGCGAAATTTGTCGTTAATGGTGTATGGCAGCAAATCACCGACGCTATTGTCTTTGCTGATAGCTCGGCATCGCCTCTCCTGGACTCGTGACCATATCGGTTGGACCTAAAGACGACTGGAAAACGATGATTACCGAGTCATGGTAGGGTTACGATGTGGCACAGACCACACGAAGCCATGGAGCCAAGTTGTCAGCAAGGCACTGTGCAATCTGGTGGTGGCTCCATAATGGTGTGGGCTGTGTTTGCATGGTAATGGTTATGTTCAGCTACTTCGACACTATTTGTAACCATTCATGGATATTGTGGTGTCACCGCCAGACACCACACTTGCTAGGTGGTAGCCTTTAAATCGGCCGCGGTCCGGTAGCATACGTCGGACCCGCGTGTCGCCACTATCAGTGATTGCAGACCGATCGCCGCCACACGGCAGGTCTAGAGAGACGTCCCAGCACTCGCTCCAGTTGTACAGCCGACTTTGCTAGCGATGGTTCACTGACAAAATACGTTCTCAATTGCCGAGACGATGGTTAGCATAGCCTTCAGCTACGTCATTTGCTACGACCTAGCAAGGCACCATTATCAGTTGCTATTGATATTGTAAATAATGTACAGACAAGAGCTACGTTCAACATTAATGGATTAAAGTTAAGTATTCTACCAGTTACCTCCTTTTTTCTAAGTTCTAATTACCTTGTCCTGTTCCAGACCTCACGCCAGCCTGCGTGAGCTTAAACGCGTGCCTTTCGGCTTCCTCTCAATTTAGTGGGTTCGTCTCCTGCCAATCCACAACAGATATCATGTTCCCAAACAACGACTGGACGTTTATGTATGACAGTGCGCCGTATTACTCAGCCATTATTGTTCGCAATTTGTTTGAAGGATATTCTGGACAGTTTGAGTGAATGATTTGGCCACCCAGATCACCCGACATGAATCCCATCGAACATTTATATTACGTAAGCGAGAGGTTAGCTCGTGCACAAAATCTTGCACCGGCAACACTTTCGCATTTGTGCACGGCTATAGAGGTAGTACGGCTCAATATTTCTACAGGGCGACTTGTTGAGTCCATGCCATGCCGAGCTGCTGCACCATGCTGGCCAGAAGTAGATCCGATACGGTATTAGTAGATATGCCATGACTTATGTCAGCCCCAGTGTCCATACAGTGTGATTCAACTGCACTCAGCTCTGGATTCTATGCAACCCGCAACGCCTTCAAACACTACGCACAACATTTTCGTATGCGCTCGCTCATTATGCGTGAACTGTTACAGAGAAAATGAACGGGACCTTTTTATAATGTAGTTAAATTTCGTACTGGGATACGTTTTTCTAGAGGCTGCAGTTTTCGAATCATTCAAGAAAAACATACAAAAGAGCTTCAAACGCGTTTTCTTGGATAACTCGAAAATAGTTGTCTCAAGCAAAAATGTATCCCAGTACAAAATTTAACTACGTTAAATTTCCTACAGACAGGTCCCGTTCATTTTTCATGTGGAACTAACAGTCTGCTCGTAAGGAGCGAGAGAGTATGAAAATTTCGAGCGTGACTCTTGAAGGTGTTGCGGGTTGCATAAAACCAAGAGGGCCAGCCGAATCACCTTGTTTATCTACACGTACGTCAACACTCCACAAGCCGCCTGACGGTGTATGGCGGAGGATGCATCTCCTACCACTAACTGATCCTCCTATACGCTGTTCCACTGGCGAAAAGCGCGTGGAAGAATGATCGTCGTCAAGCCTCTATATTAGCGCCAATTTCTCGGATTTTCTCGTCTTGGTTGTTTCACGAGGTGCGAGTGGGAGAAATTAATACGTTGTTCGACGCTTCCCGGAAACTACTCTCTCCATGATGCACAGTACCTCTCTTGTAGTCTGCCACTGCATCCAGGTGAATGTGTGTAACGCTCTCGCGCCGACCAAACGATCCTGCGACAGCAAGCGACACTCTTCATTGGATCTTCTCCATCTCTTCTATCGGTCCCACGTGGTAATGGTCCCAGAGTCATTAACAGAACTCAAGAATTGGTCGATCAAGTTAACATTGTAAGCCACTACCTTCGTGGATGAATTACACTTCCGTAAGATTCTTCCTGTCCGTCTTAGACTGGCGTCTCCTTTTCATGCTTTTTGTTTTATGTGGCCATTCCACTTAACGTCGCTTTGGGTAGTTACTCCTAGATAATTTACCATAGATACTATTCCAAGGAATTTCTCATCTATACTGTAATTGTACAAGAGGGGTATGTTACCTTTATTGACATTCGGAGTCAACTACGACAGCCTGCACAATTCATAAATCGTCTGTAGGTCATTATATTATCTTCTGAAGTTGCTGCTTTCTTATAGACAAGAGCATCATCTGCGAGTAGTCTTGAAGTGCTTCCGCTACATTCACTTGTGTACACTGTAAACAGTAAAGGACCCTTTACGCGCTCAGATATTTGCCCCGATTTTTCTATACAGACAGTGTTTATACAGACAAAACGTTACGCGTGAATGAATCGCTGACAGAAAGATTTGTCTGTGATACTGTCTCTGTTCGGCCTGTGCGAAATCTGGCGGCGCTTGAATTGAGACAGATCAGATGAAGTGCTTTAGTGCTTCATATAAGGCACGACATGATTTCAGGGTGGTACTGCTCAGCGATGAAGATGATATCAGGGCAGAAAATTTGAGATCAGCATAGCTTCTGGGAGTTGCCAAACACCTCAATGTTACTCTTTGTCGTTCGTAAGCACTTATCGGTTTTCTCATTACACACTGTCATTTGTCCTCATATACGACGTAACATACTATTGCAACACGAAGAATATCTCTTCATCCTACACTGTGTGATCAAAAGTATCCGGACACCCCCAAAAACATATGTTTTTCATATTAGGTGCATTGTGCTGCCACCTACTGCCAGGTACTCCATATCAGCGGCCTCAGTAGTCATTAGACATCGTGAGACAGCAGAATGGGGCGCTCCGCTAAAGTCAACGGACTTACAACGTGCTCAGGTGATTGGATGTCACTTGTGTCATACGTCTGTAAGCGAGATTTCCACACTCATAAACATCCCCAGGTCTACTGTCTGCGATGTCACAGTGAAGTGGAAACGTGAAGGGACAAGTACATCACAAAAGCGTACAGGCTAACCTCGTCTGATAGGGACCGCCGACAGTTGGAGAGGGTCGTAATGTGTAATAGGCAGACATAATGCTGATAAAAGCCAAACGACGCCTCGTTCGGTGTAAGGAGCGTAAACACTGGACGATCGAACAGTGGAAAAACGTAGTGTGGAGTGACGAAATCACGGTACACAATGAGGCGATCCGATGGCAGGGAGTGGGTATGGCGAATGCACGATGAACATCATCTGCCAGCGTGTGTAGTGCCAGCAGCAAAATTCAGAGGTGGTGGTGTTATGGTGTGGTCATGTTTTTCTAGGAGGAGACTTGCATCCTTTGTTTTACGTGGCACTATCACAGCACAGGCCTACACTGATGTTTTAAGAACCTCCTTGCTTCCCACTGTTGAAGAGCAATTCGGGGATGGCGACTGCATCTTTCAACACGGTCGAGCACCTTTTCATAATGCACGGCCTGTGGCGGAGTGGTTACACGACAATAACATCCCTGTAATGGGCTGGCGTGCACAGAGTCCTTACTTGAATCCTGTAGAACACCTTTGGGATGTTTTGGAACGCCGACTTCGTGCCAGGCCTCACCGATCGACATTGATACCTCTCCTCAGTACAACATTCCGTGAAGAAATGGGCTGCCATTCGCCAAGAAACTTTCCAGCACCTGATTGAAAGTATGCCTGCGAGAGTGGAAGCTGTCCTCAAGGCTAATGGTGGGCCAACACCATATTGGATTCCAGCATTACCAATGGAGGACGCCACGTACTTGTAAGTCATTTACAGCCAGGTGTCTGGGTACTTTTGATCACATAGTGTATTTGGGGCAATGGTTGGTGGGCGGTAACATTCCTGAGATGGACATTCCCGCTCAGAGCCCCTATGTAAACCCAATGTAACACCTTAGGGATGAGTTGGTTCGTCTTCAGAGTCCGGCGTCCCACAACGCTACCTACACTTCAGGGAGTATTGGCTGTATTCCCCTTAGGCATTCAGACACCTCCTTGAAAGCGTCCCCAACAGAATTTATGCCGTCATAAAGGCGAAGGGGCGGGAGGGGGGGGGGGTACACGCCCCATGTTAATTTCCACTAATAAGAGTCTGAAAAGTTTTGATTGGATAGTGCATACCATAACTTTAGTTCCTCTGAACAACGGGTTAGATTTCAGATGATTTCTGAGACCAACGTAGCATTTTTTGGGGGCCAATATTAGTATCTGGATTTTAGAGCTGCCACAGTTCTTTACCATGGATCATCACAATATTTTCAAACATATTTTAAATCTGTCTGTGCAACGACCTGAAAACGCTTATTTACATTGCCACAAAAAACATCGTTAGCGATGAGCAATGGAACATTTTTTACAACTTCGCTTTGCTCTGCCGATCTAAAAGCAGTTCGTTGCAAAAGGTATTGAGGTACGATTTGTTTACTTGTGGCATTTTATGTCCTGTTGTCGCGTAGTGTGTTCGATTTACACATTTTCGAGGTATTCGGTCGGGACAACCGCAACGTATTATCTGTCAACCTGTCTAGCCAATCCTAGGTCTGGGAATGCAGAGCATATTATAACAAATGATGCGTCGGCTGACCCTCAGTACTATTCTAGACGACGTAGTGATTCAGGGACTGCACCTCTTTAGGCGATTTTTTTCTCAGGTTTCTGACTGGTTTGATGCGACCTACCCTGACTTCCTTTCTTGTCTGAACCACTACATCTCAGAGAAGCAGTGGCTTCCAACATCCTCAATTACTTATTGTATATATTCCGATCTCTATCTTCCCCTGCAGGTTTTGCCCTCTTCGACTCCCTTAAGTACCATGGAAGTCATTCCCTCGTGCTTTTACATGTACCCGGGCTCCCGGGTTCGATTCCCGGCGGGGTCAGGGATTTTCTCTGCCTCGTGATGATTGGGTGTTGTGTGCTGTCCTTAGGTTAGTTAGGTTTAAGTAGTTCTAAGTTCTAGGGGACTGATGACCATAGATGTTAAGTCCCACAGTGCTCAGAGCAATTTGAATTTTTTTTTTCTTTTACATGTATCGTGTCATCCTGTCCTTTTTTCTAATCGGCGTTTTCCATGCATGTCTTTGCCCGGCTATTCTGAGGAGAACCTCCTCATTCGTTATGTTATAAATTCACTTTTAACTTTCAGCAAGCTTCTGTAACAGTACGTTAAACGTTTATATTCTCTTCCGTTTCGGTTTTCCCATAGTCCATGATCCGCTTCTACACAATGCCATGCTCCAGACGTACATTCTCCGAAATCTTTTTCTCAATTTACGGCTTACATTTGATGCGAGCAGTTTTCTTTCAGCCAGGAATGCCCTTTCACCCTGTGCTAGTCTGCTTGTAGTATTCTCCTTCATTCGTCTGTCAGCTATTACTTTGCTTTCAAGACTGCAGAATTCCATAACTTCGTCTAGAACGTGGTCACCAATTTTGACGTCAGGTTTATAGCTAATTTATTTCTGCTGATTCTCATTACTTTCGTTTTCCTTCGGTTTATTCTTCATCAATTTTTTGTGCTCATACGACTGTTCATTTAATTCGGCGATTCCTGTAACTCTCTTCACTTCCACTGAAGATAGCAATGTCATCAGCGAATCTTAGCCTTTCGCCCTGAATTTTAATGGGACCCCTGGATGTTTCCTCTGTTTCCGTCCTTACTTTTTCAGTGTACAAATTGTATAGCATGGAGAAACACTGCACTCCTCCTTTACGACGTTTCTAGTACGAGCGCTTGTTTCCTGCTCTTCCATTCTTATTGTTCCATCTTGAGTCCAGTGTTAAAAATATTACAAGTGACACAAACTCACATCCCAATTTGTCGGAGGCCCAGCTGCAACGAGCGAGCGGACGAGAAGTTAGTATGTCGATCCGCATGGAAGGCAGTGGTTACGTTTATCGGATACATCACGTCCAATTTTGCGATATGTCATATCGTTATGGCTCACTGACAAACAACTTCTTAACTGTATGATCCTAATTTGACATCTGCTGATCCATCTCATAACCGAGTATACTGTACTTCCAAAGATGACAGGTAAGTCTGTCGAAACCGATTAAGTGCAGCAAAATATTCCAAGTGTGCAACTGACGACTGAACTTCATTTTCGAAAAATTTATATCACAGTTGCTGAAAAATTGGCAGATATAAACAGTACGCTCCAAAATAACACCGCCAGTAAGCTCCTTATCTCTATTTTTAGCTTTTGTTAAATTAATTGATTAATTACTGATCTTTCTTGCTTCATCACTTTAACTTTTATGCCAACTGCATTAGATCAACATATTTATGAAATTTTTAAGGGGGCTCTGTTCGTCGCAGCTAATGTTTGTGTAATTACTGAACAAATACTGTACAGTACATATCCACAAAAAAGGCATTTTTTATTTGATATGACGTAGATTGAAATGAAATATACGCCACTTACTTACAATAATCGGTGCTAGATGTCACTGACATACGTGTAAGCTTCATTACACTCCACCAGATGTCTCTAGTTTGTCTTCCCTCCCCTTTTGTACCAGCTGTTGTCTGCTACGCAGAAATGTGTCCCATCTACGTAAAATTGTGTGAAAAATAATTCAGTAACAGCATAAAAACAATAATTTCGTCTTTACACCGTTAATTATACAAATATTTGTCTTTACAGGTTACGGGAAATGGGAAAGAGGAAAGACATTTCTCCAAGGAAGCAAGTGATGAGTTTGGGAGTCAAAAGCTGAAGGACTCTCGCACAAGGAAGTTGCTAGGAAATTATCCATTGACCACATAACTGTGGGATATGTATAGACGAAACTGGAAAGTCAGGTCTGAGGTACAAATTTAGTCGGAAGATAATCTGCAGCCCCAGTTTGTGCAGGGCAAAGTAAATGATAGTAAAGCAAGACAGAAAACTTAGTTCAAGGCATCCTGTCTTTAAGATTAAGCTGGAATTTGAGATCTCAGCTTCCAATCCAACAGTGTTAAGACGACTTTCTGATCTCAGCCATATGAAGAAGAAAACGTGCAAGCCCACACAACACAAAGCACGTTGAAGAAAGAAAAAGGTTTCTCGAACTGTATCAACACGGCTCATCCGAGGCCTGGAAGAGGGTGATTTTTTTCGGATGAGAAGAAATTCAGTGTGTATGGCAATGATAGTAATCTGAAATTGTGGATGGTGCCAGGAGCGGACTGGTAAAAAGATGGTGTTGCGGAAAAGAAGAGGTTCAGTGGAAGTGTAATGCTGTGAGGAGCAATGTGTTCTAAAGTAGTGGGAAGAATTAAGGTTTACGTTGGTTGAACTATGGGGTTAAAATATTGTGATAACCGTATTAAATACTAAAAGGGATCATTTCAATGGAGGAATTCTCGAGCCATTCGTTTTCCACAACGACAATGTTACAAGCCACCGTGCCCTGGTCGTAGAGGAGCGTTGCGCAGATCTGGGTATAGGGCAGTTATGTTGGCCCCCAAAACGCTCCGCACGTGAATCCTATTGCGTCTCTGCGGGCAATTATGTCTAAAGAAATTCAGTACATATTGTTGTTCCAGTAGAACAGAGAAGACTGTTAACGCCTGGAACCATGAAATTGACCTGGTACGCGTGAAAGACTAGTGGAGTCAATGACACACCGGGTTCAAACACTTAAAAAAGTACACTGCCTGAAAAAATTAGTTCAGCTGGAGTGCATGAAGTGATTACATTTACAAATCAACACGAAAAACGGTTTGGAGGTACCGGGTATTGACGCATGCTGGAACACCCTTGTCAGTACGTGGCGTACCTCAATAGGCAGCAAAGCAGCTGCTGACTCTGGAAGCCAGTCAATCATACAGATGGTGAATACTGTCCTCGGATGCATTATGCCACGTCTGCTCGACCTGTTCACGTAGTCTCTAAGAGCTGTTGGTTGACAAGTAGCACGAGGTACTTCTCGTCTCATCGTATCCCACAAATGCTCGATTGGAGACATGGTTTCGAGATGGTGCTGGCTAGGGAGGTTGCCGCACGCCTTGCAGAGCACGTTAAGTTCACGAGCAGTGTGTGGCTGAGCATTATCCTGTTGGAACAACACATCAACTTCCTCTTGCAAGAACGGCAAAAGAACGAACTGAACAACGTCCGGCACGTATCCAGTGCTGGTCAGTGTCCCCTCCGGAAACACCAGAGGTGAACGAGAGTTGTAGCTTATCGCACCCCAGACCGTAAGACCTGGGTAATGGTCAGTGAGTATTCGATAAATTCACTCCAAGATAGCGCTCACCAGGTCACGCAAAGACCATCACTTGCGCGCGAATAGTGATATAAGTACCAGAAGGTTGAAGGTGTTGTTGTTGTTGTGGTCTTCAGTCCTGAGACTGGTTTGATGCAGCTCTCCATGCTACTCTATCCTGTGCAAGCTTCTTCATCCCCCAGTACCTACTGCAGCCTACATCCTTCTGCATCTGCTTAGTATATTCATCTCTTGGTCTCTACGATTTTTACCCTCCACGCTGCCCTCCAATACTAAATTGGTGATCCCTCGATGTCTCAGAACATGTCCTACCAACCGATCCCTTCTTCTCGTCAAGTTGTGCCACAAACTTCTCTTCTCCCCAATTCTATTCAATACCTCCTCATTTGTTATGTGATCTACCCATCTAATCATCAGCATTCTTCTGTAGCACCACATTTCGAAAGCTTCTATTCTCATCTTGTCTAAACTATTTATCGTCCACGTTTCACTTTCATACATGGCTACACTCCATACAAATACTTTCAGAAACGACTTCCTGACATTTAAATCTATACTCGATGTTAACAAATTTTTCTTCTTCAGAAACGCTTTCCTTGCCATTGCCAGTCTACATTTTATATCCTCTCTACTTCGACCATCATCAGTTATTTTGCTCCCCAAATAGCAAAACTCCGTTACTTCTTTAAGTGTCTCATTTCCCAATCTAATCCCCTCAGCATCACCCGACTTAATTCGACTACATTCCATTATCCTCGTTTTGCTTTTGTTGATGTTCATCTTATACCCTCCTTTCAAGACACTGTCCATTCCGTTCAACTGCTCTTCCAAGTCCTTTGCTGTCTCTGACAGAATTACAATGTCATCGGCGAACCTCAAAGTTTTTATTTCTTCTCCATGTATTTTAATTCCTACTCCAAATTTTTCTTTTGTTTCCTTTACTGCTTGTTCAATATACAGATTGAACAACATCGGGGAGAGGCTACAACCGTGTCTCACTCCCTTCCCAACCACTACTTCCCTTTCATGTCCCTCGACTCTTATAACTGCCATCTGGTTTCTGTACAAATTGTAAATAGCCTTTCGCTCCCTGTATTTTACCCCTGCCACCTTCAGAATTTGAAAGAGAGTATTCCAATCAACACTGTCAAAAGCTTTCTCTAAGTCTACAAATGCTAGAAACGTAGATTTGCCTTTCCTTAATCTTTCTTCTAAGATAAGTCGTAGGGTCAGTATTGCCTCACGTGTTTCCACATTTCTACGGAATCCAAACTGATCTTCCCGAGGTCGGCTTCTATCAGTTTTTCCATTCGTCTGTAGTGTATTTCGAGCACAAGAACCCTGTTCTTGAAGCTGCTACGGAAGCCATCAAGCGAATACATAGGAACCTTGCTCACACACGCCATCTCCGAAACAGTCTACGTAGGCGGTTCCCAGTAAGTCTTTCAATAATATTATACGTACAATACTGCCAAAAATGTGTTTATAGGGATAAATACACTGAAACGGGGAGTTCGTGACGCTGTATTAACATTTGATGATGAAAACATAGGAGGAGTAAGAGTTCTAGCCCATTCCACCATAACCGCAGACTAAAATACTGTAAAGAGGTGTAAATTATTAGACAAGTCGAGACTTTCCGAGACACAGCGTGCAGCCGAGCTCACCACCAGAGAAGTAAGGTCAACGAGAAGGAAGAATACATACTGAAAGGAACACTCAAACAAATTAAAATATGTTGAGATGTTGTAACACTGATTCATGGTCCAATTTGTGGCGTTCGATGTTTTGTTGCAGAAGGAAAAAGCTTTTAGAGAAAGAGTGTGGCAAAAGAATAATGCTGCCTATGCTGCTGCTGCGTGCTTTTGAGTCTTATTTTAAAAATATGGGCGAGTTTTTGTCAATTTCATCTTTAAAAGTGATTTCCTCAAAATGACTTTTTTTTTAAATTCATGTACCAATACATCAAAAACTACTTGTGATATACCAAAAACAGGCACGCCTGCAGGGGCAACGACTGTTAAAACTAAGTTTTTGAAAACAGCCACAAGTCGCATTTTGTGTTTTTCATTGACCTGTTTCGCTATTCAAATGAACAAGGGCATCATCAGAATATACACTATAAACGATACAAACTGAGAAAATACGGAAAACTTACAATGACAATCCGTAAACCACAGTACAGTAGTAAATGGTGAGATTGACATTGACAGCGGCAGAGATGAAATTGACTATACAACAGTATTTGTAACGTACACGGTATAGCGCGTCCAAAGATAATTTGCAACTACAGAACAACTTGTGATAGTTACATGAAACTTTGTGACCTGTTCTATTATACCGTATTGTACCTATTGAAGCACAATCGTGTTAGTGATTTGAATAGGTATAAATATATGGGTTTACATGTAGAAATACACTGATAGAAATAATCGCAACACCAAAAAATAATTAATGTAGAGTTTAAAGGTTTCTTAAAATTACTGCAACCAATCGCCTTTTGTTTTGTTCTTCGATTTTTTATTATTCCATTACCGGTTTCGAACCGTCTAGCTAGTCATCATCAGATGGTACGAATATTAATTGTCTGAAGCAGTGTGGAAGTCATGTAGCTGTGGCAAGATGTATAAACGAAACATGTAAGCACTGGGTGTCGCTAGAATTATTCAATTATTCACCTAATGAGAAAGATCTGACAATGTGAATAATTCTCGCCACACTCAGTGCTTACATGTTCCGTTTATCCCTGACTTACACCCTTTTTAACCAGAGGACTTCGTTCTTGCTTTCCCATTCTTATTGTTCGCTCTTGGCTCTTGTGTATTATCCGTCTCTCCCAATAGCTTACCCTTATTTTTCTCGGAATTTCGAACATCTTGCACCATTCTACGTTATCGAACTATGGTACGTTAAAAGCAGGAGCGACAGAAACTATATCTGAAGGAAGTGTGGAAGGAGAAAGTAAGAGAAACTGTGACTCTCCACCACCGAACTCAACGGTGGATCCGTGACTGCATGATGATGATGATGATGATGATGATGATGGCTGTAATAATTAATATGGAATAGCCACCTCCGGCGATGGCTGTGGTTAATTTGAAGAGGAGTGTAGGCGGAAGACAGCTCGTGTTTTTTACCTCGGTGGGTGGCAACACGCAGCCGTGGCCGAGATCAAAACAGTGTGCTGTAGATAATACGAGTCAGACAACACGCTTACGGCGGTCCTGCTGTTTGTTCCTTGTAGTTTTAACGTGATTCCAGCGCACGGCAGTTGTCGCTACGGAAATTGGAAATTTTCGTATACAGAACAAGTTTGTGGAACGACGCTGGAGGCGGCGTGAACAAAGGCGCGAGCGGCGTGGGCGGCTAGCACGCGAGCCGCATGTGTGTGTGTGTGTGTGTGTGTGTGTGTGTGAGTGAGTGCGTGCGCGGCGGCAGCGGTAAACACGTGACGTCACACGCTTGCGCCACCTGCCCGCGAGCGCGCTCTGCCGGCGAGAAGGAAACATGTATTACAGGCCACTGAAGATGCTTCACACATAAAGGTAGCGAAACGCTAGCGGCAATAACCAAACTGCCTTCAGTTGGTTGCATACACGGAAAATACATCCAAGAATTTTGGATCAACTAAGGAACGACGGTAAACAAAAACATGAAGAGAAAACTTCCGCCATTGCGAGAGGCGCTGGTTCTCTCTGAAACGCATAAATGGTCCAGAAAAACATTCCGAAAGTCTGTACTAGGGTGATATAAGGGGCCTCGCTTAAGTCACTATAGACTTCAAGCCGTGCCCACACGGGAAGACTGCTAACGCTGACGTAGACACGGAGGGGAAATCCAACCTCACGAGACACGGCACCACACGGGACGTGCTGGTTAACGTGATCTGTGACTGCAGCGCTCTCCAACGGCAGCTGTCGGTTGGATCTGCCTGGCGAACAACAGTTTCTTTTCCGAAGACAGACGCGAGTAAAATTCCTAAGTTAGCTCTATTGTAACGTATGCTTCCTCCCTAGTTCATATGCTGGTCATGTTGATCTTTCTGTGGCAAAGGCATATGCCAGTAAAAACTTCAATATTCATGAACATATTATACGACCAAAAAGGAAATTCGGGAGGACGACGGTTCAATCCCGTCTCCGGCTATCCTGATTTAGGTTTTCCGTGGTTCCCTAAATCACTCCAGGCAAATGCTGGGATGGTTCATTTGAAAGGGCACGGTCGACATCCTTCCCCATCCTTCTCTAATCCGATGAGACCGATGACCTCGCTGTTTGGTCCCTTCCCCCCCCCCCCCCCCCTAAACAATCCAATCCAATCCAAAAAGAAAGTTCCCTGTCCAGTCAGTGAGGAGTCAGCTTACAAGACATCACAAAATCGGACAAACTCACTCCTGACAGAGAGCGCACTTATACATACATAAGATCTAATATTACAGAAAATATTTCTATTCATTTAATGAGAAACTCTCGTAGCCTTTTAGAAAACGCGAACCCTCTCCACGTTGTTGCCTAGCGCGGTGCCTCAACTAACAACGATATTCTGGACTTCTACAACAAATGTTGCATGTTGCAATCTACTGAAGGCTTTAATAGCCGATTGTCATTAAATGAATTTAATTATAACAAATGCTGCAAAGAACATCCCGTTTCCGGTGAAACTTCAAGGTGTCATTATCTTAAAACGGCCGTAATTTCAACTAAATACCTAGGAATTACAATTACGAACAATTTAAATTGGAAAGAACTCACAGAAAATGTTGTGGGGAAGGCAAACCAAAGACTGCGTTTCGCAGATGTACTAGAGAGACTGCCTACACCACGCATGTCAGTCCTCTTTTGAAGTACCGCTGCGCGGTCTGGGATCCTTACCACAAAGGATTAACGGAGTACATCGAGAAAGTTCAAAAAAGTGCAGCACGTTTTGTACTATCGCCAAATAGGGGAGAGACTGTCACTGACATGATACAGGATTCAGGATGGAAACCATTAAAACAATGGCTTTTTTCATTGCGGCGGAGTCTTCTCACGAAATTCCAGTCGCCAATTTTCTCCTCCGAACGCGAAAATATTTTCAAATGGCTCTGAGCACTATGGGGCTTAATACCTGAGGTCATCAGTCCTCCAGACTTAGAACTACTTAAACCTAACCAACCTAAGGACATCACACACATTCATGCTCGGGGCAGGATTCGAACCTGCGACCGTAGCAGTTACGCGGTGCCAGACTGAAGCGCCTAGAACCGCTCGGCCACAGCGGCCGGCTTTTACTACTGGAATTACCAGAAAGCACGTTCCGGGAAGAGGTGGGTAACAGACTATGCTTCATCCAAGATACGTCGCGTGAAAAGACCATGACGAGCATATACGAGAAATGATCTAAAGATGTAGATGTACAAGCTACGACTGATTATGTTCTCCGAATCTGCAGCCAAAGCACGAATTGCAGCCGACTGTGCGGCAACTCTACACGTCGATATCGAGCGACCTAAAGAACGAGTTTGGGACCGATCCCAAAACCACAGACTGATCACACTCGGAATCCCAACTCAATTACTACAACTAATCATCTCTGTTCTAGACCACAGACCGACGAGATGTCTTGTGAAAACATTTTAAGTATATTCCACCAGGTCACTGCTGGTATAACATACATAAAATGTCCTTAGGAGATATCTACTACGATGCAGGCTCTGAGCAACACACTAACAACAGTCTCGATAAATACAAAATTTTCAGGCGAGTCCAATCAAAAGACGAATGCCACAGTGAACAAAAATCCCTCCAGTAGAGCGATTGCACTTCGTGGTTTCAGAGCCGTGCCGATAATACACTACTGGCCATTGAAATTGCTACACCAAGAAGAAAAGCAGATGATAAACGTGTATCCATTGGACAGATATATTAAACTAGAACTGACATGTGATTACATTTTCACGCAGTTAGTGTGCATAAATCCTGCGAAATCAGTAGCCAGAACAACCAACTCTGGCCGTAATAACGGCCTTGATACGCCTGGGCATTGAGTCAAACAGAGCTTGGATGGCGCGTACAGGTACAGCTGCCCATGCAGCTTCAACACGATCCACAGTTCATCAAGAGTAGTGACTGGCGTACTGTGACGAGCCAGTTGCTCGGCCACCATTGACCAGACGTTTTCAATTGGTGAGAGACCTGGAGAATGTGCTGGCCAGGGCAGCAGTCGAACATTTTCTGTATCCAGAAAGGCCCGTAAAGGACCTGTAACATGCGGTCGTGCATTATCTTGCTGAAATGTACAGTTTCCCAGGGATCGAATGAAAGTTAGAGCCACGGGTCGTAACACATCTGAAATGTAACGTCCACTGTTCAAACTGCCGTCAATGCGAACAAGAGGTGACTGAGACATGTAACCATACCATCACGCCGGGTGATACGCCAGTATGGCGATGACGAATATACGCTTACAATGTGCGTTCACCGCCGATGTCGCAAAAACACGAATGCGACCATCATGATACTGTAAACAGAACCTGGATTCATCCGAAAAAAAGACGTTTTGCCATTCGTGCACCCAGGTTCGTCGTTGAGTACACCATCGCAGGCGCTCCTGTCTGTGATGCAGCGTCAAGGGTAACCGTAGCCACGGTCTCCGAGCCGATAGTCCATGCTGCTGCAAACGTCGTCGAACTGTTCGTGCAGATGGTTGTTGTCTTGCACACGTCCCCATCTGCTGACTCAAGGATCGAGACGTGGCTGCACGATCCGTTACAGCCATGCGGATAAGATGCCTGTCATCTCGACTGCTAGTGATACAAAGCCGTTGGGATGCAGCACGGCGTTCCGTATTACCCTCCTGAACCCACCGATTCCATATTCTGCTAACAGTCATTGGATCTCCACCAACGCGAGCAGCAATGTCGCGAAACGATAAACCGCAATCGCGATAGGCTACAATCCGACCTTTATCAAAGACGGAAACGTGATGGTACGCATTTCTCCCCCTTACACGAGGCATCACAACAACGTTTCACCAGGCAACGCCGGTCAACTGCTGTTTGAGAACGGTTGGAAACCTTCCCCATGTTAGCACGTTGTAGGTGTCGCCACCGGCGCCAACCTTGTGTGAATGGTCTGAAAAGCTAATCATTTGCATATCACAGCATCTTCTTCCTGTCGGTTAAATTTCGCGTCCGTAGCACGTCATCTTCGTGGTGTAGCAATTTTAATGGCCAGTAGTGTATATGGAATAATGATTCCTTACTGGCTGTGTAATATTCCGGTAACATTCCGTCACGCGCGGCATATTTCTAGTGTATGCCCATTTTAAAGCACATTTGCCTATAACGGCTACCAAGCGCATCTACTACAACCTTTAACAGGAGTACGATACGTAACGCAATCGAAGCAAGAGAGTGTTTCATGTCCTGGAGGAGCACTTTGGGGACCGCATTCTGTCTCTGGAATACCCAGAGGCCACTGGCATGGGCTTCGATTGGACGCCATATTCTCCGGATATGAACACAGGCGATATCTTTTTGTGGGGCTGTATTAAAGACAATACCCCCAAAACCATTGCTGAGCTGGAAACAGCCATCGGGAGGTCATCGACAGCATCGATACTCCGACACGAAAGTGTGTCATGCAGAATTTCGCTATTCGTCTGCGCCATATCATCACCAATGATGGCAGGCATATTGAACATGTCATAGCCTAAATCCGAATATCTGTAGTGACGTTTACATGTTTATTCAAGTGTTTGCACGACGTAGTTTGTAACTAATTTACGTTTTTTTCATATAGTTCAATAATTGTCACAGGTCAATCAATCCATACTAAGTGGTCCAGCACCGGTTGTTTGACCACCTCAGAAAAATTTTATATTTGCTGGGTGAATTCCTCATTGTTAAGTAGTCTCCAAAAATATTTTTTCAAAAAGTTATTCCAGAATGAGTTTTTCACTCTGCAGTAGAGTGTGCGCTGATATGAAACTTCCTGGCAGATTAAAACTGTGTGCCCGACCGAGACTCGAACTCGGGACCTTTGCCTTTCGCGGGCAAGTGCTCTACCATCTGAGCTACCGAAGCACGACACCCCTGGTCCTCACATCTATACTTCTGCCAGTATCTCGTCTCCTACCTTCCAAACTTTACAGAAGCTCTCCTGCGAACCTTGCAGAACTAGCACTCCTGAAAGAAAGGATACTGCGGAGACATGGCTTAGCCACAGCCTGGGGGATGTTTTCGGTAGCTCAGATGGTAGAGCACTTGCCCGCGAAAGGCAAAGGTACCGAGTTCGAGTCTCGGTCGGGCACATAGTTTAAATCTGCTAGGAAGTTTCAAAAAATTTATTGTTTATTATTTTGAAATGGAGGCCATATTTGTTCCACGCCGCATGCGTTTTTTCGTATTTGCAAGCATCTACATTTTTTACAATTATTCAGTAGTGGATTGTCCTAAGCCTTTCAGATAAAATGCAGTTCGTTCGACACACTCTGGGCTACAACTTAACATCATTAACACTTTGCTGAATGTATTCGTCAATATATTTTTAATAGTTCAAAGTTATCAACCACAAATAAAAAAAGCTCAATTTTCGAACATTAGTTCTCCAAAGAAAGGTTAATTTCTCAGCTTTAATATTTTTTTCTGCTATTACATTGTATAGTATAGTTACTTTTTAAAGAGTATCAATGGTGAGCAGCTTACACTTAAAAAATACACTATTTTAAAAAATGGATGTTTTTTAATGTCCATTTTGTGGCCTGCAATATCATTGTTGGGGGAACAGATAAAAAGCTGAAAATTTCACAGTTAATAGACCTTTATGATACCAAACTTCAGTACAAATTTCAACTTTGAGATTCAGTTGAAAGTTATGGAAAAAAGGTTACAAACACGAGTCAAAAATACGTTTTTAACATTTGCAATATCTGGTAGGCTAAACAAATAAAGTATACCAATTGCATAATGCAATACACCATATTACACTAGCTAAAGATTATTTGTCGAAACAGTGCTGTCGTAATTGTTTCAGCAGGCTAAAAATTGCATCTGCAATCCTACACATGTCTGATTGTTGTCTCCCCCCTTACACCAACAATTGTCTACTCACAGTTATTTAGCTAGAAGTTCTTGAAGTGTGCAGTTGAAAAGTGGTGTCTCATTGTTCTGTTGGTGTTATTATTAATGAAGCATGTCATTGAAGTGTGTATGGAGTGTATCCTAAAGACATTACTTTAATCGAAGGTTACAGTGAAGAAGAAGTGTTGTTTTACTTACGAGTTGGCCAACAGGTCAAATCAACATGTAAGTATCATGAAATGAAATACTTTAAAAAATTTCATCACTTTTTGGTCAGTCTTGCATCGACGCTTTTGAGAAACATAAGAAACCTATAACAAAAGGTATGTGAGAAATAACATTTGGTCATTATTCTAAAAATAAAAGCCCTTTTGTCAATGTCATACCAGGAAAATCATTGTGTCCAACATGTTATTCTAAGATATTTCTAATTCACAATAGAAAGGATAATGAAACCTCAGATACAGAATTTTGTGACTTATCAGCATCCATTAAAAGGGTAGATACAGCTTGTGAAATCCTGGGTACATCGCCTGCTAGTAAAATTAGAAGACTAAGTCAAGATAAAAGACCAAGTGCCTAGAATACAAAAATTGAGAAAGTGGCAGCTACAGTTAAAAAGAATTTGGAAGCTTCATATCAAAATACAGTTTGTACTAAAACAGATGGAAGTTCTAAGACTTCACCAACCGAATATGATGATTTGATAGAACTAAAAACTAAATGCAGTACTTCAAACAAAGAGGATAAAATTAAGATTATCAGTGTACTGCCGAATTCTTGGAGTTGAGCAAAAGTTAGTGATGAACTTAATGTGTCAGAAGGTCTTGTTAAGTTAACAAGGCAATTAGTAAAAGAACAGGGAATTTTATCAGCGTTACAAAGTAAAAGTGCATCTAATTTGGTAGATGAAAACACAATCAATAAAGTTATTATGTATTATGACGATGACAATAAAAGCCATTTGATGTCTGGCATAAAATACTGTTTTTCTGTGAAAGAAAATGGTTCTCAGATTCAAAGACAAAAATGTTAATATTGTGTAATTTAAATGAACTATTCACTGAATTTAAAAAAGAAAATACTGACATTAAAATTAGAAGATCAAAGTTTTGCGAGTTGAGACCAAGATGGTGTATTGTTGCAGGGGCATCTGGCACCCGTAATGTTTTGAGTTTGTTTGTATCATCAGAATGTGAAGTTGATGATACATGGGGCCAATCTTAGAGTTGACTATAAATACCTTTTGGAAGTTATGGTATGCATTATTGACAGTTACAATTGTATGATCAAGGTAAAATGTGAAGATTGTCCAGGCAAACAAGCCTTCTTGCTATGTTTTAAGAATCCGAAGAAGACGATTTGATGCCTGACAATATAAAATACAAACAATGGGTGACACAAGACAGAATTGAAATGGTGACAGTCATAAAATCACGAGAAGTGTTTTTTTAAGTGTTGGTGGCTGACCTTGAAAATCTGAAAATGCATCATTTTATTGCAAAAGCTCAAAGTAAATTTTTGAAGCCAAAAAGCAAACCTTGGCAGCTGATGAATGCTTAGCTCTTGGTGACTTTTCGGAAAATTATTCCTTTGTTGTTCAAGTTGAAGGGCACCAATGGGTAAACAAACAGGCCACAGTTCATCCATTGTATTCAATTATAAAGATGAAGATAAACTAATGAGCCACAGCTTTTGTGTCATAAGTGACTACCTTGAACAACTGATTTACTTTTCGGATGGGGCAGCAAGTCAATGTAAAAATAAAAAACAAAAATTATTAACATCTCCTTTCATAAAGAAGATTTAGGGTTTGATGTAGAATGGCACTTTTTCGATCCATCTCATGGAAATAATGCTTGTGATGGTGTCAGGGCCACAACAAAGCGAGCTGTCACAAAAGCAAGTCTGCAGCGGACCGACGACAATCATATCATAACACCTCAAGAAATGTTTGAATTCTGTAAAAAACATATCAAAGGAATTACCTATGTTTTTGTACAATGTGAGGAAATACAAGAAGTCTATGAAAGTATCTTGAAGTAAAGGTACAACATTTGTCAGTAGATTAAAGGCACTCGATCTTTTCATTGTTTTGTACCCAATTCACACAACTTACTGAAGTGTAAGATCACATCAGCTTCGCCTGATAGTGAACTTCATCAGTGTGGAAAACTTGAACAACTGGTTCTTCAAAATAAAGACATAGTGGCTCGTGATTACGATGAACAGTGGTGGATTGGCAAAGTTGATAATAATGACTGTCAAAACCAAGATGTACATGTTGTATTTTATCACCCTCCAGGACCAAGAACATCTTTTAAAAAAATTGAGAAGGATCAAGTTTGGATGTTCTAAGGAAGGTGTCGCCCATGGAGTTTACAACTGTCACTGGGCGAACTTATAATCTAACACCCAAACTGAGTGAACAAATTTTTCAAATGTTCAATGAGCGATGTACTAAAAACAAATAACAAGAGAATATAATGTAATTGGTAGGCTTATTTTCAAATAAAAAAGTAAGTAATCATAGATATGATTATATGATACACTGTAACTTATATATTTTATTCCGTTAGGCTAGATATAGCAGATGTTAATAAACGTATTTTTGACTCGTGTTTGTAATCTTTTTTTCCATAACTTCCAGTTGAATCTCAAAGTTGAAATTTATACTGAAGTTTCATATCATAAAGGTCTATTAACTGTGAGATTTTTATCTGGTCTCCCAACAAAGATATTTCAGGCCACAAAAAGGAAAAATTTTAAAAAATCCATTTTTTTAAATTGTGTATTTTTTTAAGTGTAAGCTGCTCACCATTGATACCCTATAAAAAGTAACTATACTATACAATGCAATAGCAGAAAAAAATATTAAAGCTGAGAAATTAACCTTTCTTTGGAAAACTATTGTTCAAAAATTGAGTTTTTTTTTTAAATTTTTGGCTGATAACTTTGAACTATTAAAAATATATTGACGATTACATTCAGCTAAGTGATAATGACGTTAATTTGCAGCTCAGAGTATGTTGAACTAAATGGATTTTATCTGAAAGGCTTAGGACAATCCACTACTGAATAATTGTAAAAAATGTAGATGCTTGCATATACGAAAAAACGCATGCGACATGGAACAAATATGGCCGCCATTTCAAAATCATAAACAATAATTTTTTTTAAATATTTTTGCTCACTACTAAACATTGAGAAATTCACCAAGCAAATATAAAATTTTTCTGAGATGGTCAAGCAACCAAATATTTTTTTCTTAGACCACTTGGTATGGATTGACCCTCACCCTGTATCAAGGAAGGCAGTACCCTTCACAGTCCTTTCACAGAAGAAAAACGACCCATACTGCTTTGTTCGCGAAATTGCGCTGAAAACATTACCTTTTGACGAATCTCCTTTATGCGGCACAATTTCACAAGGATTAGAGCCCCACACTCCTTCATTGTGCGGTTAACCTTTCCTTACAAATGGAAGGTTTCTTGAGTGCTTCCTGCATTGTGATGCAAAATCGAAGGCAACAGCCATAATCTTCAGTATAATCGATTGCAGTATAACCTCAAAAAGAGACAAGAGAGGCAGAAAATCACACATGTGAATATTACCCAAAATATTCGTGGAAACAAATGCACTTGAAAATGAGAATAATTTCTCGAATCGCGTTCTGTTAAGCATGGCAAAATAAGTAACTGCTGCAGTTATCAATATTTAAATAATTTACAGCAATTGGTCTTTTTGGGAAACCGCACTGAAAATGACTGTTTTGTTTAAGGATTATCATTAATAAAGAAATAAAAGTATTTAATGTATTTCATTAGGCTACATAAAATGAGCCATCAAGTAGAATGCCAGATGTACTCATCATAACATTTTTCACTCAAAAACTATACAAGTTGTTGTTGTTGTTGTGGTCTTCAGTCCTGAGACTGGTTTGATGCAGCTCTCCATGCTACTCTATCCTGTGCAAGCTTCTTCATCTCCCAGTACCTACTGCAACCAACATCCTTCTCAATCTGCTTAGTGTATTCATCTCTTGGTCTCCCTCTACGATTTTTACCCTCCACGCTGCCCTCCAATGCTAAATTTGTGATCCCTTGATGCCTCAAAACATGTCCTACCAACCTATCCCTTCTTCTAGTCAAGTTGTGCCACAAACTTCTCTTCTCCCCAATCCTATTCAATACCTCCTCATTAGTTACGTGATCTACCCACCTTATCTTCAGTATTCTTCTGTAGCACCACATTTCGAAAGCTTCTATTCTCTTCTTGTCCAAACTGGTTATCGTCCATGTTTCACTTCCATACATGGCTACACTCCATACAAATACTTTCAGAAACGACTTCCTGACACTTAAATCTATACTCGATGTTAACAAATTTCTCTTCTTCAGAAACGATTTCCTTGTCATTGCCAGTCTACATTTTATATCCTCTCTACTTCGACCATCATCAGTTATTTTACTCCCTAAATAGCAAAACCCCTTTACTACTTTAAGTGTCTCATTTCCTAATCTAATCCCCTCAGCATCACCCGATTTAATTTGACTACATTCCATTATCCTCGTTTTGCTTTTGTTGATGTTCATCTTATACCCTCCTTTCAAGACACTGTCCATTCCGTTCAACTGCTCTTCCAAGTCCTTTGCTGTCTCTGACAGAAATACAATGTCATCGGCGAACCTCAAAGTTTTTACTTCTTCTCCGTGGATTTTAATACCTACTCCGAATTTTTCTTTTGTTTCCTTTACTGCTTGCTCAATATACAGATTGAATAACATCGGGGAGAGGCTACAACCCTGTCTCACTCCTTTCCCAACCACTGCTTCCCTTTCATGCCCCTCGACTCTTATAACTGCCATCTGATTTCTGTACAAATTGTGAATAGCCTTTCGCTCCCTATATTTTATACCTGTCACCTTCAGAATTTGAAAGAGAGTATTCCAGTTAACATTGTCAAAAGCTTTCTCTAAGTCTACACATGCTAGAAACGTAGGTTTGCCTTTTCTTAATCTTTCTTCTAAGATAAGTCGTAAGGTTAGTATTGCCTCACGTGTTCCAACATTTCTACGGAATCCAAACTGATCTTCCCCGAGGCCCGCTTCTACCAGTTTTTCCATTCGTCTGTAAAGAATTTGCGTTAGTATTTTGCAGACTATACAAGTATGGGTACGAATACGTATCGAATATGAATAGTATCGCAGGATGACTCGAGTGCTATTCATTTCGGTAGGTATCGATACTTGGGTTGGCACCGGGATATCCCTAGCTGTGGCTACTGGTGGCGTGCGCAGAGCGAGTGATGGGCGGGGTGTCAGGCGGTTAGCCTGCACTACTTGCGCCCACCACGGTAGTGGTCCCTGCTCCATGGGGCAACGCTGGAACAGGGTCGAGTGCTACATACAGTGTAGTGGAGATCCGATTAACCGGACTGATTGTTGTCGTAAGTCATTCGGATAATCGAAAATCCTAAATGTATGATAACCAACTTTGCCTGCTTGTCGTTTACTGTAGGCTAGGCTGGGTTAGGAGATAACAGAACTCAGGCTACCACCACTGAAACTCTACTGTACACACCTAACACGACTCACAAGGCCTACCCTAGAACATGATGCACCTGTACGACTGACAGTCTCTCCCACAAGCAAATTGCTGACGTGAACTGGGCAACTTCACCTAGTCTTAAATTCTTTTTAATATCACTATTATTCTCTTAAATTTTTTATTCGAGCCACCTTACGTTTGTATCACATGCTTTCAAGATTATTTTAAATCGTCTTCTCTTTCATTATAACGTCATGCACTACATGCTATCATATGTAAAGCTACGTTGCAGATGTGGTGTGATATACGGCTTTTGATGTAACGCCTTTCTAATCCAACTCTACAGGTACAGCCGGCAGGGTTGTGCTTCCCAACGTTATTGTAGTGTTCTTCCCACGTTCGTCGGAACCTCCGTTATCGAGTTACAAGGCGATTTGTGAAAAAGTGTCCCCGAAAACCATTTACAGCAGGGAAAACTGTCGACATCGCGGCCAATGTGGCACCATGGAATGTCACCGAAGGCCTAATAGGCAGTATGGGAACTAAGACCGTGCCCGATCTTGAGATAGAACCATCCTGTTATAGCGCCATTGGGGAGACAGTCCGCACTGTAGAAGAGAGGTGCCGTGAACACAAGCGCCATACCGAATTACACCAGGCCACTAAATCAGCCTTGGCTGACCATTGTATAAAGACTGGCCATACTATGGACTATGAAAAAACAAAAATACTCTGTCAGTCCTCCTACTTTTGGGACTGCGTTACTAAAGAGGCCATCGAAATCCGACTACAGGACGGTCTTAATTAGACAGCGGCCTTCAACTTAGTCGGGCTTGGAACCCTGCACTCAGCCTGGAGAGAAAGATGCAGTCCCAGAGATCGGGGACCGCCCCGACGGCAGCAGCAGGGAGACTACAAACCCCAGTTCAGACCCAGGCGCCGCTTCCCCCACCACCTCCAGTAGCCGCCGCGCCGGCCACACCGAAGACACTAGGAGAGGAACGGTGGAGGTGGTAACGGCTAGTATATACAGGGCGCCGAGAGGAACTGCACAGCATTCGTCAGGAACCACCTGAAGATGGCAGCGTGTACGTCTGCCGAAATACTGTGCAGAAATTACGATGCTACCCGGTCGGATACCCGAGAACTGCTCAAATATTGAGGTCTGGTGACTATGGAGGCCATTCTCGTGCTCATAAAACCAGTCCTGGACGGTGAGAGGTCTGTGAACAGGGGCCCTGTCAACTTGGAATATAGCATCAGCATTGTGGAAGAAACACTTTACCATGGGATGCATCCGATCAGCCAAAATGGTCACAGGCAGTGAAGCGGCCCTGTAGAGTAACCATGGGGTCCTTGGAATACCAAGATATGGCTGTCCAAATCATCACTGAACCCCCGCCATGCTTCAGCGATGGGGCGTAAGCTCGGCCAGAAGTTGAAAACAGTGAAACAAGACTCATCCGACCAACTGACATTCTTCTTCCATTGCTCCACAGTCCAAGTTTTATGGCTTCGGCACCACGTTTCCCTGTTGCGGGCATTTGCATCAGCGATGCGTGATTTTGAAATTCCAACTCGCCCTGCTATTTCCCGCTACTGGAGCTCACTTCGTGATGTTTTGGTGCTGACAGGCTTCGCGAGAGCGAAATTCAGTTCAGTAGTAATTTTTGCCTTTGTCGTACTCTTGATTTTCGTCACAAACCTCTTCAATGACCGCCCGTCACGATCACTCAGACAAAATTGCGGATGATGTTTCTGCACTATCGCTGTACTTTGGCTCCCTTGTTACGGAAGCACTCACCATATGAGCACCAATAGTTTCCCCACGTTCTAATTCCCTTAGCTCCAACATAATGTACTCACACCTACACAGAACACCGTTCTGGCCACGACTGAGAATCGCAACGAATTGGGGACACAGCACAGGTCAAATACAACAGCAACACTTGCAAGCTTGGTCTCGTGTTTCTGTGCCTCATGCTCGAGACATCATCAGAGGTCATATGGCTAAGACAGCAATTTCAAATTTACATGAACTCAGCAAGCCGAATTACAAACTGCGCATCACGCGTCGCCCGCTACCTGCTAATGTTCAGCAGTGCTCTGATGACGTCACGACTCGACCGTTGCGAGGATACGTAATAAACAGTTCGATTTGCTGAGCGCTGTTTAAGCTTGAAACTGCTAGCCTTATCTTTATAACCACTGATGGTGTCTCCAGTTCTATAAGACGAAAAGTTAGCGACAGAAATGTGTCTTGGACTACCACCTATTGCCCATAATATATAAATGTTTTACAAAGATATAAAATTGCTACCTCTTACTCTGTTTCTATTTTTTAGAAACTGAAAACTCATTCTAAAAAGAGGGTTTGATCGTAGCAAATAAACTAGATTTAACATCTGATATTTTCCAGCTGTTGGAATTGTAGGTAGCTAATAAGATCATTGACTGGACAGCGCTTTCGCGGTCAAACTTAATTATAGACTGACAGCAAAGCGAGTAAAGCGTTCATCAGAAGGCAATAGCGAACCAAGGAGCGAATCGAAACTTCATAGTAGCGACGACACCCTTTGAGGATGTCCTTTGTAGACGGCTACGAGAAACTGTGTTTCTCCGAGAAAATCATTCCACCACGGCAAAACAGCTCATAATATTTTAACAAGTGTAACACAACGAGTCGTGAAACTTTATCTTTTTTTTCTTTGACTAGTTCGATATGGGTCGACACACATTCCTCTCTTCGACTAAAGAGTAGCATTTGCACCCTACGTCCTAAATTCTTTGTTGTATATATTTCAATATCTGTCACACTTTTATCCCACACAGTAGGCTCAACTACAATGGGCATTGTTTCCTGACGTTTTATCACATGTTCTATCATCCTGTCCCTTGTTAATCAATATTTTGCAGATGTTCCTCTCCTCTCTGATTTTGCCAAAGCCTATGTTTGACAACGACGGTTCAATCCCGCGTCCGGCCATCCTGATTTAGGTTTTCCGTGATTTCCCTAAATCACTCCAGGCAAATGCCGGGATGGTTCCTCTGAAAGCGCACGGCCGACTTCCTTCCCTAATCCGATGAGACCGATGACCACGCTGTCTGGTCTCCTTCCCCAAACCAACCAACCAACCTATGTTTGACACCAGTATACTTCCTTTGGCCAGGAATGCCCTCTTTCCCGGTGTTAGCCTACTTTTTATGCCGTCCCTGCTTCGCCTGTCACGTGTTATGTTGCTTCTACTTTCCGGTCCCCGATATTGATGTTAAGGTTGTCCATAATTAATTCCGGCTACTGCTCGTTACTTTCCTCTCTCTTCGATTTACTCTCAATCCATCTGTCTATTCAATGGACAGTTTATGCCATTTAATAGGTCCTCTAATTCTCCTTCACTTTCACTCATGATATTAACGTCTTCAGCGAATTTTACCATTCACATCCATTCACGGATTTTATTATTCACATCCGTTCACCCCGAATATTAATCCCACTCCTGATTCCTCCGTTTATTTCCGTGATCGCCTCGTCGATGTACAGGGTTATTACAAATGATTGAAGCGATTTCACAGCTCTACAATAACTTTATTATTTGAGATATTTTCACAATGCTTTGCACACACACATACAAAAACTCAAAAAGTTTTTTTAGGCATTCACAAATGTTCGATATGTGCCCCTTCAGTGATTCGGCAGACATCAAGCCGATAATCAAGTTCCTCCCACACTCGGCGCAGCATGTCCCCTTCAATGAGTTCGAAAGCATCGTTGATGCGAGCTCGCAGTTCTGGCACGTTTCTTGGTAGAGGAGGTTTAAACACTGAATCTTTCACATAACCCCACAGAAAGAAATCGCATGGGGTTAAGTCGGGAGAGCGTGGAGGCCATAACGTGAATTGCTGATCATGATCTCCACCACGATCGATCCATCGGTTTTCCAATCTCCTGTTTAAGAAATGCCGAACATCATGATGGAAGTGCGGTGGAGCACCATCCTGTTGAAAGATGAAGTCGGCGCTGTCGGTCTCCAGTTGTGGCATGAGCCAATTTTCCAGCATGTCCAGATACACGTGTCCAGTAACGTTTTTTTTTCGCAGAAGAAAAAGGGCCCGTAAACTTTAAACCGTCAGATTGCACAAAACACGTTAACTTTTGGTGAATTGCGAATTTGCTGCACGAATGCGTGAGGATTCTCTACCGCCCAGATTCGCACATTGTGTCTGTTCACTTCACCATTAAGAAAAAATGTTGCTTCATCACTGAAAACAAGTTTCGCACTGAACGCATCCTCTTCCATGAGCTGTTGCAACCGCGCCGAAAATTCAAAGCGTTTGACTTTGTCATCGGGTGTCAGGGCTTGTAGCAATTGTAAACGGTAAGGCTTCTGCTTTAGCCTTTTCCGTAAGATTTTCCAAACCGTCGGCTGTGGTACGTTTAGCTCCCCGCTTGCTTTATTCGTCGACATCCGCGGGCTACGCGTGAAACTTGCCCGCACGCGTTCAACCGTTTCTTCGCTCACTGCAGGCCGACCCGCTGATTTCCCCTTACAGAGGCATCCAGAAGCTTTAAACTGCGCATACCATCGCCGAATGGAGTTAGTAGTTGATGGATCTTTGTTGAACTTCGTTCTGAAGTGTCGTTGCACTGTTATGACTGACTGATGTCAGTGTATTTCAAGCACGGCATACGCTTCCTCCGCTCCTGTCGCCATTTTGTCTCACTGCGCTCTCGAGCGCTCTGGCGGCAGAAACCTGAAGTGCGGCTTCAGCCGATCAAAACTTTATGAGTTTTTCTACGTATCTGTAGTGTGTCGTGACCATATGTCAATGAATGGAGCTACAGTGAATTTATGAAATCGCTTCAATCATTTGTAATAGCCCTGTACATAGGGAACAGTAGAGGAGAAAGACTACATCTCTGTCTTGTGTCCTTTCTAATTCGTTCTCATTTTCACCTCTTGAGTCTTGTATATACTGTGTATCACCCGTCTTTCCCCACAGGTTACATCAATTTCCTGAGCGCTTAAAACATCATCCTTCACTACATGCTGTCGAGCCCTAATTCTACGTAGATAAATTTTATGAACCCTTCTTCATTTTTCTTAAGCTTTTCTTCCATTACGAAGCGGGACCTAAAAACTGTCCCTCCAGTGCCTTCATCTTCCTAAAACAAACTAATAGATTCTCAACTTCCTTTTCCATTTTGCTGTATATTATTCCTGTCCACCGCTTGGCTGCATGATCTGTTAAGGCCGGTTGTGAGACAGTCCCCCATTTATCTGTCCTTGCTACCTTCGGAATTGTGTGGATAGTATTAACCGTAATCGGATGGTGTATGTCCAAACTTGAGCAACTCACTGGGTGCCAGTTCCACCAAAGAGTTTAGAAATTCCGAGCGAATGTCGTGTACGCATTCCGGCTCAGTTGACCGCAAGTCCTCAAAAGCTCTGTTAAACTCTGACTCTAAAACTGGAACCAAAAAAATGTTAAAATGTGTGTGAAATCTTATGGGACTTAAGTGCTAGGTCATCAGTCCCTAAGCTTACACACTACTTAACCTGAATTATCCTAACGACAAACACACACACACCCATGCCCGAGGGAGGACTCGAACCTGCGCCGGGACCAGCCGCACAGTCCAGGACTGCAGCGCCAGAGACCGCACGGCTAATCCCGCTCGGCCCCGAAAGCGAGTCCAATGTGTTAACCACTTCCTATTTACTTCACTCCTAAGTGTCCTGTTTTGCAGTCGCGCTGTCTTTTCCTCAACGTTTATGTAGTTTCTTCATTCGTCGATCATTTCAACTATTTTCTCCTGTTACCAATGTTCCTTCGCAGGTACCTTTATTTTTTCTGTCTAAGGGCCGTGCAGCAGTAGATACACCGGTTCCCGTCAGTTCACCTAAGTTAACCGCTGTCGGACGTGGTCGGCACTTGGATGGGTGACCATCCAGGCCGCCATGCACTGTTGCCATTTTTCGGGGTGCACTCAGCCTCGTGATGCCAAGTGACGAGCTACTCGACCGAATAGTAGCGCCTTCGGTCAAGAATACCATCATAACGACCGGGAGAGCAGTGTGCTGACCACACGCCCCTCCTATCCGCATCCTCCACTGAGGATGACACGGCGGTCGGATGGTCGCGGTAGGCCACTCGTGGCCTGAAGACGGAGTGCTTAACTTCTGGGACTGGTGTTTTTAAAGTGGCCGAGCGGTTCTAGGCGCGTCCCCGAACCGCGCTGCTGCTACAGTCGCAGGTTCGAATCCAGCCGTGGGCATGGATGTGTGTGATGTCCTTAGTTTGGTTAGGTTAAAGTAGTTTAGGGGACCGATGACCTCAGATGTTAAGTCCCATAGCGCTTAGAGCCATTTGAACCATTTATTTTCAAAGGAATCCTTTCCCATTCAGCTCAATTGTCTACTGTGGTATTTATTATTCGCAGTATCTACAGTCTTAAACAACGGCAAAAGCAGCTCACCATACCTCAGTACCGAACTTCTTCGCACATTGATTGTCCCGGACGATTCTCTTTAACTTCAGTCTACTCTTCATCGTCACTAAATTGTGATCGATATCTACACTCCTGGAAATTGAAATAAGAACACCGTGAATTCATTGTCCCAGGAAGGGGAAACTTTATTGACACATTCCTGGGGTCAGATACATCACATGATCACACTGACAGAACCACAGGCACATAGACACAGGCAACAGAGCATGCACAATGTCGGCACTAGTACAGTGTATATCCACCTTTCGCAGCAATGCAGGCTGCTATTCTCCCATGGAGACGATCGTAGAGATGCTGGATGTAATCCTGTGGAACGGCTTGCCATGCCATTTCCACCTGGCGCCTCAGTTGGACCAGCGTTCGTGCTGGACGTGCAGACCGCGTGAGACGACGCTTCATCCAGTCCCAAACATGCTCAATGGGGGACAGATCCGGAGATCTTGCTGGCCAGGGTAGTTGACTTACACCTTCTAGAGCACGTTGGGTGGCACGGGATACATGCGGACGTGCATTGTCCTGTTGGAACAGCAAGTTCCCTTGCCGGTCTAGGAATGGTAGAACGATGGGTTCGATGACGGTTTGGATGTACCGTGCACTATTCAGTGTCCCCTCGACGATCACCAGTGGTGTACGGCCAGTGTAGGAGATCGCTCCCCACACCATGATGCCAGGTGTTGGCCCTGTGTGTCTCGGTCGTATGCAGTCCTGATTGTGGCGCTCACCTGCACGGCGCCAAACACGCATACGACCATCATTGGCACCAAGGCAGAAGCGACTCTCATCGCTGAAGACGACACGTCTCCATTCGTCCCTCCATTCACCCCTGTCGCGACACCACTGGAGGCGGGCTGCACGATGTTGGGGCGTGAGCGGAAGACGGCCTAACGGTGTGCGGGACCGTAGCCCAGCTTCATGGAGACGGTTGCGAATGGTCCTCGCCGATACCCCAGGAGCAACAGTGTCCCCAATTTGCTGGGAAGTGGCGGTGCGGTCCCCTACGGCACTGCGTAGGATCCTACGGTCTTGGCGTGCATCCGTGCGTCGCTGCGGTCAGGTCCCAGGTCGACGGGCACGTGCACCTTCCGCCGACCACTGGCGACAACATCGATGTACTGTGGAGACCTCACGCCCCACGTGTTGAGCAATTCGGCGGTACGTCCACCCGGCCTCCCGCATGCCCACTATACGCCCTCGCTCAAAGTCCGTCAACTGCACATACGGTTCACGTCCACGCTGTCGCGGCATGCTACCAGTGTTAAAGACTGCGATGGAGCTCCGTATGCCACGGCAAACTGGCTGACACTGACGGCGGCGGTGCACAAATGCTGCGCAGCTAGCGCCATTCGACGGCCAACACCGCGGTTCCTGGTGTGTCCGCTGTGCCGTGCGTGTGATCATTGCTTGTACAGCCCTCTCGCAGTGTCCGGAGCAAGTATGGTGGGTCTGACACACCGGTGTCAATGTGTTCTTTTTTCCATTTCGAGGAGTGTATATTTGCTCCTGGACACACCTTACAATCCAATATATCGTTTTGGAATCTCTGTCTGACCATGACGTAATCAAGCTGGTATCTTCCCGTGCCTCCGCGCCTTTTCCACATCCAGCTGCTGCTCTTCACACCTTACGGTGCTCCGACTACGGACACGGGAGGTGCGTGGCCCATCTCCAGGCGCCTGCCGCAGTCGCTTCGCGTGCCCGGCATCGCCCGTTCGGCCATAGCTCGCCGTTGCCTGCACGTGATGGCGCGGCTCGACTCCGCTGGTCGGGGTGGGAAAAGTTGGGCCCCGCGCACACGACTGTCTCGAAACTTTCCTCCGGAATCCGAATTGGAGATGCCGCAGTTAATGGGGAACGCGAGAAGCGACCGGACGGTCGGGAAAACAGGTCTCTCCGTACAGTAATGAAGCGCCCGCTGTCACGAAACGCACTATACACTAGGGCTGTTCATAAAATATAGATATATCGATATTTTTTCCAAAAATTTATATTTTTTTCACAATTCTCGGTACTTATTTGAAGTTGTTCTTTTGAAACTGTAGTAGAACATAATTTTACTTTCACTACTTTTTGAGCCTTCGTCACCTCCAATCTTTCTCTTTGACTATAGTAAGCTAGTACATGTGGCGCAAAAGTATAAGTCCGATTGCACTGGGGACTGGTGGTGTGAATAGAATAACATGGTTTCGAGTGAGAACAAATTGCACACCAGTTGCGCTAAAGAAACATCGTAATTCTTCAAAATCAGTAGCTGAAAACGATGAACAAAAATCTAAATGACAAGACTGGTTCAAATGGCTCTAAGCACTAAAGGACTTAACATCTGAGGTCATCAGTCCCCTAGAACTTAGAACTACTTAAACCTAACTTACCTAAGGACATCACACACATCCATTCCCGAGGTAGGATTCGAACCTGCGACCGTAGGAGCTGCGCGCTTCCGGACTGAAGCGCCTGGAAGCGCTCGGCCACAGCGGCCAGAAACAGCCAAGGGTTATCCAACTAAATATTGATTTTTTTTATTACGATAGACGATAATTACGTGTTAAAAATGTTTTTTTCAACAATTTCAAAATACTTTTGCTCCACCATTGTTGTCATTAAAAAAATTACACTCTATCACGTTGCCAACAAGGGCTACTTGGTCACTATTATGTAGAACATTGAATATCCATCAATGAAATAAATTACTGATTTTCAAGATTCATATTTGCTTTTCATCAATCCAATTAATATGTTTGTCAAAATACATTTGGGCGCTACTGTATATCATATCACAAATTTGTTCAAATAACTTACGGGTTTGCTGCCGGGTGACGTCGTCGACCACCGCCGATATTTCGACAGGGGCACACCCTGCCATTCTCAAGGCACAAACGCAAGGAGGAAGAAATGTGCAAGGAAATTTAACATCTCGGTTTACACAGGAGAAACAAGGGAGATACCACACACAGAAGAAGTAACCGTAGAGTCAACACACAACCAAAGATAACCAACATCAGAAACATCGATGGTGACTATTAATCAACAGGTGAGGTAGCACTAATTCTGTCCCTCTGTTTTTTGATGAGATATAGATCCGGATTCCAAGCAGCATTTAAACAAAATCCACCATCTCTGTTTATAAGGTTGCTTGATAGTTTGATTTCAACAGCTTCCTTAATAACACTGTCCCAATAGCTGGACGTGCAAGCCAGAATCTCCGTGTTATTGTACTCAATAGGATGTCCGGTGTAAAGGCAATCATCTGCAATAGCGGATTTGCTCGGCTGTTGTAAGCGTGTGTGGCGCTTATGTTCAATACACCGGTCTACCACAATCCTGATCGTCTGACCAATATATGACTGGCTGGTATCTATCGTATTCCTTGCAGTTGTGGCATGTCATATATTGGTCAGACAATCAGGGCTGTAGAAGACCGGTGTATTGAACATAAGCGTCACACACGCTTACAACAGCCGAGCAAGGACATTGCCTTGACACCGGTCATCCTATGGAATACAATAACACGGAGATTCTGGCTTGCACGTCCAGCTATTGGGACAGTGTTATTAAGGAAGCTGTTGAAATCACACTATCAAGCAACCTTATAAACAGAGATGGTGGATTTTGTTTAAATGTTCCTTGGAATCCGGCTCTGTCTCTCATCAAAAAACAGAGGGACAGAATTAGTGCCGGCCGGTGTGGCCGTGCGGTTCTAGGTGCTTCAGTCTCGAACAGCGTGACCGCTACGGTCGCAGGTTCGAATCCTGCCTCGGGCATGGATTTGTGTGATGTCCTTAGGTTAGTTAGGTTTAAGTAGTTCTAATTTCTAGGGGACTGATGACCACAGCTGTTAAGTCCCATAGTGCTCAGAGCCATTTGAACCATTTGAACAAGAATTAGTGCTACGTCACCTGTTGATTAATAGTCACCATCGATATTTCTGATGTTGGTTATCTTTGGTTGTGTGTTGACTCTACGGTTACTTGTTCTGTGTGTGGTATCTCCCTTGTTTCTCCTCTGTGAACCGAGGTATTAAATTCCCTTGCACATTGCTTCGTCCTTGCATTTGTGCCTTGAGAATGGCAGGGTGTGCTCCTGTCGAAATATCGGCGGTGGTTGACGACGTCACCCGGCAGCAAACCCGTAAGTTGTTTGAACATTCAGCAGGCCCGGAAAAGTTAAGGTCTCATATCACAAATTTGTTGATGCGAATAAAACTTAAATAAAACACCGTGACTGCAGTACCATCTTTGCAGCCGGCCGGACTGGCCGTGCGGTTCTAGGCGCTACAGTCTGGAACCGCGCGATCGCTACGGTCGCAGGTTCGAATCCTGCCTCGGGCATGGATCTGTGTGATGTCCTTAGGGTAGTTAGGTTTAAGTAGTTCTTGGGTCTGATGACCTCAGCAGTTGAGTTCCATAGTGCTCAAAGCCATTTGAACCATGGTTCAAATGGCTCTGAGCACTATGGGACTTAACTTCTGAGGTCATCAGTGCCCTAGAACTTAGAACTACTTAAACCTAACTAACCTAAGGACATCACACACATCCACGCCCGAGGCAGGATTCGAACCTGCGACTGTAGCGGTCACGCAGTTCCAGACTGTAGCGGCTAGAACCGCACGGCCAGTCCGGCCGGCATTTGAACCATCTTTGCACACCGAACAGTTTATGCGAGTTTGAGCGAGTGTGGGAGTAGTTGCGTGTCCCGTGCGGGACGTGGCAACTCTGGACTCCGCGCCCCCGCGTGTCAGTAATATCGAACATGCGACCGGAAGTTTACTCTACAAGTCAGCCGCTTTCTCGCCCAGAAGCGAGAGAGACAGGCGTGAGAAAGAGCCCGCCGCCAGCCACTGTGCAGGAAGCGCGGTGCCACGCAGCCGCCCGCCTGCCTGCGTCAGCTCCCGTGCTCGGCGTCTTGCCTACCCGTACCAGTGGGAGCGCCGGACCGGGCGGTACCTGGCGCACCTACAACACGACCTTGCCTCCCGTCTCGCGGGATTCCAACGCGGATCAAAACACTTCTGCGAATCCGCCGCCGGCTCGAGTGCCAGAGATACCGTATCGCTCTTGTAATGCACTTATCAGCGACGCCGGCAGATCCGCAGGTGTCCGTAACACGACGGGGACACAACAGTTGATGCATCGCCGTATCACGCACTGGCGCTATCACACCCGGAGATAAAACTACGCGATACGCCGAGGGCCAGAGAGACAGTGGCCAAACAAGTACTGAATTTAGCCACCGTTCCTGCGGAGCTCTGAAAACTCTACATTTCCGTAGGGCGGAGACAGGAAATATGAAAAGGTTTTTCAGAGAAACACAACAGTTAACAAACAGAGACTTTAGTTATCAATAATATATTCTCCTTCGCATTTAAAACAGTATGTCTTCATTATTTACAACAGTCCACCAACGCTGGGGTAACTTTTCGATTCTGCGACTGTAGATTGGTTCTGAGGCGAAGAACTCTTCGAGCCATGTTCGGAGCGGCCGGCCGGAGTGACCGAGCGGTTCTAGGCGCTACAGTCTGGAACCGCGCCACCGCTACGGTCGCAGGTTCGAATCCTGCCTCGGGCATGGATGTGTGCGATGTCCTTAGGTTAGTTAGGTTTAAGTAGTTCTTAGTTCTAGGGGACTGATGACCTCAGAAGCTAAGTCCCATAGTGCTCAGAGCCATTTGAACCATGTTCGGAGCACATTTTCATCGGGAAAGGAAATTCCTTGAAGATTGTTTGACAGAGAGCGGGAAAGGAAAAAAAAAAACTTCGGGCGCAAGATCAGGAGAACCCAACGCCTTTAACTATATTAAGATGGAATCTTTTCTCTCGGGCCGGCCGATGTGGCCGAGCGGTTCTAGGCGCTACAGTCTGGAACCGCGCCACCGCTACGGTCGCAGGTTCGAATCCTGCCTCGGGCATGGGTGTCTGTGATAAGCGAAAGAACAGATACCATCTTCATATAGTTAAGGCTAACCGGCCATTGACCTTCTTCTTCTGTGCTGGATGCACAGGCATTGCCTGAACTCTTACGGGGCTCGGTAAGATTGTCTGCCGCGAGTAACGAGTGTAATGAGCAGGTGCACTACGAATGTAGTGTGTGGACATTAAGTTGGGAATGTGGGTCTCACGGGGAGCGTCCCAGGGATAAATCCCTGCAGTCGCACTATCCTAAGTGCCCTCGGTGGCTCAGATGGATAGAGCGTCTGCCACGTAAGCAGGACATCCCGCGTTCGAGTCCCGGTCGGGGCACACATTTTCAACTGTCCACGTTGATGTATATCAACGCCTGTCGACAGCTTAAGGTCTTGACTTAATTATCATTTCAACGCCTTTAAATTGTTTTTTGTCAGTCTAGCAGAATGCGGGCGGCCGTTAACATGGAGTAGCATTGCATCACGCAGATCTCCTGGTCGTTGTTCTTGGATTGCGTCAGCAAGACATGTCGTCATTTGTTGATAGTAAATGTCAGCAGTAATTATTACACCTCGGGGAAGCAATTCGTAGTACACCACACACTCGCTGGTCCAACAGATGCATAAATATTATCTTTTGCGGATTCGCGCACGTCTTTGTACGGTCTGTTGCTATTTTGTTTGGGCTCAACCATTCATTTTTTTTGCTGGATGTTAGAATACAGACACCATTTTTCGTCGGCAGTAACGATACAAGATAGGAATGGTGGGTATGTTCACGAGGCAATTGATGACGAAGAAGCAGATACATACTAGGGTTGCCTAGACAGTAATGCACCGCAATTTTTTTTTCTCAGCCGAAAACAATGCTACGAATGCGGAACGTTACCTATGTACTAACTGAAATCTCCTGAGTGAGCGTGCCACGTTTCGGTCACATCCGACAGATAGCGTAGCTGCAGGACAGTTTTAAAATGGCGTCTGTAGGTGGTGTACATTGCAAGCAACGTACCGTTATTGAATTTCTCACTGCAGAGAAAGAAACTCTGGAGAACATTCAAAAACGCTTGTGCAGAGTCTATGGAGCATCTGCTGTCGACAGAAGAACAGTTAGTCGCTGGACACGGAGGGTGAGGACATCAGGTGGCTGTTCGGCGGAGCTCCACGATTGCAGAGGTCCAGGAGATCAACCACCGCTGTCACACGTGACATGTAGAAGCGAGCTGACGTTGTCATTCGCCAGTATAGACGCAATACGACTCGCCAGTTGACGCTGCATCTGTCAATCAGCAAAGGAAGTGTGGATGCAATTATCTGTACTCTTGGATAATCAAAAGTGTGTGCAAGTTGCGTCCCCTGGTGTCTAATGGCGGATCACAAATGGCACGTAAAAAACATTTGGCTTGATTTGTTACAACGTTTTGCAACTGAGGGGGAGGCCGTCTTGTCCCGGATTGTGACAGCTGATAAAACATGGGTTCACCATTTTGAGCCCGAAACAAAACGACAGTCGATGGAATGGCGGCATTCCCACTCCCCACAGAAGAAAAAATCCAAAGCAGCTCCTTCCGTCGGTAAGGTCATGATCACCGTGTTCTCGAACTCTGAAGGTGTGATTCTCATTGATGTGATGCCAAGAGGTGGCTCTGAGCACTATGGGACTTAACATCTGAGGTCATCGATCCCCTAGAACTTAGAACTACTTAAACCTAACTAACCTAAGGAAATCACACACATCCATGCCCGAGGCAGGATTCGAACCTGCGACCGTAGCGGTCACGCGGTTCCCGACTGAAGCGTCTAGAACCGCACGGCCACACCAGTCGGCGGTGCCAAGGGGTGGTACCATTAATTCAGAAGCATATGTCAACACATTAACAAAAATCAAGACGCGGTTCCGGCGACTTTGGCGCCACAGCAAACCAGGAGATGTTTTGCTGCAGCACGATAACGCTCGGACGCATACAAGTCAGAGGACTGCTCAACATATCGCAAAACAGGGTTGGACAGTGTTACCGCATCCACCCTACAACACTGACCTAGCCCCCTCGACTTCCACTTATTTGGGCCATTGAAGGATGCCATTCGTGGAAGGCAGGAGGTGATTATACAGTCAAGCACTGGCTCCGGCACCAGGACAAGGATTGGTACCGACAGGGCATACATGTCCTTGTTTGGCGTTGGACGAAGGTCGTAGAACGTGATGGAGATTATGTGGAGAAGTAGGATCTGTAGATAAAACACCGTTCTTTCGTGTGTGTGTGTAATCCTTATTATGTTAAATAAAGAATTGTTGAAGAAAAAACTGGCCACCCACTAATTTTTGTGATTTTAGCTTCGAGCACTCGGTACCTATAACCCGATTTCTTGAACCTTCCGCGTTGCATGCAAATATAACACGATGGTGGCATGATCAAGGTTCATCACATTTGCCACTTCTCGAGTACGCCGACATTGGTCATTGTGGGTTAACGCGTGTACAGGATCTTCACCAAACCCCGAAGGTCACTAAGAGTCACTAACGTCAAAACGATACTCCTTGAAACGAGAAAACCATTTCGTTGCCATCCTCTGTCCAATGGCATTATCCCCAAACAGGGCCCAAATTTTTCTGGCTGCCTCCGCTGCTGTCACCTCTCTGCTGAACTCAAACAGAAGAATATGTCGGAAGTGTTCCGACTTCTGCACTTGGTAGTCAATTTTTCTAGCGTCCGCAGCTTCACTCACAATCTCGAAATGAAAAAATTACAAGTAAACTCAAATAGTAACACCGAACTACAAATAAGAAATGACAATTGATAAATAAACTCATAGCAGCCGGAATATCAAATATGCATAACAAAAACGTTACGAACTAATATTGAAATAAACAACACGTTTCGTCAAAAACATCATGTTCAGGCTACAACGGCAATACAAAACCGTTTAACGGAAGTACACGTAGGTATTGAAGTTCAAAACTGTTCAAATGTGTGTGAACTCCTAAGGGACCAAACTGCTGAGGTCATCGGTCCCTAGACTTACACACTACTTAAACTAACTTACGCTAAGAACAACACACACACCCATGGCCGAGGGAGGACTCGAACCTCCGGCGGGAAGAGGTATTGAAGTTGTTTTTTTTACACTCTTGGCATGTGATGTAGCCACCTTCATCCGTACAGTGTCTTCAGAAAGATTCGTCCGACCATAGCGAACGGAATATAACATGCACAACCATAAAAATATAGCTAAATGGTTCAAATGGCTCTGAGCACTATGGGACTTAACATCTATGGTCATCAGTCCCCTAGAACTTAGAACTACTTAAACCTAACTAACCTAAGGACATCACACAATACCCAGCCATCACGAGGCAGAGAAAATCCCTGACCCCGCCGGGAATCGAACCCGGGAACCCGGGCGTGGGAAGCGAGAACGCTACCGCACGACCACGAGATGCGGGCAAATATAGCTAAGAAACGGTTACTAAGATCGGTTAATATCTAGATTTAGAAATAAAACGTTATTTGGGTTCATACCTTGCTTAATTTGCAAACAAGCCTACGTCATTTAAAATTATGCCTCAGTTGACGTCAAGCAGGTAACAGTACAGAGAAAAAAGAATAACTGTGAACTTGAAGAGAGAACTATAAAAGGGGACATTTTCTGTTTTTTACTCCATAATGTACTTTGGAATTTTCTGAAAATTTTGGTATATAATACATTAAAATCAGACAATTGTGAGACCTTCAAATAATATTTTGAACGTTGACGTGTGACTGTCAATTTTCGCGGCTACGCATATACTGCCACAGTTGAGCAGTCATATCTTGGGAACTACACAGTCTAGAAGGCTGTGAATTACGTCAGAAGCTGTTGAACAAAATAAGGGTGACACAGATATCAGCATTGCTGTGGATGGATCCTGGGTTTAGTTCTAAAACTGGTTTTACATCTGCATTAAGTATTGACACTGGAAAAGTGTTGGATTTTGAAATTCTCAGTAAGTGCTGCCAAGGCTGTATAGTGAACCAGAAGAACAGATTACTTCATAAGCAGCAGTATATAAAAAATTATGTTGCACAAGTGGAGGGATGGAGTTATTTATTTAATCGTATCTGTGTTTCTTTACTGTACTTCCCTTTTCATGGGTTAATAAACAAATCCATGTTCCTGCTTACTTTATTCTGACAATTTTCCACTATCTATACACCCTTCAACATAAACTCATGTATTGAGACAAATGCTCTATGGAATAACTGCATCAAATGGCTCTCTTTTTGTGGCATGTTCAGTTAATACTCTGCTATAGGTCGTTGAATCTTCTTACCCAGGACACTTAAAACACACCACCAAAATCAGTTGCACTGTGCAGTAGGAATACGATGGCGGTCAAAAAATGCCTGGTTATAGTCAACTACCGATGTATCGATCCTGATATTATGCGTCACTTGGAAAGTCTTCTACACACTTTCCTGACACATCTGGATGAAATATATCACTACAACTGTGGTAATCTGCAGGTAACTGAACACACCACAAGAAGATAGCCACTTTGCAAAGATGGCCACACCCCATGCCGAGACTGTAAAGAACGGCTTTAATATCTACGTGTGCCTTTGTTAAATTTGTTTGTATTGCCATTGTAAGCTGAAGAAGAGGTCTGTGCCTCGAAACATGTTGCTTTATTTCATAATTGAAGTAAGTCAACAAAGAGTTCTGACTGGTGTCGGTCTCTAAAAAACCCTTTGTGTATTTTTGAAATAGTCACTTTCACTTAACAGTCGATATGGATTTAAATTAAAGACAGGAAAGATTACTGAAAACGGCAGTTGGATCAGGAATTGAGTAGACTGAAAGAAGACAAATATCACAAGGGGGGGAAAAACCTAACAAGTGCGGGAAGCACTCGCGCTCTAAGGCTTCCGAACAAACTTAATTATACAGTTCATCTATAGGTTTTGATGAGTGAATTTGCGAGTATCAAAGTGGGACATATATGGCCGTATCGTTTCGTTGCACTGACTTAGAAGCTTAAATTACACTACTGGCCATTAAAATTGCTACACCAAAAAGAAATGCAGATGATAAACGGTTATTCATTGGACAAATATATTATACTAGAACTGACGTGTGATTGCATTTTCACGCAATTTGGGTGCATACATCCTGAGAAATCAGTACCCAGAGCAACCACCTCTGGCCGTAATAACGGCCGTGATACGCCTGGGCATTGAGTCAAACAGAGCTTGGATGGCGTGTGCAGGTACAGCTGCCCATGCAGCTTCAACACGATACCACAGTTCATCAAGAGTCGTGACTGGCGTATTGTGACGAGTCAGTTGCTCGGACACCATTGACCAGACGCTTTCAGTTGGTGAGAGATCTGGAGAATGTACTGGCCAGGGCAGCAGTCGAAGATTTTCTTGACCAGAAAGGCCCGTACAGGACCTCAACATGCGGTCGTGCATTATCCTGCTGAAATGTAGGGTTTCGCAGGGATCGAATTAAGGGTAGAGGCACGGGTGGTAACACATTTGATATGTAGCGTCCACTGTTCAAAGTGCCGTCAATGCGAACAAGAGGTGACCGAGACGTGTAACCAATGGCACGCTATACGAACACGCCGGGTGATACGAGGCCGTTGGGATCCAGCACGGCGTTCCGTATTACTCTCCTGAACCCATCGATCCCATATTCTGCTAAAAGTTATTGGATCTCGAACAACGCGAGCAGCAATGTCGCGATACGATAAACCGCAATCGCGATAGGCTACAATCCGACCTTTATCAAAGTGGGAAACGTGATGGTAGGCATTTGTCCTCCTTACACGAGGCATCACAACAACGTTTTACCAGGCAACGCCGTTCAACTGCTGTTTGTGTATGAGAAATCGGTTGGAAACTTTTCTCATCTCAGGACGTTGTAGGTGTCGCCACCGGCGCCAATCTTGTGTGAATGCTCTGAAAAGTTAATCATTTGCATATCACAGCATCTTCTTCCTGTCGGTTAAATTTCGCGTCTGTAGCGCGTCATCTTCGTGGTGTAGCAATTTTAATGGCCAGTAGTGTATTTACACCGCCAAGGGACCGTAGATCATACGTTCGACCAAATGGTTCAAATGGCTCTGAGCACTATGGGACTTAACATCTGTGGTCATCAGTCCCCTAGAACTGAGAACTACTTAAACCTAACTAACCTAAGGACATCACACACATCCATGCCCGAGGCAGGATTGGAACCTGCGACCGTAGCAGTCGCGCGGTTCCGGACTGAGCGCCTAGAACCGCTAGAATACCGCGGCCGGCATGATACATTCGACATAAATATCAAATTGAAACAGACGGACAACAAAGTAATCCTATACGGGTTCGGAATGACGTACGGCTCCCTAAAAATTCAACAAAAGGCACAGGAAAGAAGATACTGCACTCGAGCAACTATGGAGCTCGATGGGATTACACTGATCAGCCAGAACATTTGACCATCGAGCTACTATCTGTGTAAATCCGTCCAGGCGATAGCAGGGTCAACAGGCGAGGAATGACTGCCAGTGAAGCACACGCACGGTGCAGGTAGTATGAGTGAGCGCGCTGTACGTGTGTAGAATGGGGAAGGCGCGCGATCTATCTGAGTTTGACCGAGGTCAGGTTGTGATGGCCCGGAGGCTCGGCACGCGCATTTCGGAAACTGCACGGCCTGCTGCGTGTTCGAGCAATAGGTGGTGAGTGTCTTCAACACGTAGCGAACCAAGGTGAAACCACGTCCGGACGTCTTGGGGTCCAGAAGTAGGCGGTTGTAGGCTGGGCGGATTGGTAAAACGGGACAGGCGGCGAGCTGTGGCGGAAGAGAGGCCGCCACGCACACGAGGCTTATACCCGGTGGCTTATACCCGGTAACAATGAAACTAGCTGTCTTTTTTAAATTAGGATTCACTTAGCGGTCGCAGTCCGCCCCCGGTAGCTGAATGGTTAGCGTGACGCATTATCAATCCTCTGGACCCGGGTTCGATTCACGGCTGGGTCGGGGAATTTTCTCCTCCCAGGGACTGGGTGTTGTGTTGCCCTCATCATCATCCTATCATCCTCATCGACTGCAGGTCGCCCAAGTGGCGTCAAATTGAAACACCGGCACCCGGCAAACGGCCTGCCCGACGGGGGCCCTAGCCATACGATTTTTTAAAAAAACGCCACCTCTTAGCGGTCCCTCAACGCGACGACGGTTGGAACAAAAGACAGGGTGTATCAAAAAGAATCATACGATTTTTTTAAAAATCGTAACTTTTATGTTATTTGGTATGCGTGCGTGAATAACGCACTGTTGGAAAGAACAAACTCTCGAGTTTTCCATGGTTCCCGTTAGGCTCAAAAATGGTTCAAATGGCTCTGAGCACTATGGGACTTAACATCTGAAGTCGTCAGTCCCTTAGAACTTAGAACTACTTAAACCTAACTAACCTAAGGACATCACACACATCCATGCAGTAGCAGTCGCGCGGTTCCGGACTGAAGCGCCTAGGACCGCTCGGCCACCGCAGCCGACTGGGAAGGAAATCGGCCGTGCCCTTTCACAGGAACCATCCCGGCATTTGCCTGAAGTGATTTAGGGAAATCACGGAAAACCTAAATCAGGATGGCCGGACACGGACGCCGACCATTATTGCCCATCGGTTCTAGGCGCTTCAGTCTGGAACCGCGCGACTGTTACGGTGGCAGGTTCGAATCCTGCCTCGGGCATGGATGTTGTGATGTCCTTAGGTTAGTCAGGTTTAAGTAGTTCTAACTTCTAGGGGACTGATGACCTCAGATATTAAGTCTCATAGTGCTCAGAGCCATTTGAACCATTTTGAAACGGACGCGGGTTTCAACCGGAGGCCTCCCGAATGCGAGTCCAGTGTGCTAACCCCACCTAGCTCGGCAAGCGTTTTGTGTTCTACGTTTTGCGCAGTGCGGGTCAGTAATAACTGTTCAGCGTGACTTTCATACTAGGTATGGCGTGCATCCTCCTACAGCACAGAGCATTAGACGATGACACGAACAATTCCGAGAAACGGGTTGTTTGTGTAAAGACAAATTGCCGGGCCGTCCCCGAGCGTCTGACACAAACGTGGAACGCATCCGCCATAGTTTCACAAGGAGTCCGCAGAAATCCTTTCGCCGTGCAGTTCAACATGCACCCGATGTCCGTCTGGCGTGTGTTGCGTCGACGTTTACACATGAAACCACTCAAAATTCAGCTACTGCAAGCTCTCCGTGAAGGTGACAAACAACGACGTGCGTAGGTCTGTAGTTTCGTTCTTGTTAAGATGGAGGACGACCGTTTTCTTCCACACCTAGAGTTTAGTTACGAGGCAACATTCCATTTAAACGGAAAGGTGAACCGTCAAAAAGTGAGAATATGGTGTACGGAACAACGACATGAAGTTGTACAATATGAGGGGGACTCTCCCAAATGTAATGTGTCTTGTGCAGTTTCACGGGAAATTGCGTATGGTGCATTTCTCTTCGCCCAGAACTTTCTTTTCCCATAGTTACTAATTCGGACGACTTCCTTTAACCAACAGGATGGGGCACCGCCACATTGGCATATGGAAGTGCGGGAAATTATTAAATTGAAGGATTACTGAGCGATGGAAAGGTCACATTGACCAAATGATTCAGCCTTACATTATTGGCCTCCAAGGTCTTATCTGACTGTATGTGATTATTTCTTGTGGAGATCTATAAAAGACTCTGTTTATGTGCCTCCGTTACCAACAACAATGAATGAAATGAGAGATCGCGTAACAGCAGCAATCGAAGCTGTAACTCAAGACATGCTTGATGCAGTGTGAGAACAATTTGAATGCCGCATTGATTCATATGGTTCTAAGCACTATGGGACTTAACATCTGAGGTCATCAGTCCCCTAGACTTAGAACTACTTAAACCTAACTAACCTAAGGACATCATACACATCCATGCCCGATGCAGGATTCGAACCTGCGACCGTAGCGGTCGCGCGGTTCCAGACTGAAGCGCCTAGAACCGCTCGGCCACTGCGGCCGGCTCATTGCATATCTTTATTAGTTTCAGAAATATAGACGTACCGAATCGAATGATTCGTTTTGGTATAAGTTGTATTAATGCTATTATTAAACTTGACGGGGCTTTTTTTTTCTTTTTGGAGATTTTTGTGTCTTTTTTTAATGGCGTATGGTGCATTTTTCTTCGCCCAGAACACTTTACGAGAAGCACGTATCTCGATATGCCTGAGAACTTTCTTTTCCCATAGTTACTGATTCGGACGACTTCATTTAACCAACAGGATGGGGCACCACCACATTGGCATACGGAAGTGCCGGAAATTTTTAAATTGAAGGATTGCTGAGCGATGGAAAGGTCACATTGACCAAATGATTCAGCCTTACATTATTGGCCTCCAAGGTCTTATCTGACTGTATGTGATTATTTCTTGTGGAGATCTATAAAAGACTCTGTTTATGTGCCTCCGTTACCAACAACAATGAATGAAATGAGAGATCGCGTAACAGCAGCAATCGAAGCTGTAACTCAAGACATGCTTGATGCAGTGTGAGAACAATTTGAATGCCGCATTGATTCACATGGTTCTAAGCACTATGGGACTTAACATCTGAGGTCATCAATCCCCTAGACTTAGAACTACTTAAACCTAACTAACCTAAGGACATCACACACATCCATGCCCGAGGCAGGATTCGAACCTGCGACCGTAGCAGTCGCGCGGTTCCGGACTGACCGCCTTAACCGCTAGACCACCGCGGCCGGCATTCAACAAAACTTGTTACGTGAGCTTATAGTGGAGGATGTCAAGTCGTACATCAATTAGTTAAGAATGGATGAGCATACATTTCTGTATGTGCTCAATGAAGTGTATCCTCATATCACAAAGCACAGTGTTCACTTAAGAACTGCTACATCTGCAGAAGACAGGCCCACTGTAACACTCCGATTCCTTGCTAAAGGAGAGGGTTAGGTTAGATCAGGTCTCCAATCTTCGTAATTTTATTTTTGTATTCAGCGTGCCTCACGTTGTAAAGCGCCTCATCAGCTTCACACATCTCTATTAATTTTGTAGTTGTCGGCACACACCAATTGTATTTACCCGCAATGTTTGTAAAAACGACAGAATGCAGCGATGCTAGCGCTCCATGTGGTAACGTGTCACATTGCAGTGAACAGAAGACAAGCGACTTCTTTGATCAAATCTACAGCGAGGCCCTAGATTTGATCAAATATTGGACGACAATTGACAAAGTTCCCTTTTACACCATCAAATATCTTTGACAAAGATATTTGACAAAGAAATTTGATATTGTAATACCGGCCTAAGGGAAGGAATGAAAAGTGCTTTAAAAAGGGAGAGGGGGGGACACACTGAACACCTACGCAAAGGTGTGAAAAAAATACTTCTTGCGTTTCCCGTTAATCAAAAAACAAAATTCATTGCATATCTTTATTAGTTTCAGAAATATAGACGTACCGAATCGAATGATTCGTTTTGATATAAGTTGTATTAATGCTATTATTAAACTTGACGGGGCTTTTTTTTCTTTTTGGAGATTTTTGATTCTTTTTTTAATTTTTAATTTCAGTTAACTGGATCCGCTGAGGCGCTGTACAATGCATAAATGCATGCCCCGCACGGCCTTGCACCTGGCCAGGGGCGCGTCCACGATCTCGAAGGTCGGGCGAGTACTCACTGCGTCCAGCAAGCACTGACTCTACGTGCACCTTTCGACACGGCCTAGACACATCGCGGGGAAAATTCCGCTGACATTCTTCTCGACAGCCAGCCAATCCCTGACCCTCCCACACGTACTGTGCGGTTGCCGACAGGTGGGCGTCGGAGAGGACGGATCCTGGGGGGGAAAACAGCGAAAGGTTGCGGCAGCGACCCGCGCACAACACCGGCCCGGGAATGGTTTCCACAAGGACAGTTTACATAAGGAGCCCTCACAGCGTGCGGGCGGGCGCGCCGGCGTAAACATCTTGCGCAACCCGATAAAAGTCTGCGCACTGGAATCTACCTGTCTGCGCGCCGGCGAATCCCAAACAGGGACCTAGCGGGCGGCGTGCCTTTCGTTAAAGTCGTCGGCACACGGACCGTGTTGTCGAACGTTCTACATCTACATGATTACTCTGCAATTCACATTTAAGTGCTTGGCAGAGGGGTCATCGAACCACAATCATATTATCTCCCTACCATTCCACTCCCGAACAGCGCGCAGGAAAAACGAACACCTAAACCTTTCTATTCGAGCTCTTATTTTATTTTGGTGATCATTCCTACCTATATAGGTTGGGCTCAACGAAATATTTTCGCATTCGGAAGAGAAAGTTGGTGACTGAAATTTCGTAAATAGATCTCGCCGCGACGAAAAACGTCTTTGCTTTAATGACTTCCATCTCAACTCGCGTATCATATCTGCCACACTCTCTCCCCTATTACGTGATAATACAAAACGAGCTGCCCTTTTTTGCACCCTTTCGATGTCCTCAGTCAATCCCACCTGGTAAGGATCCCACACCGCGCAGCAATATTCTAACAGAGGACGAACGAGTGTAGTGCAAGCTGTCTCTTTAGTGGACTTATTGCATCTTCTGCCCTGCCAATGAAACGCAACCTTTGGCTCGCCTTCCCCACAATATTACCTATGTGGTCTTTCCAACTGAAGTTGTTCGTAATTTTAACACCTAGGTACTTGAATTGACAGCCTTGAGAATTGTACTATTTACCGAGTAATCGAATTCCAACGGATTTCTTTTGGAACTCATGTGGATCACCTCACACTTTTCGTTATTTAGCGTCAACTGCCACCTGCCACACCATACAGCAATCTTTTCTAAATCGCTTTGCAACTGGTACTGGTCTTCGGATGACCTTACTAGACGGTAAATTACAGCATGATCTGCGAACAACCTAACAGAACTGCTCAGATTGTCACCCAAGCCATTTATATAGATCAGGAACAGCAGAGGTCCCAGGACGCTTCCCTGGGGAACACCTGATATCACTTCAGTTTTACTCGATGATTTTCCGTCTATTACTACGAACTGCGACCTTCCTGACGGGAAATCACGAATCCAGTCGCACAACTGAGACGATACCCCATAGGCCCGCGGCTTGATTAGAAATCGCTTGTGAGGAACGGTGTCAAAATCTTTCCGGAAATCTAGAAATACGGAATCAACTTGAGATCCCCTGTCGATAGCGGCCATTACTTAGTGCGAATAAAGAGCTAGCTGCGTTGCACAAGAACGATGTTTCCTGAAACCATGCTGATTACGTATCAATAGATCGTTCCCCTCGAGGTGATTCATAATGTTAGAATACAGTATATGCTCCAAAACCCTACTGCAAACCGACGTCAATGATATAGGTCTGTAGTTCGATGGATTACTCCTACTACCCTTCTTAAACACTGGTGCGACCTGCGCAATTTTCCAATCTGTAGGTACAGATCTGTAGGTGCAGTCACAGCTGCAAAATACTAACACGAATTCTTTACAGACGAATGGAAAAACTAGTAGAAGCCAACCTCGGGGAAGATCAGTTTGGATTCCGTAGAAACACTGGAACACGTGAGGCAATACTGACCTTACGACTTATCTTAGAAGAAAGATTAAGGAAAGGCTAACCTACGTTTCTAGCATTTGTAGACTTAGAGAAAGCTTTTGACAATGTTGACTGGAATACTCTCTTTCAAATTCTAAAGGTGGCAGGGGTAAAATACAGGGAGCGAAAGGCTATTTACAATTTGCACAGAAACCAGATGGCAGTTATAAGAGTCGAGGGACATGAAAGGGAAGCAGTGGTTGGGAAGGGAGTAAGACAGGGTTGTAGCCTCTCCCCGATGTTGTTCAATCTGTATATTGAGCAAGCAGTAAAGGAAACAAAAGAAAAATTCGGAGTAGGTATTAAAATCCATGGAGAAGAAATAAAAACTTTGAGGTTCGCCGATGACATTGTAATTCTGTCAGAGACAGCAAAGGACTTGGAAGAGCAGTTGAATGGAATGGACAGTGTCTTGAAAGGAGGATATAAGATGAACATCAACAAAAGCAAAACAAGGATAATGGAATGTAGTCGAATTAAGTCGGGTGATGCTGAAGGAATTAGATTAGGAAATGAGACACTCAAAGTAGTAAAGGAGTTTTGCTATTTGGGGAGCAATATAACTGATGATGGTCGAAGTAGAGAGGATATAAAATGTAGACTGGCAATGGCAAGGAAAGCGTTTCTGAAGAAGAGAAATTTGTTAACATCGAGTATAGATTTAAGTGTCAGGAAGTCGTTTCTGAAAGTATCTGTATGGAGTGTCGCCATGTATGGAAGTGAAACATGGACGATAAATAATTTAGACAAGAAGAGAATAGAAGCTTTCGAAATGTGGTGCTACAGAAGAATGCTGAAGATTAGATGGGTAGATCACATAACTAATGAGGAGGTAATGAATAGGATTGGGGAGAAGAGAAGTTTGTGGCACAACTTGACCAGAAGAAGCGATCGGTTGGTAGAACATATTCTGAGGCATCAAGGGATCACCAATTTAGTATTGGAGGGCAGCGTGGAAGGTAAAAATCGTAGAGGGAGACCAAGAGATGAATACACTAAGCAGATTCAGAAGGATGTAGGTTGCAGTAGGTACTGGGAGATGAAGAAGCTTGCACAGATTAGAGTAGCATGGAGAGCTGCATCAAACCAGTCTCAGGACTGAAGACCACAACAACAACAGGTACAGATCTATCGGTGAGCGAGCGGTTATATATGATTGCTAAGTAGGGAGCTATTGTATCAGCGTAATCTGAAAGGAACCTAATCGGTATACAATCTGGACCTGAAGACTTGCCCGTATCAAGCGATTTGAGTTGATTCGCAACCCCCAAGGTATCTAGTTCTAAGAAACTCATGCTAGCAGCTGTTCGTGTTTCAAATTCTGGAATATTCCATTCGTCTTCCCTGGTGAAGGAATTTCGGAAAACTGCGTTCAATAACTCCGCTTTAGCGGCACAATCGTCGGTAACAGTACCATCGGCACTGAGCAGCGAAGGTATTGACCGTGCCAAGTTCAGCGTGCTGCTGAACGCTCAGGAACGATGCGACTTGTGCATACGGTACGTGGGTCCCAGTGTGGTATACGCGACCGCGACGCACTCCAGCGGCAGTTGAGGGATGTTTCTAGTTCGTAAATCACACTGTTTACTCAACGGGCGCGCTTAAAATTCCCACGTTAGCTCTATTAAAACGCACATTTCCTTCATCGTCTACGAAGACGAAAGTAACATGTCCAATCAATAAGGACACATGCTTATAAAAGTTCCATTACAAACAGTACGGTACAAATTTGGAATACTTCTCCGCATAAGATAAACATTATTTCATCATTCCCACATTTTAGTAAAACCCCAAGGTCAGCCTTACTTCATCACTGTTCCTACCCAGTAGCAGAATCTTTGCAACATGTGAATTACGAAGCTTAAAAGAAAAAGGAGCAAAATATTTTTATACCAGTAGCGCAAGCTGTCCTGTAGATTAAGCCAGTCGGACAAAGTCACCCCTCAAAAAAAGGTGAACTGCTATTTACATAACATCAAATATTATAGTATATACTTATATTAAACTAATAATAAAGTATCAGAACCTAATAAAAACGCGAATGTTAGGAAAAAAATTGCAAGTGTTACGACGCGAATCACCGCCCCATCAAAAACTCATTATTGGACAGAGACGCTACTCACTACGCTAAACCAACGTAAGTCTTCCTCTATTTATTCACATGTTAGCTCTTGGTAAAAGCGTTAATCGTAGATAATTATGTTACCAATTGCAATTTAATTACAACAAAATGTACCAAGGACAATGCATTTTGCGTGGATCTTCAGTGTGTCGCTGGCTTCAAATAGCCTATTCTCCTAATACGTAAGTTACAATAATTCTTTGGCTTGGAATATGATGTTTCTCATTATTTTATTGGATCGAATCACACAACTAACAACGCGTTTTCCAGTGATTCTCAATTTGCTGGTGCTCAGAAACGGCATATATAGATACAGGCTCGAAATGAATGCCAATATGGCGCCTCACAACTCTGTACTGAAGGGAGGCGGCGTGCGTGTGACGTAGGTGCCGTTGTTCCATCTCATTGGTCAACGCACAGACGCACGCTCAGAATATCTGAAATGCCTGATAATGCTCTGCACTTTCGGAAAGACTCACGAACGTGCTATTCCACGCTATCACATCAGAAACTCGGCACGCTCAACGTTCGGATGCACGGTCCGTGTGCCGACGGCTTAAGGAGGGAAGGCTAGGGTCTAACGTACCGTTGACGATGAAGTCGTAATGCCGTTTCGCACAAGCGACTTTATTTAGCCAGTCAACTTGTGGCAAGTGGGCGAACTCGTGGCAAGTGGGCCTCCTACAGCGCCCCTACCCTGCACTAACAAGGGCGGCCTGACGGTAATCGGATTTTCGTAGTTTTTTAGATTTATGGTAAGTGAAGTTCAGAACAAGTGATGAAAAATTACATGATCTGCTGAAAGGAATGAACAGTCGAATAAGTACAGAATATGGATTGGGAATAAAATGAAGAATAAACATACAAAAATTAAGAATAAACAGAAAAGTGCTTTGGTGTCATTTATACTCAGTAGACGTTTCATGAACTCACTGATGGATCGACCTCTTGGGGTACTACGTGTGCCACTAACTACAAGAAGTTACAGGTTGTACACAGCAGATGCCTACGATGGATCACTGGAGCCCAATGGTGGATCCGGAATCATGATATTCATCGAGCCTCAAGCGAATCTTACCTCTCAGACAAGGTCAAGGAGAAGGCACGAACCTTACTTCGGAAGTTGGACATGATACGTGACAGTACACCACAACTCACCACAGTAGGTACGGTAGAACCCTTACGCAACCACAAATATAAAGTACCGAAGGCGATAGTATTTGAGCCTCCGTAAATGATATCCCTAAGTAATTCTCCATAATTTAAGGACATAAAGTCCTTTAGCACTTCCACACACATGTTTTCAAACACACACTAAAAGCAGCGAGTTAAAGGACCCTTCTGTGTGCCCAAACTAAAGCTGAAATAAGAATAAATAAATAAAGAGAAAATTTTTACCCTTTCCATTCCCTACAGATGTAAAAATCAACGAAGTTGATCAGACTTCAGCACCACACACACACACACACACACACACACACACACAAAATGAACTCACTGTAATCTTCTCAGTACAATAGAAACGTCAGCTTAGACCCTGTTGTCTGAAAGCGCGAATCAATTTCTGTGTACCATCGTAAATGTGACAGGTGAAATGCTAGAATAAACTAGGAAGAGTCCATCGGTGTCAAGTTACATATATAGAGGAGTCGTTCCATGTAATCACCCTAGTACAATACAAACTTCAATGACAAGTATCAGAAATAAGAACAGTGAGAATCTTAACATCAGGACTGATGGTCACAAAGTTAAGGAATTCTACTATCTAGGCAGCAAAATAACCAATGTAGGACGGAGCAAGGACATAAAAAGCAGACTGGCACTGGCAAAACAGGCATTAATGGCCAAGAGAAGTCTACTAGTATCAAACATAGGCCTTAAATTGAGGAAGAATTTTCTGAGAATGTCCGTTTGGAGCACAGAATTGTATGGTAGCGAAACACGGACTGTCGGAAAACCAGAACAGAAGCGAATCGAAGTATTTGAGATGTGGTGCCACAGACGAATTTTGAAAATTACGTGGAGGGATAAGGTAAGGAATGAGGAGGCTCTGCGGAGAATCGGAGAGGGTAGGAATATGTGGAAAACACTGACAAGGAGAAGGGAGAGGATGATAGGACATCTGTTAAGACATCAGGGAATTATTTCCATGGTGTTAGAGGGAGCAGCAGAGGGCAAAAACTGTAGAGAGAAATCGTAACATCCAGCAAATAATTACGTACGTAGGTTGCAAGTGCTACTCTGACATGAAGAGGTTGGCACACGAAAGGAAATCGAGCGGGTCGCATCAAACCAATCAGAAGACTGATGACTCAGAAAAAGAAGGCTCAGTCGGCCAAAATGTTGCAACTCTCAAAAATGCCCAGAAAATTGATTTTGAAGTTTTCTCAGCGATTTTAATACCCTAATGTGCGATCGATTCCTCCACAAGCGGCGCGGCTCTGTGGTATAGTGATAATTTGCTACGTCAGTGGCTTGGGTTAGATTGCAACACCCTACAAATTTTTAAATAAAGGTAGGTATTCTACGAACATTTCAGTTAATACGAGGGACATTTCATAACTAATGCGCGGGCTGGTATTACTGTGAACTGTCTGATGCAACAACAATGAAGATTACGTCAGCTGTAGTTGGCAGCTTGAGGAAGAAGCACGTGTTTTCGTTTTTTTCAGTGTGTACTCTTAACATAAAATTGGCGAGAGGTAGAAATGGACCCTGTAGGGGTCTCGGTTACTGTGACTGCTGAAAACCAGAGGTCGAAAATCAAGGTCGAAACTTTACGTGGCGAAAACGCGTAAGAAATCCACAGTGCGTAAAGTGAAGTTTGTGGTGAGTTTACAGTAGCCCGTAGTACAGTTTCACGTTGGGTTGATCGGTTTCGAGGTGACCGTGTGGGCACAGACGATAATCCAAGTCCCGGAAATCAAAAAACATCAACAGATGAGCGAAGTGGGAAACTTGTGGCAGATGCTCTTGAAGAAGATCGCAGTGCGAATTGTGAGGAACTGTCTGTAGCCACGGGAATTCCCCAAACATCAGTATTCCGTATTTTGACAAATGATTTGAAGAAGAGGAAAGTTTTGCGCGATGGGTCCCGAACTGTTTGACTGCTGAAGAGCAGTATAAACGCCTGAACATTGCAACCCTGCGTAAACAACGATTCGACCGTAAAGGTCAACGATTCTTGTGTCGAATTGTCGCTACTGGTGAAACATGGATTAGAGACTATGAATCGGAGTTGAAATGTAATCTGATGAGTGGTGAGGTTCAGATTCTCTACGTCCACAAAAATTTCGACGCGCTCAAAGCTTCAGCAAATGATTATTTTTGCTAATGATCACCAAGGAATCATCGTGACAGGCAAGAGTCAGCCCATGTGGAACCAGTGTCACAGCAGTTTATTATCGTAACTTCGTGGAAAAGCTGCGCAGCAAATTGCACAAAATCCGAGCCTACTTGCTCGAGGCTGAGCCATTCATTCTCCACGACAACTCTCGCTGGCATATCGGCAGTGTTGTATACCAAAAACTACGCGAATACGGATGGTAAGTATTGCCGCATCCTCCCTTCAGCATTTTTAAGAGCTTTCTACCACCGTTACCCGAACCAATAGACAGATGAATAGAAGTGGTGTCCTGGATGGAACAACACAGCTTCCGAGACGTTGGGATTCACTCATAGATAATCAGGGAGACTGTAAAGGACTGTAAAGAGATGATGAAAAAACAAACTTTTAAGTAAAGAACAATGGTGTGCATTACTTATGACATGTCCTACGTAACACAGAGATGAAAAAAATGACAATTGACATACCATTTTGTTTTAAGCACCCTTTATTAAAATATTTTATAAAAGATTGGCAATTTGTATTTGTAGGGAAAACTGGATTTTTGTGTGCAATATGTAACTAGAAATAGACTCCAAGACAAAAAAAGAAAAACGCACCACAAAGGAGTTTCGCAAATGGGTCACAAACTGTTGCTGATACAGGTATCGACGGATAAATGTAAATTTTGAATTTTGGCGGCCCATTTTATGGATGATGTGTGACGCTGCAGCGCAAATTGACAGCGCACCTGCAAGGATGGTAAACAGGAGACATGTCTATACCAGGCCATATGATCTTTGCGAATTTAATTATGCGTACTCAGTTGGACAGCAACCATGATTCACAGACGGGCGCGTGAACACAGATGTCAGCATTTGAGAAATGGCGTGGAGTTGGGCTCAAAGAAGACGGTTGCAGTAACCGACGTATCGCTCGACAACAGAATAGGAGCTATGCCACAATTCAACGATGTTGGCAGGAATGGTGAACCATGGCCGAACACGGTGTCGAGAAGGAAGTGGTGGAGTTAGAGAGACGACAGAACGTGAGGGCCGAGCAATCGTCAGAGAGGCACCCAGAGCCCCGCATTCGTCATTATTATCGACCCGATGTGCAACTGGTGCTTCAGTGGCGACAACGAACACTGAAAGCGTGGTCCAGCTCACGCCGACCCTTGCGTCGACTACCATTGACCTCTGCACACCAAAAATCCCGTCTGCAGTGGTGTCCGGCACATTCGGCCTCGAATCTCATTCACTGGAGTTGAACTGTCCTCAGGGATGAGTCCCACTTAGAATTCAGCCCCGATCACCAAAAAAATGGTTCAAATGGCTCTGAGCGCTATGGGTCTTAACATCTGTGGTCATCAGTCCCCTAGAACTTAGAACTACTTAAACCTAACTAACCTAAGGACATCACACACATCCATGCCCGAGGAAGGATACGAACCTGCGACCGTAGCGGTCACGCGGTTCCAGACCGAATCGCCTAGAACCGCACGGCCACACCGGCCGGCCCCGATCACCAGCGAAGATGTCTCTATACACCCCGTACAGCAGTGGGATACACAACCTGAATGTCTCCCGCCACATGTCTCGACAACCAGAGCAATGGTCTGGAGTGCCATTTCATTTCAAAGCTGGATCCCTTTAGTTGTCATCCGCGACTCCCAGCGCTACCTCGACGATATTCTACGTCCCGTTTTGAGGCCTTGCGTGGCAAGCCATCCTGAGATGGCAAGCAATGTTGGGCTTACATTTCAGGGAAAAATAACGGCTACCATACGGCGAGAGTTTCTGCTGGTTGTCTTCGTGTTTGCCAAACAGTATCTTGGCGAGCAAAGTCGCCAGATGTCTTCCTTATTTGCCCTCCAGCCAGCTCAGGATTTTTATGAGCTAGCGCGCCAGTTGGGCTGAGTTTGGCACGGTATCCTTTAGGAGGTCATCCAAAAACTCTGCCACCCAATGCCAACCCGAATAAATGCTTGCATGACGGTCACAGGTGAACCATCGCATTTGTGAGGCCTTTTCCCTTGAATAAATCATCCAATTTTTCTGAAATTATAATGATATGTTTTTCTGTACATGTATATCACACCTACTGGTTTGCGTATTATACGGGTAATTCCTTCGTTGTTTTCTGAGAGAGTAAGAAATTGCGCATTATAATAAAAATGACAATTGCATATGTGTTAATTACCATATATTTGATGAATTTTGTATTTAATTGACTCTGGTATTCGTACTGAACGAGAAACAGGGAACGCAAAACGATTAGACTCGAACCAGCGATTACCGGTACCGAGCGCTACAGATGTTTTTTTTTTTTTGCCGTTTTCGTTATTTTACGCTTCATGGAAATGCTCGCAGGACATGCACCTATGTCTAAAAATTTGCATAATCTGAGAAATGAACCCAAGCCGTCCATATGGAAAGTAAACACTCTTCCACAGAACCACGCTACTGTCGAAGAATTGAACTTTCCTTAGGGTCTGGGGGCCCTTGTAAAACTTTAAAGTCGCTTTTCTCAAGTATTTTTGAGAGCTGCGTGTAACTGCTTTGGGTGATGGATATTTGAGGTCTGAACTTCACGTATCATAAACATAAAAAATAGTAAAAATCCGATTGCTCTCCTTGTGAGGCGCACTTGTCACGAGTGATTGTTTTTATTTACGAGTGACGGCCCGGAAGTCTCGCGTCAGCGGTTCTATTTCTGGCGTTAACAACGGTACGCACTGGGCGTCAGCGGAACATCACGGAACGCGAGAGAAGGCGTGGGAACGCCATCGTGAGATGGTGGTGAGTTCACATCAGACGATACATCAGCATCTGAGAGGTCCAGGAGCCCCACGTCCATCTGCGTTACCACACACACCAAAAAAAGTTTTGCATCACCTCAATTCCGAGAGTTCAGGAATCTGTACAGAGAATTGGAATAGAGATCAACATAAACATCACTTCCGCCCTTTTTACTGCTCATGAAAACCGCACATTGCCTGTTGTACCACCGTACAGCGAGACCTTCATAGGTGTTGGTCCAGATTGCTGTACATATCGGTACTTATAATACCCAGTGGCACGTCCTCTTGCATTGATGAATGCCTGTGTTCGTCGTGGCATACTATCCAGAAGTTCATCAAGGCACTGTTGGTCCACGTTGTCCCAGTTCTCAACGGCGATTCGGCGTAGATCCCTCAGAGTGGTTGGTGGGTCACGTCATTTATAAACAGCCCTTTTCAATCTATCCCAGGCATGTTCGATAGGGTTCATGTCTGGAGAACATGCTAGCCACTCTAGTCGAGCGATGTCTTATCCTGAAGGAAGTCATTCACAAGATGTGCACGATGGTGGCTCGAATTGTCGTCCATGAAGATGAATGTCTCGCCAATATGCTGCCGGTATGATTGCATTATCGGTCGGAGGATGGGATTCACTGCGCCTTCCATGACCACCAGCGGCGTACGTCGGCCCCACATAATGGCACCCCAAAACAGCCGGGAACCTCCACCTTGCTGCACTCGCTGGACAGTGTGTCTAAGGTGTTCAGCCTGACCAGGTTGCCTCCAAACATGTCTCCGACGATTGTCTGGTTGAAGGCATATGCGACACTAATTGGTGAAGAGAACGTGATGCCAATCCTGACCGGTCCATTCGACATGCTGTTGGGCCCATCTGTACCACGCTGCATGGTGTCATGGTTGCAAAGGTGGACCTCGCCATGGGAATCGGGCGTGAAGTTGCGCGTCATGCAGCCTATCGCACACAGTTCGGGTCATTACACGACGTCCTGTGGCTGCACGAAAACCATTATTCAACATGTTGGTGTTGCTGTCAGGGTTCCTCCGAGCCATAACCCAAAGCTACCGTTAATCCACTGCATAGTAGCCTGAGCGAGGCATGTCATCGACAGTTCCTGTCTCTCTGTATCTCCTCCATGTCCGAACAACATCGCTGCGGTTCACTCCGAGACGCCTGGACACTGCCCTTGTTGAGAGCCCTTCCTGGCACAAAGTAACAATGCGTACGCGATGGAGCCGCGGTATTGAGCGTCTAGGCATGGCTGAACTACAGACGACTTCACTATCTGTTCTACTTTAAAGAGCAAAAAGCCTCAAACCCCACGTTCTGTGAAGAGTCGTGGACGTCCAATCATTTAGTGCCTACTGATAGTTTCAGTGTCCTACTTCTTTCATGGATGATCACGAAAGTAGCACGCGAACATCCGACCAGGTTCATCCACAGGCTCTGCATAATAACAATCTGCCTTTTGAAACTTCCTGGCAGATTAAAACTGTGTGCCCGACCGAGACTCGAATTCAGGACCTTTGCCTTTCGCGGGCAAGTGCTCTACTATCTGAGCTACCGAAGCATGACTCACGGCCAGTACTCACAGCTTTACTTCTGCCAGTACCTCGTCTCCTACCTTCCAAACTTTACAGAAGCTCTCCTGCGAACCTTGCAGAACTAGCACTGCTGAAAGAATCTGCCAGGAAGTTTCATATCAGCGCACACTCCGCTGCAGAGTGAAAATCTCATTCTGGAATCTGCCTTTTGTCAAAGTCGCTTATCTGCGCATTTCGCGATATGCAGCCCCTGCATTCGCTAGAGTGATCCCCCCTCCGTCCGCATCTGCTCCGCTCTGCTATACTTTTGCTACCGCATCACGTGTCCGCAGCGCCGTCAGGTGCATCAAACGTCGCGGTAGGGAGTGGTCATGTTTTGGCTGATCAGCGTAGGCAGCTAAATATATTGCTTATACATTCTCAGCTTATTTTTAATTCTAAAGCGGGAAACGGTTATAACGTTCTCGTTTAACCCTTAACTCTCGAGATGGGGACCGAGCGAGGTGGCGCAATGGTTAGCACACTGGACTCGCATTCGGGGGGACGACAGTTCAGTCCCGCGTCCGGCCATCCTGATTCAGGTGTTCAGTGATCTCCATAAATCGCTCCAGGAAAATGCTGGGATGGTTCCTTTGAAAGGGCACGGCCGACTTCCTTCCACGTCCTTCCCAACTCCGACGACACCGATGACCTCGCTGTCTGGTCTCAACAATCCACCCCAACCCCACCCACGAGATGCGGTCTCTCAGATCGCGCGAAAATATTCACTCTCCAAGGCCAGTCGTGGTGGCATGCTTCTATACTCCCCCCTAGCATCCTTAAATTGCCAAGCCTACAATGTTTTGTTGTCGGTTGCTTTATCGCCTTCCGTGTTTATTGTTGACACGTGTCAACGTGTTGGGAGTCTCCTAGACCGCGCCTCCTGAACTACGTACCTGTTTTCTTCAGTACAGTATCATATAGCTCAAAATTTGTTGGCACAAATGTGTCATTTTCAACTATCCTGAGTTTTATGAAATTGTTAATCGGTCTATTGAGGAAGGTGTCACTGATATCGATCAAGAAATAAACGAAAAAGACGGCGATTTTACATTAGCCAGTGATCACAGTTCTACTACCGAACGGCCGTTTTGGCCGAGCGGTTCTAGGCGCTTCAGTCTGGAACCGCGCGACCGCTACGGTCGCAGGTTCGTATCCTGCCTCGGGCATGGATGTGTGTGAAGTCGTTTAAGTAGTTTGTAAGTTCTAGGGGGTTGATGACCTCAGATGTTAAATCCCATAGTGCTTACAGCCATCTGAACCATTTTGAAAGTGTCCTGAGTGGTGATAAAAATGTAGTTCCCAGCAATGAATGTCAATTTGACAGACTTTCTTTATGTACCCATCGGATGGAATTTTTATGCGCATATTGAAACCCTGGAATTTAGTTTTATTTGGAAATCTATTTGCTCCTGAGATTGCATTGTTTTTTAGAATGTAAAATTCGGTACTAACAGTCTATTTGTGTGTACTATTGAAAGAAACCTCACAAAATTATGTGCTTTTGTGTGATAAATACTAAAACGCTGCAGGCTTTGTTTAGTGCAATAAAATAAACTGCTGTTGTTGTGGTCTTCAGTCCTGAGACTGGTTTGATGCAGCTCTCCATGCTACTCTATCCTGTGCAAGCTTCTTCATCTCTCAGTACCTACTGCAACCTACATCCTTCTGAATCTGTTTAGTGTATTCATCTCTTGGTCTCCCTCTACGATTTTTACCCTCCACTCTGCCCTGCAATACTAAACTGGTGATCCCTTGATGCCTCAGAACATGTCCTACCAACCGATCCCTTCTTCTAGTCAAGTTGTAGAACAAATTTGTCTTCTCTCCGATTATATTCAATACCTCCTCATTAGTTATGTGATATACCCATCTAATCTTCAGCATTTTTCTGTAGCACCACATTTCGAAAACTTTTATTCTCTTCTTGTCCAAACTATTTATCGTCCACGTTTCACTTCCATACATGGCTACGCTCCATACAAATACTTTCAGAAACGACTTCCTGACACTTAAATCTATACTCAATGTTAACAAATTTCTCTTCTTCAGAAACGCTTTCCTTGCCATTGCCAGTCTACATTTTATATCCTCTCTATTTCGACCATCATCAGTTATTTTGCTCCCCAAATAACAAATCCCCTTTACTACTTTAAGCATCTCATTTCCTAATCTAATTCCCGCAGCATCACCCGATTTAATTCGACTACATTCCATTATCCTCGTTTTAGAAGCATTTAAACAACACTTAAATAATTCTAAAAATAAATGTTACATAGCATAAATTAAAAATTTCAAAAGATTTTGCGTAACACTTCGGTTTAAACATAAGGGTCCCAGAGACCCCACCTCGTGGGTTACGTTGCAGAAAAGTCACCTCGTGAGTTACGGGTTAAGAAATAAAGTACAAAAAACAAAAAGACAAAAAAAAACAGATTTTCTTTTGCCGCTCCGATATCTTCTTTCTGAGTATTCGTGACTGCTTGCAATTTCAGAACGAGGATCATCCCGTGAGACATCGACGGCAGCTGCCCCTCAGTCAAAGGTACGCAGCAGATCAGGTCACGAATTCGACCGGACACGGGTCGGGAATTCGACGTCATCTAGCGAAGAGTCCAGGGGGGATGATTTGCGAAATGCAGCAGGGCGCCAGCAAACGGACGTTACGACTGGGTGGCGGCGGGGGAGGGGGAGGGGGTGGGGGTGGGGGAGGGGTTGCCGGCCCGGCCCCGCGTGGCGGCGGCCGCCATGTTAACCCAGTTCAGACGCCACCCACGCGCGTGGGTCGCTCGATATACTCTGTTGTGGGGCCGCTTTGGGGCTGGACGCGGCTGAAACCGGGGCAAGGCGACGCCTCACCGGCATTGCGGTTTTCTCGTTTCGACATTGGATCACTGAGCCATGAAACCGCAATCAGATGAAGTTTTTTTTTCTTTTTTTAGACGGATAGCGAAAGAAAACCATTGTTTAGTACAAATAGTTTCTTGTTTTCCACAATATACACATTTGAAACGAGCACATTTCTCCATGCCTACCGAGTACTACTGGAAACATTTCTTTCCATTATGACGCTCGTACCGCAAAGACATGATTCTGAACATTTTTTAAAGAATTCAACTTCTTCTAAAGGCGATCAAAACAGCCGCCCACGTATTTTTTGTTTGGTATAAGAGAACAAAAAGAAGTCATTTTTATGTTTTCTGTCTTTTCTTACAAGGGAACCTCCCCATCGCACCCCCCTCAGATTTAGTTATAAGTTGGCACAGTGGATAGGCCTTGAAAAACTGAACACAGATCAATCGAGAAAACAGGAAGAAGTTGTGTGGAACTATGAAAAATAAGCAAAATATACAAACTGAGTAGCCCATGCGCAAGATAGGCAACATCAAGGATAGTGTGAGTTCAGGAGCGCCGTGGTCCTGTGGTTAGCGTGAGCAGCTGCGGAACGAGAAGTCCTTGGTTTAAAAAAGTCTTGCCTCGAGTGAAAAGTTAACTTCCTTTATTTTCGCAAAGTTACGATCTGTCCGTTCGTTCATTGACGTCTCTGTTCACTGTAATAAGTTTAGTGTCTGTGTTTTGCGACTGCACCGCAAAACCGTGCGATTAGTTGACGAAAGGACGTGCCTCTCCAATGGGAACCGAAAACATTTGATCGCAAAGTCATAGGTCAACCGATTCCTCCACAGGAAAACACATCTGATATATTCTATACGACACTGGTGACAGCATGTCCGTCACATGACAGGAATATGTTGTCGACCCACCTAACTTCTACACTTGGCGAATGAGTAAAAAGATTCTTCTACGTTGCGCGATTTAGGTTTCCTTGTGGATGTGATAATCACTCCCAAAAAAGTGATGAAAACATAAGAGTTTGTCACACAAACTGAAAATAAAAAATTAAACTTTTGACTGGAGGGAAGACTTGAACCATGGACCTCTAGGTCCGCAGCTGGTCACGCTAACCACGGGACCACGGCGCGCCTGAGCTCAAATTATCCTTGATGTAGCCTATCTTGCGCATGGACTACTCATTTTGTATATTTTCCTTTTTTTTTCATTGATCCACACAACTTCTTCCTGTTTTCTCGATTGATCTGTGTTCAGTTTTTTAAAGGCCTATCCACTGTGCCAACTTATACCTAATCTGAGGGGGGTGCGATGGGGAGGTTCCCTTGTTAGATACTTCTACACTACAAGGGCTGACCAGAATGTAATGCGCTGCATTTTTTTTTCTCAGCCGAAAACAATGCTACGAATGCGAAACGTTACGTATGTATTGTTTGACGTCTCCTGACTGAGCGCGCCAACTTTCCGTCACTTACGACTGATAGTGTAGCTGCAGGACAGTTTCAAAATGGCATCTGTAGGTGACGTACGCTACAAGCAACGTGCCCTCATTGAATTTCTCGCTGCAGAGAAAGAAACTGTGGGGAATATTCACAAACTCCTGCGCAAAGTCTACGGAGCATCTGCTGTCGACAGAAGTACAGCTAGTCGCTGGGCACGAAGGGTGACGTCATCAGAAGGCGGTTCGGCCGACACCCCCGGGATAACAAGGCCGTCCAGCAGTGTTAGTGACGTCACACTAAGCGGCCCATAGCCGACGCAGCAGTCCACGGACACCTCCGTACAGACGCGCCTGATGCTAACGATCTTCTGTCCGTCATACAGAAAGGAGCGAACTATAATTCGAACCAAAGGCCAAATCATATATATTCTTGTAAACAGAATAAAGATTCATAACGAAATACCGATTACATATACGGGCAGGAATAAGTTTAATCGATTGAGGAACTTTGCCACTATTTTTTAATTGTCAGAACACTATTTAGCTTTAAAACTCGCATACAGGTGGTGGCAAATGCCAACTGACAGCAGGACTTAACATTTTCAAGCTATTACACTGAAAGTAAGTTATCTTAAACACTGTCATACATAGCAAAACCCTCACAACTTTCGTTTACAATAAGGTAACAAGAGTTCGCTTTATCTCATAAAACACATGACTATTGTGAATTTACTCATATGTTCATGGTGACAGCTCTTTTCAAGAATTTTTACAAACGTATCCCCAGTAATAAAGAATGGAAACAAAAGATAGATATCAAATATTCTCCTTTTAACATAGACAGCACTGAAGACAATATTCTGTCTTGCACTGTGATACTAAGGGACTGCTTTTTCCTTTAAGAAATGCCTGACAATTTGAAGTTCACTCTGCTATTGAAGATACACTTCTTGAAACAATATTAAAAATGTTATGAAAGGTACGGAAATGAAAAACAACCAAGTGCATTACATGTAAGAATGTGAGCAAAAGGCTGAGGCTCTCTTCACTTACCTTTTTCAATCTCTCTACAGCTTATTTCCTTTTCCACGTAGAAATCACCAACTGCAAGTCTCATTATTGCTGTCTGTTACTAACAAAGTGCTTTTCTATTTAGAAAACCTGACAATTTGATGTTCATTCTGGTACTGAAGATAAACACATTTCAGAGGAGTTCTAGAACCTATTCCTGCCCGTATATGTAATCGGTATTTCGTTATTAACCTTTATGCTGTTTACAAGACTATATATAATTTGGTCTTTGGTTGGAATTATAGTTCGCTCCTTTCTGTATGACGGATAGAAGATCGTTAGCATCAGGCGCGTCTGTACGGAGGTGTCCGTGGACTGCTTCGCCGGCTATGGGCCGCTTAGTGTGACGTCACTAACACTGCTGGACGGCCTTGTTATCGGTTCGGCGAAGCTCCACGATTTGCAGCGGTCGGGGAGACCATCCACGGCTGTCACACCTGACACACCTCACTTAGCCCCTCGGACTTCCACTTGTTTGGACCATTAAAGGATGCCATTCGTGGAACACATTTTGAGGACGATGAGGAGGTGATTCGCACAGTGAAGCACTGGCTCCGCCACTAGGACAAGGATTGGTACCAACAGGGCACACACGCCTTCCTCCAACGGGATGGAGATTACGTGGAAAAATAGAATGTGTAGAAAAACACCATTCTTTCGTGTGTGTGAAATCGGCACACACCGTAAGCGCGTATTACATTCAGCCACATGATACAGACATTTTTGGACTGTTTAGGTCAGAGAAGAAGTACGGCAAATTACCTTCACTAAGACACCATTCTGCGTGATAGCCCATTGTTCATTGAGTATTTTGTACCATATTGCAGGTTCTTAGGGAGGCCTACGATGTGATGGAAGTTCCAGATACGTTAAGTTGAACGCGATACGTTGTATGAATAGTACTCCTAAGCAGAAGAAATGAATTAAAATTTGCGTCGCAGCCAAGACTCAAACTCGGGTCTTCTTGCTTGCTAGGCAGAAATGCTAACCATTACATCACCACAGGACAATGGTCTACGTCGCTGCACGAATTGTAATTCATTTCTTCTGCTTCGTTCATTATCGAAGGTAATGAAGAGACTTGTCTCAGGGAAACATTTAATTATAAAATTCTCATTACGTTCAATAAAGAATTGTTGAGGAAAAAAAAAATGCAATGCATTACTTTGCGGTGCATTACTTTCTGGCCAACCTTCGTATTACTTTGGTATATAATTTGGTAACGTTTTTGTTTTGCACATTGTCCGCAGCTCGTGGTCGTGCGGTAGCGTTCTCGCTTCCCACGCCCGGGTTCGATTCCCGGCGGGGTCAGGGATTTTCTCTGCCTCGTGATGACTGGGTGTTGTGTGGTGCCCTTAGGTTAGTTAGGTTTAAGTAGTTCTAAGTTCTAGGGGACTGATGACCATAGATGTTAAGTCCCATAGTGCTCAGAGCCATTTGAACCATTTTTTGTTTTGCACATTGGTTATCCTGTGGTTGTAGTTTATTAATTATCGATTGTCACTTTTTATTCACTGTAGCTATTTGAGTTTACTTATTGCAATTTTGTCATTTGGAAACTGTGAGTGGAGCTGTGGACGCTAGAAAATGGAGTGCCAAGTGGAGAAATCAGAACACTTCCGACATATTCTGCTGTTTGAGCAGACATATGCGCCGTGTATGGGGATAATGTCACTGGACACAGCATGACAAGAAAATGGCTACCTTGTTTTAACGAGGATAGTTTCGGCATTACCTTCGGGATTTGATGCACATCGCTTAAACGCATTAATCCACAAGGATGCACGTCAGTGTACTCAAGAACTGCAAATGTGATGAACTGTGTTCATATCACAGTCGTGCGACATTTGAATGCAGTGGGGAAGGTTCATTGGTACCACACGCTCTAAGCTAAAATTTTAAAAAAATCAGCATTTGGAGCCTTTAGACCGTGACTGTCTCAAGAAATATGTAAAGGTATTTTTTTTTTAAATTACCGCTACCATTCACAAACTTCGTCGACTATTGTATTACTTATTTATTTAGCGACATGTTTCGAAGCTTAAACCTCATCTTCAGGCTAACTGGCACTACAAAAAACAACTTTACAATAAGGTCATACTGTGTAATATCATTATGACCTTATTGTAAAGTTATTTTAGTAATGCCATTTAGCCTGAAGATGAGGTTTAATCCTCGAAACATGTCGCTAAATAAATAAGTAATACAATAGTTGACAAAGTTTGTGAATGGTAGCGATAATTTAAAAAAAAAAGCTTTACAAAAATCAGCATGTCTGCTTGCTTGTTATCAACTGGCTCGTGAACAACACCGACCATTCCTATCCTGTATTGTCACTGAAGAAGAAGTGTCTTTATGCTAACATAAGGAAAAGAAAGGAATGGTTGAGCCCAAACAATGCAGTAACTCGTCGTACAAAGACCTATGCGTGTTCACAAAAGATAATATTTCGCATCTGGCGGATCATCGAATTGCTGCTGACATTTATTGCTGCCGACACTTACTTTCAACAACTGAGACATCTTGCGGACTTAATCGAAGAAAACCGACCAGGAAGAATACGCGAAATGATGCAACTCCACGATAACCGTATTCTGTTCGACTGACAGAAAACACTATACAAGGAGTTGCGATAGGAAGTCATTCCGAACCCTTCACCAGATCTTGCACCCTCAGATTTACACTTCCTGCACTCTCTATCGAACAACCTCCAAGGAACGTCCTTTTCAGAAGAAAATGCGCTTCGAACATGGTTCTACGAGTACTTCGCCTCAAAACCACGTGATATCTACAATAGCGAAATCGAAAAGTTATCCCAGCATTGGCAGACTATAGTAAACAGTGCAGGAAAATATGTTATTGATGGCTTAACTTTCTGTTGTGTGTATCTGTTGTGTTTCATCAAACTTATGGTATAACGCTACGAGGTTATGCATCAACCCAATACTATGACCTTCTTGGAGACGAACTCCTTCTAACCAAGTAACTAAAATGCAATTTGCCAAATAATAACGTGGTTGGAGACCATGGCTGTTATCAGATACAAACTGGACTTATTGCACACCAGTAAACAGCCACAAATTGGTTTTCATTTACTTTATCGAATAAGTACTGTTACCAGTTCAGAATTGATACATTTCATCTCCTGACGGCTCGCATGCTTTCGTCAGAACACATATTACGTTGGTTTACATGTGAGTGGCTCTAGGATAAACAGTAATTCACAGTTACAAACAAGAATTAAAGATGGTCGCGCTTCAGGCTTGTGGTTGATTGCAGCTTACGTGAAATGTCCGCCTGGAACACTTGTTTCCACAGTTTTCTTCCGACGAATCATATTCATGTTGCTCTTCGTATTTACATACATAAATAAGTTAGCTTTCATTATTACATCCATTCCTTAGTATTTCATTAATAATACGTTTTCAATTTGGTGTAACAGCTATCATGCGCCACATTTTTCCCGAAATGCCATATCTTTGTAATGTATCGCAGTATCTCTGACACCATGTCCTTTGGGGGAGAAGCTAGTATCACAACAGGCAGAAATTTCATCTTTCGTTTTTTAATCACACAAAAGTCACAAAATCTGAGGAGGTCATTCCAGAGACAGCGAGCTCTTATATATAAATAACACCGTATATCGTACAACACATATATGTTACCGGCCAAACCCGATTTTAGGATGAACTAGTTTCGCCTAGGTCAAACTTGTCCATCCTGTTAGCCATAGTATAAAACAGTTTAGCCTAGGTCGAATCGGTTTATCCTAGTTAGAATTAACACGCTTTAGGATAAACTGGTACGTCCTAGTCTGAACTAATTTTGCTAGTAAGAAAGAACTAATTTTGCCTAGTAAGAACGCATGTCGCTGCCTGTACGAACGGGGTATCTCCGAATCATCTCTGGCTCGCCCCTCGCGCCCTTCAACGGCTCTTCGCTCGGACTGTTCTTTGTTTTGAACGGTATTCTGCATCGACGGGTGCTAGTGTTAAGTTGCTGGTTGCGTTTAAAAGATTTTATTATAATCCTAGTATAATTATTGCGAGGCGTTTCATCATGGATGAGCCTTCGTGTTGTAGACAAGCCAATCAAAAGCTGGGGAGAGAAAGTTTTGCAGAGTGAAAACAAAAAGTCTTCTCATTACAATGTGTTATTAGTGTGCGAATATGCGGACTTGGTTAAACAAGTAGAGACGCGGAAAAGTTGAAAAAAAAAAACATCGTTGCAAAAAAGAAGACTGAAACGATTTGCTGTTTTGAAAATTGGTGGTACGAAAAAACTCATCGCACGGTGTGATGTGAATATAAAATACTTTGTTCCAGGTGATGAACTTTATGATGTCATTGACGCAGCTAATGTAGCTGTGGGTCATGGTGGTCGCGATAGGATGTTAGCCGAGACATCAAAAAAATATGCCAATACCACAAAGGAAATGATATGCCTCTATTTATCAACGTGTGATGTTTGTCAACTAAAGAAGATAAAAAAGAAAAGAGGGCTAGTTTCAAAGCCAGTTCTCCATTCGGAAGTAAATAGCAGATGCCAAGTCGACTTGATTGATTTCCAAACACAACCAGACGGCATTTTAAAATTCATTCTAGTTTACCAAGAGCATCTCTCAAAATTTGTCCTACTTCACGCGGTAACATCAAAGAGGATTGAAGAAGTGACTTATCATTTGAATGACATATTCCTAACTGTATGGGCGCCGTGCATTCTTCAATCTGATAATGGCAGAGAATTTGTCACTAATGTTATAAGTGAACTCGCAAAGCTTTGGTCAGAAATGAAAATTGTGCATGGAAATCCAAGCACAGCCAAAGTCAGTGTTCTCTTGAACATGCCAAACAAGACATTGAAAATATGGTAAGCTCTTGGTTAACGACAAAAATTCGACGAAGTGGTCGGAAGGATTGCGGTATGCCCAAATTATGAAAAATCGAGCTTACCGCTCTGGCACAAAACAATCTCCTTACAATGCATTACTCGGAATCGAACCTAAAATAGGACTTTCCACTTCCTCGTTGCCTCAAGAAATCACAAATAATATTCAGGATGAAGGTGACCTAAAGAGGGCAATCGAAGGTGACAACAATACTGAACAATACGAAGACAATGATGATGATAACACTTTGAAAATTGACACAAACGACATTCAAAATGCTAGAAAAATTGCGACAGAAAATTAAAAAAAAAAAACCAAGCTAAAAGAATGAACGCTTCCTCAGACAAATCCCATCCACCAGCTGACATTGAAGACAACGTAACCATACCTATTCCAGATGTAGATAAAGGCAGAGGTGATCTTCGAAACATAATCGGATTAGTAATTCAAAAGACTGATGAGGGCCTCTACAAAGTTGGCACCAGACATGACGTACTTCAAAAACATTATTGCAGGTATAGTTTTATTAAAATTTTCCATAACTGTTTATCACAAAATATTAAAAAAATTGTTTTAACCTCTGTTTTATTTTTTAGAACTGATTTCGATGTCTGCATTCATAAGTTTTTAGCTGTGGGAGATATTAACCAGGATATTGAAATATCTTTGAAGACTCCAGCCACAAAACATTCTGTTGGATCAGTACAAGGCTTCGGGAAATGTAGTTGCATGAAAACCTGTACAACAAACAAATACAGTTGTAATAAAAACTAAGTACTCTGCAATTCTAAGTGCCACCAAAGTAAATCTTCCAAAAATAAGTAAATACGCATATTGCAGATAAGGTGATTTCTGTGGATAGATATATATAAGCCGATGTGAAATTACTGATTAGTTAATTAATAACTTTAATGAATCATATTGACTATTTTATTTCTATTCCTTTATTCAGTTTACTTTGAAAAGCTTATAGAAGATACAAACTAGGTGAAATTAGTTCAGACTAAGACGTACCAGTTTATCCTAAAGCACGTAATTCTAACTAGGATAAACCGATTCGACCTAGGCTAAACTGTTTTATCCTATCGGTAACAGGATGGATGAGTTTGACCTAGGCGAAACTAGTTCATCCTAAAATCGGGTTTGGTCGGTAACATACATAAAATCTTCGCTTACTAGATAGGGTCACATAACAACTTCTGTTCCTCTTCTGTTTTTGTTGTTAGCTATTTGTCCAGTACTTCTTCATTTTCTCCCCATGTTGTCTTTTTCTTTATTCTGTCTATGTTGTTTGTTCCCCATTTTTTATTTCTTCTGATTTGAAAGCCTTCTAAATTTAGTATTTTATTCTTACAAAGATTTCTCTCTGTTATTTCAGGTATTTTGATTTTTTCTACATAGTTCCTAAATTCTTCTTCCAGAAATACAGGAATACTTGTTTCGTTAGCCCGTTCTCATTCTTTCGGTATAGATGTCGGAAAGCATTAATCCTCGCTTAGCCCTTGCACACGTGCGTTCTCTACATTTTTGTAAATCTCCTCATAACTCCTCATTTTCCACCCATCTGTAGTTCGTATTACACCCATTATTTTCTAATAATCCGTCTTTCTGGTACCTATATTCTGCTCATTCACAACGATATAAACATTCTGGTCGTATCACTGTGCTATAGTGTATAGTTTTTTTTCTAGACATGCATTTTTCTTGTAAATATTATTTGTCAAAACTTTGTTAACTCTCACATCTATTGCAAATTTTTAAAGTCCATGCTGTTCTGTAGTTTCTCCAATATATTTTAAATTAACTTGTTGTTGTTGTTGTGGTCTTCAGTCCTGAGACTGGTTTGATGCAGCTCTCCATGCTACTCTATCCTGTGCAAGCTTCTTCATCTCCCAGTACCTACTGCAACCTACATCCTTCTGAATCTGCTTAGTGTATTCATCTCTTGGTCTCCCTCTACGATTTTTACCCTCCACGCTGCCCTCCAATGCTAAATTTGTGATCCCTTGATGCCTCAAAACATGTCCTACCAACCGATCCCTTCTTCTAGTCAAGTTGTGCCACAAACTTCTCTTCTCCTCAATCCTATTCAATACCTCCTCATTAGTTACGTGATCTACCCACCTTATCTTCAGCATTCTTCTGTAGCACCACATTTCGAAAGCTTCTATTCTCTTTTTGTCCAAACTATTTATCGTCCATGTTTCACTTCCATACATGGCTACACTCCATACAAATACTTTCAGAAACGACTTCCTGACACTTAAATCTATACTCGATGTTAACAAATTTCTCTTCTTCAGAAACGCTTTCCTTGCCATTGCCAGTCTACATTTTATATCCTCTCTACTTCGACCATCATCAGTTATTTTGCTCCCCAAATAACAAATCCCCTTTACTACTTTAAGCGTCTCATTTCCTAATCTAATTCCCTCAGCATCACCCGATTTAATTTGACTACATTCCATTATCCTTGTTTTGCTTTTGTTGATGTTCATCTTATATCCTCCTTTCAAGACACTGTTCATTCCGTTCAACTGCTCTTCCAAGTCCTTTGCTGTCTCTGACAGAATTACAATGTCATCGGCGAACCTCAAAGTTTTTACTTCTTCTCCATGAATTTTAATACCTACTCCGAATTTTTCTTTTGTTCCCTTTACTGCTTGCTTAATATACAGATTGAATAACATCGGGGACAGGCTACAGCCCTAACTTACTAGCTGTATTTTACCTATATGTGTTTCTATGAATTGTGGTGCATTTTTCATGTTTATCATACATTTTGCTTAGCTTTTTTAAAGAGAATTTATTTGAATAACTGCTTATCAGATTTTCTGAAAGTATTGCAAAATCGTCTCTAAAAGCCAGACAGTTTACCTTAATTCCGTTTGGTTTCCTACACTGAATTATTGGTTCAATTTTGTGATTTTTTAGCACCAAATTCCAGATCCTTACTGGTTTTTTTTTCTAGAATGCGGCTGAACAGTAAAGAAGATAAAACATCCCCTTGTTCAAAACCAGTTTTTAGTTCAAATCGCTAATATGATTTTCCCATTTTCTTAACTTTCAATATTGTATTTGTTAGAGTATTAAGTTCCTAGCTTTATTTTAACACCAAATTCTCTAATGATTTTATAAATTATTTCTCTGTGTACTGAATCAAATCTTTTCTTGAAATCAATAAATGATACTATTATAGGTTTGCTGGTTAACATTTTAAGGCAAGTTATTGATTTTAAGTTAAAAATCTGTTCTGTGGTGCATCTACTCTTTCGAAAACCACCCTGATGTTCTCCCCGTTGTTTATGTACAGATATATTAGCATATAACACGTCCAGAACCTTCTAGCTTCGTCTCTGTAACATGTCTGGAACCACAGGAACAAGCTGAATTGATACAACTTTAAATTAAAACAGTATTCTTCTTAAGGCCTCCTGAAGGGTTTTACCGTCAATGTGTTAGTAACTGACATTTAATTATAACAAATCATACGAGTAACGCGATTATGATAAATCTTCAGTGCGTTGCCTTGAAATGGCATACTGCCAAATATAACGCAAGTTATAATGCAAAAACAATACAATGGACGAAAATCAAAATGGCTTCTCCAAAATTGTTCATTCATAGACTGTTATAGACTTCATTGGTTGCACCGAGTGACGTCACTTCTGGACAATATTCGAGTGATACTAGGTTCTCCCTGCACTTTGTAACCACTCTTTATCTTTTTTCATAATATAAGCGGGTCAAAACACATGGTGCGCAGGAGTAATTAGTTTCGTGACTCAACGAAAGTACATAATACTGAAAACTAACTTGCTTAGCTGTGAAAACTGGATAAAATTGGAGAAAAACCGTTAAAACAAATGTACCAGGCGGATATTATAATTAAGTTGCAGTCAAATAGAAATTTGTAGTCCAACCACCATATTACACTTTTGTAACAGCGGACTATTGTTTACCCTTGAGCAACACACGCGTAAATTAACGTAACTTATATTCTGACGATCGACCGTTGAGAGTGATGGGAACGCAGCCGTATACGAACTAGCACAAATAAATAAAATAGCCTCTGGCTGTATGATGGTTTTACAACTATTTTTAATTACATGGTCGACTTCGGGAATTCCTGGTATCTTGGACGTGGAGCTTGCACGCTTGCAATCCAGATTGTGATCGGGTAAATAATACCTAACTTCGATTAGATGCGTACTCTACGTGCGTCTGAAGATGGGAATGTAATTCCCGAAATCGAGCGCGTAATAAAAAAGCTATAAAACCATGCCGCAGTCAGAGACTATGTTATTGATAACTGCTAACTTAACACGTGTTTTGACGAAAGCATGCATACCGTCTCATGATGAACTAGATAAATTCAGGTAAAGAAAAATTGATGTGTGGGTGGGTGGTGTCGTACAACACAACAATTTGTACGCAAATAAAAGGCTGTTTGCTTTTATGCCAGACGCTTTTCCCTTTGAGCACCACATGGGAGTGCGTCGTCTTTGTAAGATTTTATTAGCATAACACAGTATGGTTGCGAGCCTAGTTCTACTTTTGGGCGCGCTGTACGTGACTTGTGAACCTCTGTTTGCAAAATGACCGTTGCATCACTGCAGGACGTAATTCAGGAGTATATGATATGTTTCATCCCGATGCAGTTTTCATCTGCACTGAACAGAGGTGTGAAATGACTGTTCGATCAAAAATGCCATCACGTCTTCTGCTGCCATTGCTTCAGTTTACTGGTTTCAGTGTTTTTCCATAATAAACTCCTGGAAATTGAAATAAGAACACCGTGAATTCATTGTCCCAGGAAGGGGAAACTTTATTGACACATTCCTGGGGTCAGATACATCACATGATCACACTGACAGAACCACAGGCACATAGACACAGGCAACAGAGCATGCACAATGTCGGCACTAGTACAGTGTATATCCACCTTTCGCAGCAATGCAGGCTGCTATTCTCCCATGGAGACGATCGTAGACATGCTGGATGTAGTCCTGTGGAACGGCTTGCCATGCCATTTCCACCTGGCGCCTCAGTTGGACCAGCGTTCGTGCTGGACGTGCAGACCGCGTGAGACGACGCTTCATCCAGTCCCAAACATGCTCAATGGGGGACAGATCCGGAGATCTTGCTGGCCAGGGTAGTTGACTTACACCTTCTAGAGCACGTTGGGTGGCACGGGATACATGCGGACGTGCATTGTACTGTTGGAACAGCAAGTTCCCTTGCCGGTCTAGGAATGGTAGAACGATGGGTTCGATGACGGTTTGGATGTACAGTGCACTATTCAGTGTCCCCTCGACGATCACCAGTGGTGTACGGCCAGTGTAGGAGATCGCTCCCCACACCATGATGCCGGGTGTTGGCCCTGTGTGCCTCGGTCGTATGCAGTCCTGATTGTGGCGCTCACCTGCACGGCGCCAACACGTATACGATCATCATTGGCACCAAGGCAGAAGCGACTCTCATCGCTGAAGACGACACGTCTCCATTCGTCCCTCCATTCACGCCTGTCGCGACACCACTGGAGGCGGGCTGCACGATGTTGGGGCGTGAGCGGAAGACGGCCTAACGGTGTGCGGGACCGTAGCCCAGCTTCATGGAGACGGTTGCGAATGGTCCTCGCCGATACCCCAGGAGCAACAGTGTCCCTAATTTGCTGGGAAGTGGCGGTGCGGTCCCCTACGGCACTGCGTAGGATCCTACGGTCTTGGCGTGCATCCGTGCGTCGCTGCGGTCCGGTCCCAGGTCGACGGGCACGTGCACCTTCCGCCGACCACTGGCGACAACATCGATGTATTGTGGAGACCTCACGCCCCACGTGTTGAGCAATTCGGCGGTACGTCCACCCGGCCTCCCGCATGCCCACTATACGCCCTCGCTCAAAGTCCGTCAACTGCACATACGGTTCACGTCCACGCTGTCGCGGCATGCTACCAGTGTTAAAGACTGCGATGGAGCTCCGTATGCCACGGCAAACTGGCTGACACTGACGGCGGCGGTGCACAAATGCTGCGCAGCTAGCGCCATTCGACGGCCAACACCGCGGTTCCTGGTGTGTCCGCTGTGCCGTGCGTGTGATCATTGCTTGTACAGCCCTCTCGCAGTGTCCGGAGCAAGTATGGTGGGTCTGACACACCGGTGTCAATGTGTTCTTTTTTCCATTTCCAGGAGTGTATTTGAAAGAAGTGTGGTTGAAATTATTAACGCTGTTTTCCAGGTTTGTGATTACATTTGAAAATGGCAACTCAGTGCGTCGAAACTAATAATGTTTAAAAATTTTATCGTTTCAGTGACTGTGGCTTGGCGACCGTTTGTAATGTCAAATAAACATTTCTAATGTTACTCCAGCTGCAGTTCTGGCTAAAATACCTCTCGTTACGAGAGATTCGTGGTAGAAGGAGAGTGATGTACTCTTCTGCAGTGGAATACTTAGCTCTGAACCGTCGAATCTCCTCTACCAATAAAGTACATTACGGGATGTATATTGCAGCTTTGCCTGGATTTCGAACGTAATGAAAACTTAGATGTTAAAATAACATTTTCCAACACACTGATGAACCCTTTAAACACTAGATGTATTTTCCGTAAACATTTACAAAGATGTTCACACATAAATTGTTTGCTATCAACATGACTGACTAAACAGCAACTGTTACAGACTTTGCGTCATTACAATGGCCAAACAGCGACTGACTTCAAGTGCTTTGCACCGCTCAATGTACACCCCATCGTAACAATGTATGTTCTTTGGCCTACTGTAAAAAACAATTACAATTACTGATTTATAATGAAAAGTTAATGATTTACATTATACTGTTAGTACGGTTTTAAGGACAATAAACGATTATTCATCCTGAATAAATTTCTAAATATTGTTCTTTTGACTTTTATGTGGAAATTTGGTTATGAAGTTACAATAACATCTATTATAAAATCACTCATTACATCTTGATTTTACGTTGGATTTTATTCCTGACATTAACTGAGGTCCAGCACAAAATGCCAAAACGGAATTTAGGGTTAAAGTTCTGTGTGATGATTTCGTAGCACAAACTGAAAATATACAGTGTTTACATAAGAATGTTTGAGAATCGTTAATGAAAAACCAAATTTCAACTAATCTACTGGGTTTTTCATTATTAACATTATACATAAAAAGCACAAGTCACGTTAAATACATCGGATGACTGATAAATGTTCCAAAAGTCTGTTTTTCAAGTGACTTGAAATTTACGAATTTTGGTAATTAATTATTGGTTTAGGTATTTCTCCTAATATTTCTACGAGAATGCTATAATGCAATCAAGAGAAAGAAATTATAAATTTTGCTGGAATTGACAGTATGTCAATTCATAACATGAGGTTTTCTAACTAATTATAACTTTCTGTTAATTTCAGCTGAATGATTTGAAATAATGTTAATGATGTTGATTCGGTATATAAGTGAAAATGGTTCAAATGGCTCTAAGCACTATGGGACTTAACATCAGCCCACTAGACTTAGAACTACTTAAACCTAACCAACCTAAGGACATCGCACACATCCATGCCCAAGGCCGGATTTGAACCTGTGACCATAGCAGCAGTGCGGTTCAGGACTGAAGCGCCTAGAACTGCTCGGCCACAGCGGCCGGCAATATAAGTGAACCATCCAGCTTAATTTGCTGGTAGAAATTAAGAAAAACCATACTTTCTAACTTTTGTCCATTACATATTGAGGAGTTGGTAATATACAGTCTGCTAAAGTTTTAATGGTGTCGAAGTATTCATTAACTATGGACAAAGGCTGAATTTATCAAATTTAATCACTGTTTCTTTGAATAACGGATAGTTAATAACATAGCTGTTTGGTAAGAGACAAGTCCACAGTGTTCATGCAATTATAAACGCGCAAAATTTGTGGCTGCAAACCTGTTTTATTTATTTCGATAGCAGTTCGTCATTTTTCAGGACGTAATTTTCAACAAAAGCTGAAAAACGTAAATGTGCACGTAGGCATAAAGATAATTGTTATTTTGAAAATAAAATCTAGCTGTCAAGTAGGATAAGAAGTGGAATATATTACAGACAGGTTACTGTCGTGGTTTTTGTCATGGTTCCACATACATCTTTTTATTGTGTGGTCTCGACCCCGCTAGTGTTCGAAGTTCGTAACAGCGGCTGTGAGCATATACGCAGTTCTGATGCATCTATTGGAAATGATGCATCCTCGAAATTGATATCGCAATAAATAAAAACTTTCGACAGCCAGAAGCGGTAACTACCGCGTTTAAGGTTTTCTGACAAAGTTACGCACACGTTGCACAATTTAAGTGTTTTTGCCCAATGTAATTCTAACCGTTCCACACAAGATTGATATTTCACTGAATGAGCGTTTGTGTCCACTCACATTTCAAAATTAAGCGAAACTTTCGAGGTGATCTGTAATTTTTTTAAGGATAGCGGTTTGTAAGAAATCTAACAAGTCTTCAGAACGTCCAGACACTCACTTGTCACCATCAACTACAATGCTTTATTCATACATGTAAGGTGCTGTAACAACATGTAGTATATTTCGGAAAGAAAAAATGGCATTTCAAAAAGTGCGATGTGGCTAGGTGGCATGCCTCGGAACTCGACAATTGTTTATCGCCAGCTTTACTCAACTTGTATACTCTGAGTAAAGCACACGCTTCCTATACAGTCTTCTATGATGTTGAGTATTTCATACGACCGTTTGGATCCTGTGATATGTAAAAGATTACAGTAACCTGATAGCCATATAAAAATGTCCATTTTTGGTTTATTCCATTTACAATCGATTGGTTTCACCAGCGTCAAAACTCTAGCGATGACCAGCACATCGGTCACACAAGTTTCTGCAGGTATCCGCCTTCTGAAGATTGTAATACTCCATCCCAACCAGTATGCAGGCATTAAACGAAGTACATGCAACCTACATCCTCAATTATCTGCTGGATGTATTACAATCTCTGTCTTCCTCTATAGTTTATGCCCTCTACACCTTCCTTTGGTACCATGCAAGTCATTCCCTCATGTCTTATGTCCTATCATTCGACTTGTCAGTGTTTTCCACACCTCTTTTGAAATTATAATTACATTGCTTCAGTGCGAGTATTGCATCGCGTGTTGTCCGGAACCTAAAGTGGGCCGGCCAGGGTGGCCGAGCGGTTCTAGGCGCTCAGTCCGGAACCACGCGACTGCTACGGTCGCAGGTTCGAATCCTGCCTCGGGCATGGATGTGTGTCATGCCAAATGGCTCTGAGCACTATGGGACTTAACTACTGAGGTCATCAGTCCCCTAGAACTTAGAACTACTTAAACCTAACTAACCTAAGGACATCACACACATCCATGCCCGAGGCAGGATTCGAACCTGCGACCGTAGCAGTCGCGCGGTTCCAGACTGTAGCGCCTGGAACCGCTCGGCCACCATGGCATGAGATGAAGAGGATGGCACAGGACAGAAATTCGTGGTGGGCCGCATCAAACCAGTCAGAAGACTGACGACTAAAAAAAATTACTAGGTACAATAATTTTGAGAAGTTATTGCTACTAAACTTTGTTAACAATGCGAGTGTACTGTGCGGAGCACTGAGCCGGCTCGCTCGCTGCCAGCGCTCGGCAAGCCTCACAACTTCGCGTCGCGTCCCTGACTGCGAAATAAACGTCAGGTTTGACAAACGTGGCGGTGGCGTGCACCGGCAGCGCACGTGGCACGCTGGGCGGCCATTTTTAGTTTCGCGGCAGCGCGCGCGCACGTGGCAGGGCCCGCCCGCCATCTTCACCCAGTTCCGCCGTACGCCGCGGCGGCCGTGTACTCGCGCCGCGGTCGATGGCGCTGACGTCACGCGCCGCCCATTCACCGGCCGCGGCAGCGGTGCCGGCGTCGCCCATTCTGCCGGCCGCGTACTACGGCGGCTCCCTCCCTCTGGGAGCGGCACGCGTTTTGTCCGCACGGGGGCCACGTTCTGCGTGGGCGGCATTTAACCGAGAAAAATATCACAGCGCGGTCCACACAGACCAGACGTGTCGACTGGGGAAAGGATTTCTTGTAGTCGCAAATTTGTTTACAGCCGTAGAAAGGAGTGTAATGAACAACACACTAAAAATCCTGATCGGTGGGGTGTGCGCGTGGGGGACGGCATAACATGAAGAGGGCGTGTAATGGTCACTTTTTTAGGCTTTCCCTGAATATCCCCAAACCAGTGGCTCCTAACGAAAATATTTCCATCTTTTGGATCTGCAGCTCTTGTCCTTTCTTTTAGCGTTTACAGTTAAATTGTAGGATACAGGTTCCGCTTTTTTGCAGACACACAGTTTCTTTCTTTGGACCACAACATATTCCAGCACCACTGTGCCATCAAGTGCCGGTTTTTGTTCATTGAAAACTGTAGAAAATGAACATATTTTAGATTGTAACTGATCTCGCGGGCGTGGGGGACGGGATAACATGAGGAGGGCGTGCAATGGTAACTTTTTTAGGCTTTCCCTGAATAAAATGGTTCAAATGGCTCTGAGCACTATGTGACTTAACAACTGAGGTCATCAGTCCACTAGAACTTAGAACTACGTAAACCTAACTAACCTAAGGACATCACACAACACCCAGACATTACGAGGCAGAGAAAATCCCTGACCCCACCGGGAATCGAACCGGGGAACCCGGGCGTGGGAAGCGAGAACGCTACCGCACAACCACGAGCTGCGGAAGGAACATGAACAGATTTTACGTTGTAACTGATCTCACGAAGTGACGGCTAAAGAAAGTTTTTGTTTTTTTTCCTTCTTACCGTGATTTTACATTATACGGTGCAGCACACCAAACAGTTGGACTCTCGAAGCCATATAACGTAAAGTCACTGTAAGACACAAAAACTTTATAAACGTCGCTCAGCGCAGCCATTGTCACAGTCCATAATTTTTTTCTATGTTTGTGAACACATTGTCAATATGTAAAACTACCCCTGCAACAGTTTACTGTGTGATCACAAAACCGGAAAAATTTTATTCACTGTGACAATGGCCGCGGAAGCCTACGTTTATAAAGTTCAGGGTGTTTTTGTAAACAAAAACCCGCTCAAGAGGATTACTTGCAATTGACCGAAACGTCGGTAGCTTTAAATTTGTAATAACAAATCGAAATTTCGCGCCGTTATACTGTAAATTGGTAAGCGTGCTACAAACAGCGTGCAGAATGGCCTGCAGGTAGCAGCATAGTGCAGATGCGCACATACCGTCGCAGTATCAGTATAAAGATGGCCGCCCCACTTGCGACTTGCACCAGGGAAGAACAGCATTCTGTTATTCGGTTTTTGCGTAGTGAAGGTGTAAAACCTATTGAAATTCACCGACGAATGAAGGTTCAGTACAGTGATGCATGTTTGTCACAGCAGCAAGTCTACGAACGGAGTAGGAAGCTAGCAAATGGTGTGACTTCAGTGGAGGATGCTCCTGGTCCAGGTCAGGCACAACGAGTTGTGACTCCACAGAACATTACAGCAGTTGAAGCCATAGCGAAGGAAAACCGCCGAGTGACACTGAATGACACTGCAGCATGTTTACAGGTTAGTCATGGGTCAGCACACCACATTGTGCATGATGTGCTCCAGTTTCACAAAGTGTCTGCAAGATGGGTGCCACGGCAGATGACTCCTGAAACGAGAGAACGGCTTGTTGATGCTTGTGAAGAACTTCTTCGGCGCTCTGAACGAGGAGGTGATGGCTTCCTTGCAACAATCGTTACTGGGGACGAAACCTGAGTTCACTTCCACCAACAGGAAACGAAGAGAGCGAGCAAGGAATGGCGCCATTCCTCATCACCAAAACCAAAGAAGTTTCGAACCATCAGCAGGGAAGGTTATGCCGACTCTGTTTTGGGACGAAAAAGGCGTCATTCTGGAGCATTACATGCCTAGAGGGACCACTGTTACCAGTGCATCATACACAGATCTCCTAAAAAATCATCTGAGGCCTGCAATCAAATCAAAGCGACGTGGATTGCTGTCAGCTGGTGTCCTTTTGCAACATGACAATGCAAGGCCCCACACTGCCCGTACAACAGTCGCAACAATCACAGACCTGAATTTTGAGTGTCTTCCCCATCCACCATACCAACCTTGCCCCAAGTGATTTCCATATGTTTGGACCACTCAAAGACGCAATGGGAGGAAAGAAGTTCCGTGCTGATGAAGAAGTACGGTACACCAAGCGGTGCATGAGTAGTTGGGCGGACTACCGAAATAATTTTTTTCCTAAAGGAATTTATGCACTTTGTAAGCGCTTGAGGACTTGCATTGAGCGTGGGGGAGATTATGTTGAAAAGTGATACAGCTTTGTACCACCTCTGCACAATGAATAATATTTAACAAAATATTTAAGGTTTTCATTTGACTCACCCTCGTATGACCGAGCGAGGTGGCGCAGTGGTTAGCACACTGGACTCGCATTCGGGAGGACGACGGCTCTAACCCGCGCCCGGCCATGCAGATTTACGTTTTGCGTGTTTTCCCTAAATCGCTTCAGGCAAATGCCAGGATGGTTCCTTTGAAAAGGAACGGCCGATTTCCTTCCCCATCCTTCCCTAATCCGAGCTTGTGCTCCGTCTCTAATGACCTCGCTGTCGACGGGACATTGAACGCTAATCGACTCGTCCTCCTCTTAAAATATGTTAACTTTCTACAGTTTTCAACAAACAAAAATCCACTGATTATGGCAAAGAGGTGCTGAAATTTGTTGGGGTACAAAGAAAAAACAGGGTGTTTGCAAAAACCCGGAACCGGTATCCTACTAGAAAATACTTCACATTACAAAACTGAAACTAGATTAAATTTGATACGAAAAAAGTACTAGTCATTTTTTCTCTAGGACTAATAGTTCTCGTGTGTCCTCGAAGTCTTTCGCGACCGCATACATGAATAAAACTTTCTCGGTTTTCCAGCCGCGTCAATTCGAATAAAATCCTCGAGCTTTCGATGGCCATCTCCGCCATCGTCGTCAGGAGTTCCCGTGTTGTTGTCAATATCGCAGATTATAAAAAATAGTGTTTTAATGGTATAAAACTGATGCAGAAGAAACATACTAAGGGATAAATTATGTTCTCCGGACGAGCTACGAAATGGTCGGAGTAACTCTCTGAAACATTCGTTAGTCGCTTTTTGTGGCGCAGTGCGGCAACGAGAATGGGCAATTGACTGCTCGCTCTTCATTTTGCAGACCTATGAATGAGGGCAATGCGTGACCGCAATGCGGCGACCTACCTTTTTCCGTCCCGCTTCTAACCTCTGCCCCGCCTTTCCATCCTATTACATCTACAGACTACTTACGCGTCTATACAGTTCTACTGCACTCGGATGTGGCACAAACATTTACTATTTGCTCATAACCCTCGTCATTTAACAACACACGTTTAACCACCGATCATGATTTTTAATATGTTATGCATTAGACTCCCCCCTACCACTGTACAAAATTTTGCGGCAACACCAACTTTTTCCCGTAATTTTTCCTCTTTGACTGGACTATCACCCGCAAAGCGAACTGCACTCCTAACCACTGAACCACTAGCGTCGTGTTTACGTCAGACAAGCGGGGAGGCGGGGGGGGGGGGGGGGGGGGGGGAGAGCACAGTGCGTTCGGAGAGTCGCTGGTCGCTGGACTACATCAAACTAGGAATGTAGATTACGTAGCAAATTCGAAACATAGTTCACAGAACTCATTTTTAATAGATGCCATTGTTTTTCAGATCGTTCTACCGTTGCAAACTGTTTTGACGAGTTCACGAAATATGTTGAATGCCATGTGTAGTGTTTTGAGGTTCAATTTTTTTTTTTTAATTATGGTGATTTCCTACTGAGGAACGTATTTTTCTTGTTGGACAAGATGACAAATACTCTAATTTAATGCAGGAGGCATTGGCTGAAGAATTCGTGAAAACAGCTGAACTTCATTGTAATACGGTTCGTCGACTTGTTAAGAAATTCTTAGAGACAGGCTTCGTATTAGATGGCGAACGAACTGGGAGAACTACCTAAACTAAACGAACGGCAGTTGCTGGATATTTCTGATCTATGCAGAAGGGCCCACAAAAACCACTGCGAAAGCCGGCACCAGAAAAAGCGGTTAGACAAACACTGAAATAGTTCCCACTTAATTTGTCAGCAGTGCAATAACAGGAAAAGCGGTTAGACAAACACTGAAATAGTTCCCACATAATTTGTCAGCAGTGCAATAACAGGAAAAGCGGTTAGGCAAACACTGAAATTGTTCCCACATAATTTGTCAGCAGTGCAATAATTGAATATGCAAATGGTTTACATTTTCTATTGCGAGAAATGCCATTGATACTGCTGACGTCGCCGTCTGTACAGGGACGACACCTGATTCCACCTTCCTGATCATGTTAAAACATACGATTATGGTCAACGGGGAATCAGTTTTTGCTCTGCCTGAAACGTCATTGCATGATGTGAAAACTGCAGTGTTGGTAGCAATATGCAGAAGGCGCATATTGGACCTTTACTTTTTAAAGAAACCGTTGACATTGAAAGTTAATTCTTTAATATTCACACGACTTCAATCGCCGGCTAAAGGAAAACGAAATCAACTGCTCAAGGTTTCAACAAGAAGGCGTTACTACGCATGTAGCTAACAGCAGTATGCGTCTTTTGGAAGTTTTTTTTCTGGGAAACGTATAATGTCAAAAACCTATGGCTCCCTCAATCGCCGGACATTACTACAACAGACTTTTTCCTCTGGGGAGCAGCGAAATCAGTAGTGTATCGCAATCGCCCACGCACGTTTTGAGACTTAAAAGCTGATGTAACTGCATATGTGAGAAACATACCGCAACTGCGTCTGCAGAAACTGTTTTCCAATCAAGTCAAAAATGGCTCTGAGCACTATGGAACTTAACTTCCGAGGTCATCAGTCCCCTAGAACTTAGAAATACTTACACCTAACTAACCTAAGGACATCACACACATCCATGCCCGAGGCAGGATTCCAGACTGTAGCGCCTAGAACCGCTCGGTCACATCAGCCGGCAATCAAGTCAAGCGGGTTTACTTGAGCCAGTTGTGGGGCGGCGGGTAGAATTAATTGTTATATTAATGTTCGTTTGAACGTAGAAACACTGTTTTTCCCGGCCGATGCACCATATGTGGGGCGGCGGGTAGAAAGATTGATGTTAAATGTTCCTATTATTTATGCTGTCTTTTGCCGTTCTCAACACTGGCTCTCTAACTACAATATTGGCAACCAGAAAGTGATTAGCAAAACGTGAAGCCTGCAATTAGAATTCCTAGTGCCCACTTCATCTGAGAATACACTTATAGTTACAGCTTATAGCTCTGAGGAATTAGGAGATTGTCCGGGATTTATAATCAAAAACGGGGTTGAAAAAACGTTCTGTATTCTGAAAGTCACAGATGAAAACAAAAGAATCCACACCATCTAACTAACAGAGCAGTTCAGAGTCTAATGCGCTGATGCCACTATAACTGTCCAAATTAAATATTTAAATGAATGCTCGCCATAATTTGATGATAAGGTTCATCAAACGCCACGCTAAATAATGGTAGAATGTTTGTCCCGCGGCGGCACGTGAAAATACGACAATACGCAAACTGAAGATCGATAATTAAAGTCATCCCAGAATTAACACTTCACTCGAAAATGATTTCATGGCTACGCGTATCTCGAGTAACTTAATACAGCATCCGAGGCTGTTTAAAGCAATGATACCGACGCGACGGGATTCCCGACACAGATGGCGTGTTATTCAGCGTCTGGAGAGAACTGGGACCTTCCTTCCTCGCGCAGCTTTCTTATACACTCCTGGAAATGGAAAAAAGAACACATTGACACCGGTGTGTCAGACCCACCATACTTGCTCCACACACTGCGAGAGGGCTGTACAAGCAATGATCACACGCACGGCACAGCGGACACACCAGGAACTGCGGTGTTGGCCGTCGAATGGCGCTAGTTGCGCAGCATTTGTGCACCGCCGCCGTCAGTGTCAGCCAGTTTACCGTGGCATACGGAGCTCCATCCCAGTCTTTAACACTGGTAGCATGCCGCGACAGCGTGGACGTGAACCGTATGTGCAGTTGACGGACTTTGAGCGAGGGCGTATAGTGGGCATGCGGGAGGCCGGGTGGACGTACCGCCGAATTGCTCAACACGTGGAGCGTGAGGTCTCCACAGTACATCGATGTTGTCGCCAGTGGTCGGCGGAAGGTGCACGTGCCCGTCGACCGCAGCGACGCAGGGATGCACGCCGAGACCGTAGGATCCTACGCAGTGCCGTAGGGGACCGCACCGCCACTTCCCAGCAAATTAGGGACACTGTTGCTCCTGGGGTATCGGCGAGGACCATTCGCAACCGTCTCCATGAAGCTGGGCTACGGTCCCGCACACCGTTAGGCCGTCTTCCGCTCACGCCCCAACATCGTGCAGCCCACCTCCAGTGGTGTCGCGACAGGCGTGAATGGAAGGACGAATGGAGACGTGTCGTCTTCAGCGATGAGAGTCGCTTCTGCCTTGGTGCCAATGATGGTCGTATGCGTGTTTGGCGCCGTGCAGGTGAGCGCCACAATCAGGACTGCATACGACCGAGGCACACAGGGCCAACACCCGGCATCATGGTGTGGGGTGCGATCTCCTACACTGGCCGTACACCACTGGTGATCGTCGAGGGGACACTGAATAGTGCACGGTACATCCAAACCGTCATCGAACCCATCGTTCTACCATTCCTAGACCGGCAAGGGAACTTACTGTTCCAACAGGACAATGCACGTCCGCATGTATCCCGTGCCACCCAACGTGCTCTAGAAGGTGTAAGTCAACTACCCTGGCCAGCAAGATCTCCGGATCTGTCCCCCATTGAGCATGTTTGGGACTGGATGAAGCGTCGTCTCACGCGGTCTGCACGTCCAGCACGAACGCTGGTCCAACTGAGGCGCCAGGTGGAAATGGCATGGCAAGCCGTTCCACAGGACTACATCCAGCATCTCTACGATCGTCTCCATGGGAGAATAGCAGCCTGCATTGCTGCGAAAGGTGGATATACACTGTACTAGTGCCGACATTGTGCATGCTCTGTTGCCTGTGTCTATGTGCCTGTGGTTCTGTCAGTGTGATCATGTGATGTATCTGACCCCAGGAATGTGTCAATAAAGTTTCCCCTTCCTGGGACAATGAGTTCACGGTGTTCTTATTTCAATTTCCAGGAGTGTATATAAAGCCGCGGTGCGGACTGCTAAGGGAACGCCTGATCAAATCGGCTCTCCCGACTAGCCGCTGGGCTAGTAATGCACCACTTTAAGTTACCTAATAAATCATAGCTTCTCTTGCTGATGGCCGATGAAGCTCTTAATTTAAATGTGCATTCAGCACGCAGGTAATTATTGATAATAAAATTTTGACGCGGCTAAGTTAAATATTTTGGGCGAGAGAATTAATTTAATTACACTGCACGCAGTAGACGAGCTCTGAACTGGCCCTTTGGAAATACGCTATCGCTATAGTTTTATAGGTATTCAAATGAAACTTTTCACATCTTCATAGTTATAGCGGATCTCCAACCTACTTAAATATAAACATCCTAGCCTTATTTATTAGCCTACTTAATCTATCCTGCTTCCTTAAGTTTTAAGACAAAAACCAGAAAATATTGAATTTCCACTAAAATCTTAAATTGTGAGATCCAGAAGACTGTTTCTATTAAATATTTATGAAAAAGGAAGCTAATTATAAAATTTTAAATCTCTAGCTCTTTTCTGTTGCGCCAATGATTTTTACAGAAAAACGTCCAAATTTCGAAATTGGTTAAAGTTATTGAACTCATATTCAACACACATTAATTTAGTATTACTCCTGACATGCTAGAAACATTTTAGGTTATTTGCTTGATTTTTAAAGTATTGCGCAACATTTATGACGTCAGAGCTAGTTACAGCGGACTGGCTGGCACACAATGGAAAGACTGATGTGAATTTACTACGGCATGAGTAGGCTGCTTCCCTACACAGTGTAGACGGAAAACTACCGTACGGGTATCCAACTGTATAGGAATTACATTCAGACTGCACTGCAGGATTTGCATTGTTGGTGCCATGACTTACCGTTAGTCGCCGGTACCGGTAAGTCGATGTGGGGCTGTAGCTGAAGCATCAGTGCTCATTACACTTGCAGGCAGTTAACATGGGTCCGGACAAGGGGAGCAGAGCTTTACTCGGAAGCTGCTTCATAGAAACAACACCAACAGTGCTACTGGTTGACGCAATAAAGGAATACGGAGAGATCCTCCTTCCGCAGCCGGGTTGATGAAGAAGATGATTGTTGGGAACTGCTCCTGGGAAAGGTCGACGGCCAACTGAGCTTCATTTCTCAAGAAGTTACTGTTGCCATGGCTGAGAATGGTGGACGCAATGTGTGATTTTCAAGCAGTGCCGTCTCACGTCGACATTAAAATGTGTCTAGGATTATTCGACATCTCCCTTCTGCACGTCCTTACAAATGTTTACACAAAGTTTCATTGTCCTTCGATAGCTCGTTTTTCACGGGGACCCCCTCAAGAAGCGAAAAAAAAAATGGTTCAAATGGATCTGAGCACTATGGGACTTAACATCTATGGTCATCAGTCCCCTATGACTTAGAACTACTTAAACCTAACTAACCTAAGGACATCACACAACTCCCAGTCATCACGAGGCAGAGAAAATCCCTGACCCCGCCGGGAATCGAACCCGGGAACCCGGGCGCGGGAAGCGAGAACGCTACCGCACGACCACGAGCTGCGGACAAGAAGCGAAAGTTTAATTATAACCACCCTGCAACTGGACAGCAGTTTTCGGAAACCATGTAGTAATAGCGTAACTGCACCGTACTCTCTTAGACAGAGTCATCGACACACAGGGAAATAACTAGGGGTGTGCCTCATGGAAGCTTTTCGGACCCTTGTGGCTCAGGTATATTAATGACCTGACAAACAATATTCAGATTAATCTCAGGCTTTTCGCAAATGATGCCGTTATCTATAATGAAGGACTAGGTAGAAAAAGCTGCAGAAATATTTCACCAATTTCAAATTGGTAAAAAGATAGGAAACCTGCTTTAAATGTACAGACATGTAAAATTTTGCACTTCACACATCCAGTGACAACAATGAGAATCAATCAACGCATACAAATAAACAAGTATAAACATTTGTTGAGATACGAAACGCAGTGATTGCACAGGTTAAGTTGTAGGTGAAGCAGGTAGCATACTTCATTCATTTCATAAGCTCGATACTGAGAATACGCAGTCAGTCTACGAAGGTGACTGCATAAAAAGCAGTTGAGCCTCCCATCTTAGAAAGTTACTCAAGTGTATGGGACCGGCATCAAATGGACTAACATGGGATATTAAACTATATAGAGATGCGCGACACGAATAGTCTCAGGTTTGCTTGATTGACGCGAGAACGCCACTGAAATATTGAAAAAACTGAGTTCGCATACTCCTGAAGATAGGCGTAAATTATCCCGTGAAAGCCTACTTACAGATCTCCAAGCGCCAGTATTATGCGAAGAATCTAACTCTACAGGGTCGAAAGTGTCTGTCATGTGGCGAAACTGAAGCCAAACTTGAGTAATTACACCGTCAGGCAAAGCAGCATTTAACCAGTCGTTTTCTCCACGTTTCTTACGGAACTGGAACGAGAAGAAACTCTAGGATGCGATACCATGCACCTCTGCCATGCACTTCGCAGAGGTTTGCCGAGTATGTGCAGGGGTGGCCTTAAATACGAAAATACCAAAAACACAACGCATTACCATGCCTAATACGGTGTAGGAAAACCGTTGGCATGCAAAATACACTCCTGGAAATGGAAAAAAGAACACATTGACACCGGTGTGTCAGACCCACCATACTTGCTCCGGACACTGCGAGAGGGCTGTACAAGCAATGATCACACGCACGGCACAGCGGACACACCAGGAACCGCGGTGTTGGCCGTCGAATGGCGCTAGCTGCGCAGCATTTGTGCACCGCCGCCGTCAGTGTCAGCCAGTTTGCCGTGGCATACGGAGCTCCATCGCAGTCTTTAACACTGGTAGCATGCCGCGACAGCGTGGACGTGAACCGTATGTGCAGTTGACGGACTTTGAGCGAGGGCGTATAGTGGGCATGCGGGAGGCCGGGTGGACGTACCGCCGAATTGCTCAACACGTGGGGCGTGAGGTCTCCACAGTACATCGATGTTGTCGCCAGTGGTCGGCGGAAGGTGCACGTGCCCGTCGACCTGGGACCGGACCGCAGCGACGCACGGATGCACGCCAAGACCGTAGGATCCTACGCAGTGCCGTAGGGGACCGCACCGCCACTTCCCAGCAAATTAGGGACACTGTTGCTCCTGGGGTATCGGCGAGGACCATTCGCAACCGTCTCCATGAAGCTGGGCTACGGTCCCGCACAGCGTTAGGCCGTCTTCCGCTCACGCCCCAACATCGTGCAGCCCGCCTCCAGTGGTGTCGCGACAGGCGTGAATGGAGGGACGAATGGAGACGTGTCGTCTTCAGCGATGAGAGTCGCTTCTGCCTTGGTGCCAATGATGGTCGTATGCGTGTTTGGCGCCGTGCAGGTGAGCGCCACAATCAGGACTGCATACGACCGAGGCACACAGGGCCAACACCCGGCATCATGGTGTGGGGAGCGATCTCCTACACTGGCCGTACACCACTGGTGATCGTCGAGGGGACACTGAATAGTGCACGGTACATCCAAACCATCATCGAACCCATCGTTCTACCATTCCTAGACCGGCAAGGGAACTTGCTGTTCCAACAGGACAATGCACGTCCGCATGTATCCCGTGCCACCCAACGTGCTCTAGAAGGTGTAAGTCAACTACCCTGGCCAGCAAGATCTCCGGATCTGTCCCCCATTGAGCATGTTTGGGACTGGATGAAGCGTCGTCTCACGCGGTCTGCACGTCCAGCACGAACGCTGGTCCAACTGAGGCGCCAGGTGGAAATGGCATGGCAAGCCGTTCCACAGGACTACATCCAGCATCTCTACGATCGTCTCCATGGGAGAATAGCAGCCTGCATTGCTGCGAAAGGTGGATATACACTGTACTAGTGCCGACATTGTGCATGCTCTGTTGCCTGTGTCTATGTGCCTGTGGTTCTGTCAGTGTGATCATGTGATGTATCTGACCCCAGGAATGTGTCAATAAAGTTTCCCCTTCCTGGGACAATGAATTCACGGTGTTCTTATTTCAATTTCCAGGAGTGTAGCTTCAACTCGCCTAGGAATGGCACGTTGTACGGTTATCGGGGGACTCTCATACCATTCTTCCTGCAAAACAGTTGCGATTTCAGGTAACGAAGATGGAGGTCGATAGGTATCACGCATTCTTCCCTCCAAAGAAGACCACAAAAGCTCAGTAACACTGATAAATGGCGACAGCGGCGGCCAGGGGAGATGGGACAGATCATCCCCGTGCTCACAAGGGCAGTCTTGAACGATGAGAGCTGTATTAACGAGGGCCCTGTCTTCTTGGAACACAGCGCCACCACTCGGGTAGAAACACTGTACCATGACACAGACCTGGTCAGCCAAAATGGTCACCTAATCCTTGGCAGCAATACGAACTTGGAGAGGTCCATGGAATACCACGATATAGCTGCTCAAATCATCGCCGAATCCCCGCCATGTACTACTTTGGGACGTTAAGTTGGCTAGAATTTGGAAACAGTCTGAAAGAAGACCATCTCACCACATAACATTCTTTTATTGGTCCACAGTCCATGTTATATGCCTTTGGCAGCATGTTTTCCTGCTACAGGCTTCTGCGTCACTGATGACCGGTTTTGGAATTCCAGCTGGCCCTCAAATTCTCAGTTTATGGAGCCCTTTTCGTGTTGTTTTGGATTTGACAGGGTTCGCGAATGCAACATTCAGTTCTGTAGTGATTTCTGCAGCAGCCGTATCCATAACTTTTGGCCAGAATCATGTTCAATGAGCGCCTGTCACGATCGCTCAACATAAACTTTCGTCCACGTTCAGATTTTAGGGATGATGTTTTCCGCTATCCCTATATGTGGACTCGCATTCGGGAGGACGACGGTTCAATCCCGCGTCCGGCCATCCTGATTTAGTTTTTCCGTGATTTCCCTAAATCGCTCCAGGCAAATGCCGGGATGGTTCCTTTCAAAGGGCACGGCCAACTCCCTTCCCCGTCCTTCCCTAATCCGATGAGACCGATGACCTCGCTGTCTGGTCTCCTTCCCAAAAAACAACCAACCAACCAACCAACCTATATGTGGTTTAAATCTTCGGTACACTACACTTCGATACACTAAGCACTTTGGTGGCCTCGGTGACTGAAGAATCTACCATACGAGCAATAACCATTTGTCCACGTTCGAATTCATTTAGCTCCGATGCAATGCACTTAAAACTACACGGGACACTGTTCTGGTCACGACTCACAGTTGAAACATTTTGAGGACATTGTACAGGTTCTGATCGTGGCTAACTACAACAGCGCAACCTGAAGGCTTGGCTAGCATATGCGTTCATCTTCAAGCATGGATTTCTCAAGGTGTTTTCATATTTTTGTCAAACTCGTGTACCTAGCTGTAGATACAGAGTGATAAATGTTGAACTATATGAAATAAAACTCATAACTTCTGAACGGTTTGCGTTAGGACGTTCAAACTGCACGGGTGGCCGCAGAGCATGATGGGAATTAGTATGTGCACACATGGTTTGGTTTAGCGACGAATCCTATCTTCATTTGGGTGGGTTCGTCAATAAGCAAAACTGGCGCATCTGGGGGACTGAGAATCCGTATTTCGCGATCTAAAAGCCTCTTCACCCTCAACGGGTGAATGGGTTGTGTCCAGTGTCCAGTCACGGAATAATCGGTGCGATATTCCTTGATGACTACCGAACGGTACTTGAAGGTTTCGGAAGGTGATTTCATCCCCGTTATCCAAAGTGACCCTGATTTATAAAAGACGCGGTTCATTCGAGACGGAAGTCCACCACTTCGAAGTAGGAGAGTGTTTAATGTCCTGGAGACATGCAGAATTTCGCTATTCGTCTGCGCCACGTCATCGCCAATGATGGTAGGAATATCGAACATGTCATAACCTAAACCCGAGTATCTGTAGTAGTAGCAGTAGTAGTAGCTTTATTCATCCGTAGATCTCTTTTTACAAGAATATAGGACATGTCAAAGTATTTACTAGTTTAGACCAATTTAAAATAAGCTAATTCGTATACACAAATATTTATAGACTTCTAGTTCGAAAAAAATCATTAAATTTACTCCTGGTGTAGAATACTTTTTTTACAAATAACTTATTAAATAATGTAATGCCACACTGTTCACTCATATCTCACTATCAGTCACTGCACACACTATACACACATTGTTTCATAACTCTTCACTCAATACACACACAAACACACACACACACGCACACTGGTGATCTCTGGGCCATTTTCTGTAACAGACTTCCCATTTGCTATCCTGAAAAACTGAGTCAGCATCCCTCTATAATGAGTGAGATGTTGAGCTCAGAAAGAGGAAGAGGTGTTAGTATTGTGCAATGCATAGCTTGAGGGTAAGATTTCTAGAAAAGGAAAAAAAGAACGAAAAAATATAGTGTGAAGGTGTTATGTGGAAAGTTGAATGTTTTATAATCATTATTGTTACTTATTTGTATAACTTTTATTTACCAAACCCCTACTCTGTTTTATCTAAGTAATCCTTCAATGTATAAAATGTATTGCATACCAGGTACTTTTTAGTTGTCTTTTTAAATAAGTGTATTTTTGCAATTTCTTTTATCTCTTTGGTAATATGGCTAATGGCTCTGAGCACTATGGGACTAAACATCTGTGGTCATCAGTCCCCTAGAACTTCGAACTATTTAAACCTAACTAACCTAAGGACATCACACACATCCATGCCCGAGGTAGGATTCGAACCTGCGACCGTAGCAGTCGCGCGGTTCCGGACTGAGCGCCTAGAACCGCTAGACCATCTTTGGTAATATATTGTACAGTTTTATTCATTGGTAGAAAATGCCGTTTCGAGTTTTATATTTATTTTTTCTTGGCAAATGTAAGTTGAGTCTAGCTCTTGATTCATGGTCATGGACAGAACTGTTTGTGCAGTAATTACCAATGTTATGGTTCAAATGGCTCTGAGGACTAAGGTACTTAGCTTCTGAGGTCATCAGTCCCCTAGAACTTAGAACTACTTAAACCTAACTAACCTAAGGACAACACACACACCCATGCCCGAGGCGGGATTCGAACCTGTGACGTAGCGGTCGCACGGTTCCAGACTGTAGCGGCTAGAACCTCTCGGCCACAGAGGCCGGCTACCAACGTTATTTTTGATGTGTACAACGGACGTAAATGTATTCACAGGGAACAGTAAAAATTGTAATTATATTTTGTGCATTTGTTCCCCAAAAAAGAACGCCATAGCTAAGAACTGAGTGTACACATGAATAGTATGTAACTAAAGGACATTGCATGTTACCCAATGATGATACGATTCTAAGGGCATAACGTGCTGATGACATTCTGTTTGCAAGTACCTTTGTGTGTTTACATGTTCAATAAAGTGTGTGCACGCTGTAGTTTGGAACTAATTTACGTTTTTCTTTATATAGTTCAATAATAGTCACCCTGTACTTGCAAGTGAAGCGCTGCTACACGCTACGTGTGTGTACGCGCCACAGAATGGAGCGTCCATTTGGCAGCAAAACAGAAACGAGAGGTACAGCAGGTCTCACCTTTGCCGTTCACTACGCTTCGACGACAGTACATGTGAAACTACCTTCACCGTAAGCTCTCTTGTTCAGCTGTGTCTGCGATGTGTCGCGGACGAAAATGCCTGCTCTCTGCTTACATCCGTGCCTACGTATTTTGTTTCCAGTTTCCTCGCCTGTCAACGTCTCTGTCCTGCAGTAATCACCACACACTTTTTCGGCGTTAAATGCGGCTTTTGTATAGTTTACTAAAGTCACAGTAGGAAAAAAAGCTGTGTGGATTTGTCGAGTAGAGCTCAGAGTTTTTTGCTTGTGGCGTAGTGGTGAGACGGGCAAGGGCCCATGCGGGGAACAAGGCCGCCTCCCTGCCGCACGGTTGCCACCCTCCAGCCCCGTTTTGTGTTTATGCGGAAGCAGGTCTGCCACAACTGACACAGAGATCGCCGGTTTCTTCTGGTGATGTGAAAGCTGTATCCAAGCCGCGTGATGGAACGCAGTTAGTCCCTTCCATCAGTTCAGAATAAGAAAACAATGAGCAGCCGACAGGAAAGTGGAGTACATAAAGCTTGGAGCGTTCGAAGCTTTGGCTAAGGATTACAGCGCAATAGCTTGCTGAGGTTGGCAGGATCGTAAACGAGGTAGTACAGCTCCGACGTCTACCGATATCCGTAAGGGGCCGGCACAGGCTCAATATTTATTGAACAATATTGTGTATTGCGCAATAATATGCAACGTCTTTGAGCTGTACTGGCGGTTTGCGCAATACATTGAAGGACACTTAAAAGCTTCATTCAAGTCGGTCAACATATTGCCCAACATATTGTACCGTACAAGCGTAGTATTGCGCAATAAACGACAATTTCTACCGAGACGGCGAGCAATTCAGTTCGATCCGAGTGAAGTTCGGGAAGTGTGCTGGACGAATAGTGAAGCGGTAGTTTCAGAAATTACTTACTGAGGTTGGCAGGATTGTAAACGAGGTAGTACAGCTCCGACATCTACCGGTATACGTAAGGGGCCCTCACGGGCTCAATATTTATTGAACAATATTGTGTATCTGGCATCGGCATTAGGTCGGATCAAACGAAGACATCAAAGCAATGCAGAGCCGGACTACTAGATTTGTCACCGGTAGATTCCAGCAACACGTAATTGTTACGGAGATGCTTCGGGAAATCAAATGGGAAACCCTGGAGGGAAGGCGACAATCTTTTCGAGGAACAGTATTGAGAAAATTTAGAGAACCAGAATCTGAAACTGGCTGCAGAATGATTCTACTGCCGTCAATAAACATTTCGCGCAAGGATCACGAATATAGTACACGAGGAATTGGGGCTCATACGGAACCATATGGACAGTCGTTTTTGCCTTGCTCTGTTTGCGAGAGGGACAAGAAACAACTAGTGGTGCAGGGTACCCTCCGCCAAACGCCGTACGGTGGCTTCCGGAGTGTGTATGTACGAGATGTCGAACCGAAGCGCGATTCATCACTGGAACTCTCTCGTTTCCAGTCATCCAGTGTCCAGTGGTGTGTCTCTTTTACACCACCTCTAGCGTCGCTTAACTTTGACTAATGGTGAGCTGCTCGACCACTGTAGCCAACTCGTTTGTAACTCCCAACGCACATTCGCTGTGCCAGCTGGATCGCTGGTAGCACTTTGGAACTCGCAAGTGATTCCTTCCGTTGATTTCACGCGGTTTTTTACAGGCACTCTCTCCTAATCTCTTAGTTACTTGTTCATCAGTACATGGTGTCTTCCTGGTGGTGGTTCAGCTGTGGCTGTTTCTTTGCGTTTATTGTTAGAATCATAATAAAGAATGTACACAATTTTTGGGAGCCGCCAATGCCTTGGTACCGCTAAAGCAAGCTCGCATCTTTTACTGGGGTCTCTCTCTCTCTCTCTCTCTCTCTCTCTCTCTCTCTCTCTCTTACACACACACACACACACACACACACACACACACACACACACACACGTACACGTACACTATGGAGGGGGAGACACAGAAGGAGCGACACGATCTCACTGGAAGCGTGATTTCTGTTCAAAAATGTCTGGTGCCCAGAACAGAAGAGCTACTCCAATCTGGATCACAACTGCCGACTGCAGGCGTCATACGGAAATGTTGACTAGATTGTCCCCTTGGGGTCCAGCTGCCTACACTGGGAAGTTCCTTTTTTCCGTGCCCTTGTGAGGCGTTTCCCATGGAAAGTTGACATAATATAACCCGTTATACGCTGTATCAGAACTATGTACAAAGGGTACTAGGAAAGTTTCGCAATACAGCTGTACTTAGAATGAGATTTTCACTCTGCATCAGAGTGTGCGCTGATAAGCAACTTCCTGGCAGATTAAAACTGTTTGTTGGACCGAGACTTGAACTCGGGACCTTCGCATTTCGCGTAAAGTTTGGAAGGTAGGAGACGGGGTACTGGCAGAACTAAAGCTGTGAGGACGGGGCTTGAGTCGTGCTTGGGTGGCTCAGTTGGTAGAGCACCTGCCCGCGAAAGGCAAAGGTCCAGAGTTCGAGTCTCGGTCCGGCACACAGTTTTAATCTGCCAGGAAGTTTCACAGCTCCATTTCTTTAATTTTTTCAGAGTAATTTGCGCCACATTAAATACACCTGTCCATCCTCCGAAACGAATCCCTAAACCAGTTCTCCAAGTTTCTGTAGGGAGTAAGGCACACTCGCTGGCCCAAGCCCTCAGGAGGACCTCGTTACTTGAAACCTGCACTCCTTTTGAGCTTCATTTACACATGCGGAGCGAGGAGCGAGGTCTGGACTCTAAGGAGCGTGCTCAAGAAGTTTGGATGCTTTGGCGCAGTGAGCTGGAGTTTCGTAGTGATGGAGGAACCGAGTTTCCATTCTTGACTTATGTCGCAGGTCCTACAAAGAACGGATGACTTTGGGCAGGCACTGCTCAGTGTACCAGTGTGACTGTGTTCTGTGTGACCAAAACAACACGCTCCACAACTGCGCTCCATTTGAAAGAAGTAGCTACCATTTTCTTCTTTACTGATCGCGATTTTCTGACAGCTAGCGGTGTGTCATCTTCAAAGACCCAAACATTGTTTTGAGTCTTAGTCGGCACGTCATAATAGTACAGCCAAGTCTCGTCATCTGTCACGATGTTATTCACATACTAAGACTGCCCCTTAGAAAACTTCTTTAACATCTCCCGGTTTCAAGTCACACGTCGCGTCATCTGCTCTTCCGTCAGTCTATGGGGCACCCACAGTCAACAAAGTTTCTTTGTTTATAAATGATCATGCTGGTGAATTCATCCCCAAGGTATCCTCCATGTGCTTATAGGTCACTTCGTCAAGCATTTTCCTCACAGCATCAATGTTTTCCTCCGTAACTGACGATCGTGGCCTTCCTGTCCTCTCAGCGTCCTCGAGACTGAAGTTTCCTCTTTTCTGTATACCACCTGGATGTCACTGTACGATGTGGACACAAATCACTGAGTGATTTCTTCAAAGCACTGGAGTCCTCCACCGCCTCAGCGGGATTCAGTCCCGCAACATTTAGATTTCTGGGCACAAGCTATACAGCTTGACCACTAGGCTCGACTCCTTGATAACGATAGAGACTTATAGCAACCATGCTTTAGGACTAAAGTGTCAATTTGGAATGAATAACACTGCCTGAAAATGAACAATTTGAAGTTATGAGCAAGTCGTATTGTCGGATAAGTCTATCATTGGATAACAGAACCTGTGAATTCTTGTTTATAATTTGCAATAAATTGACTTATTATGTATGCAGTTGCTAACATCCTGAGCAGGCACGGTAACAAACAAGTGGTCGTACATCACAGAGGCAGGGTGGGGACAGGAGGTGGGTTGAAAGATAACTTCAGTAATACATTGAGGTTATTCGAGTGAATGAGGAGCCATCAGTCAGCATTCAATCGGTTTCTTTCACCTACTGAATCAGGTAAAATATTTCACCATCTTTCGGGGGTACATCTGGGCCAGCAATATTTCTTCATCCTATATTTCGGTAGATAACAATACACGCGGTGTTTCAAAAGCTGTACCGCATAATTATCCGAATCTCACTTCGTGACCACGACGCCACAGCAAGCGCTTCTAACTATCCATGCTGGTGAGCGACTGCTCCCACATACTTGGCACAGCGGTTACAATGCAAGTATGAAGTAATCCCAGAACACAAAAACAACAGCCTCCTGCGACTTATTGTTGCGTCGCATTGCAAAACTTCCGTAGTACCGACTTGACAGAAAATCCTAGGAAGTTCTGGTCTTACGTTAAATCAGTAAGTGGCTCGAAACAGCATATCCAGACACTACGGGATGATGATGGCATTGAAACAGAGGATGACACGCGTAAAGCTGAAATACTAAACACCTTTTTCCAAAGCTGTTTCACAGAGGAAGATCGCACTGCAGTTCCTTCTCTAAATCCTCGCACAAACGAAAAAAATGGCTGACATCGAAATAAGTGTCCAAGGAATAGAAAAGCAACTGGAATCACTCAATAGAGGAAAGTCCACTGGACCTGACGGGATACCAATTCGATTCTACACAGAGTACGCGAAAGAACTTGCCCCCCTTCTAACAGCCCTGTACCGCAAGTCTCTAGAGGAACGGAGGGTTCCAAATGATTGGAAAAGAGCACAGGTAGTCCCAGTCTTCAAGAAGGGTCGTCGAGCAGATGCGCAAAACTACAGACCTATATCTCTGACGTCGATCTCTTGTAGAATTTTAGAACATGTTTTTTGCTCCCGTATCATGTCATTTCTGCAAACCCAGAATCTACTATGTAGGAATCAACATGGATTCCGGAAACAGCGATCGTGTGAGACCCAACTCGCTTTATTTGTTCATGAGACCCAGAAAATATTAGATACAGGCTCCCAGGTAGATGCTATTTTCTTGACTTCCGGAAGGCATTCGATACAGTTCCGCACTGTCGCCTGATAAACAAAGTAAGAGCCTACGGAATATCAGACCAGCTGTGTGGCTGGATTGAAGAGTTTTTAGCAAACAGAACACAGCATGTTGTTATCAATGGAGAGACGTCTACAGACGTTAAGGTAACCTCTGGTGTGCGACAGGGGAGTGTTATTGGACCATTGCTTTTCACAACATATATAAATGACCTAGTAGATAGTGTCGGAAGTTCCATGCGGCTTTTCGCGGATGATGCTGTAGTATACAGAGAAGTTGCAGCATTAGAAAATTGTAGCGAAATGCAGGAAGATCTGCAGCGGATAGGCACTTGGTGCAGGGAGTGGCAACTGACCCTTAACATAGACAAATGTAATGTATTGCGAATACATAGAAAGAAGGATCCTTTATTGTATGATTATATGATAGCGGAACAAACACTGGTAGCAGTTACTTCTGTAAAATATCTGGGAGTATGGGTGCGGAACGATTTGAAGTGGAATGATCATATAAAATTAATTGTTGGTAAGGCGGGTACCAGGTTGAGATTCATTGGGAGAGTGCTTAGAAAATGTAGTCCATCAACAAAGGAGGTGGCTTACAAAACACTCGTTCGACCTATACTTGAGTATTGCTCATCAGTGTGGGATCCGTACCAGATCGGTCTGACGGAGGAGATAGAGAAGATCCAAAGAAGAGCGGAGCGTTTCGTCACAGGGTTATTTGGTAACCGTGATAGCGTTACGGAGATGTTTAATAAACTCAAGTGGCAGACTCTGCAAGAGAGGCGCTCTGCATCGCGGTGTAGCTTGCTCGCCAGGTTTCGAGATGGTGCGTTTCTGGATGAGGTATCGAATATATTGCTTCCCCCTACTTATACCTCCCGAGGAGATCACGAATGTAAAATTAGGGAGATTAGAGCGCGCACGGAGGCTTTCAGACAGTCGTTCTTCCCGCGAACCATACGCGACTGGAACAGGAAAGGGAGGTTTTTTTTTTTTTTTTTTTTTTTTGTGGTTTTAGGGCGCACAACTTCAATGGTCATTAGCGCCCTGACTACTCTAAGAATGCACCGCGAGGCACAAGTTGACCACAACAACTAAAAGGGAAAACACGATAAAAGACAGACTGACAGGCATAGGATTAAAAAACAGCATCATCAAATGTCCTTAGCGAGGTTTGTCAAATTGATAAAACGAAGAACACGAGCAGCTGCTCGTGGGTCATCCGCTAAAATTGCATCAAAAGTATTTGGCAGGTTAAGATCGAGGCGCAGTGTGTTAAGATCTGGACAGGACATTAAAATGTGTCTAACCGTCAGCAAGTGCCCACATGGGCAGAACGGCGCCGGCGCAGCCGTCAGCAGATGGCGATGGCTGAACCGGCAGTGTCCAATTCTTAACCGGCTAAAACGACCTCCTCCCGCCGAGAAGGGCGTGAGGAAGACGTCCAAGCCACGGGAAGAGGTTTTAAGGCCCGAAGCTTGTTGTCGGTAAGTGCAGCCCAATCGGCATGCCACAGAGATAAGATGCGCCGACAAATCACCCTGCTAAAATCAGACGAAGGGACGCAACAAGAAGCTGTCCGAGGCTGGAGGACCGCAGCCTTGGCCGCGGCATCTGCAGCTTCGTTCCCAGGGATACCGACATGGCCAGGAACCCACATAAAGCTAACTGGAGAACCGACGTCCACCAGCTGCTGAAGAGAGCGTTGGATCCGGTGTACGAAAGGGTGAACCGGGTACGGATCACTGAGGCTCTGGATGGCGCTCAGGGAATCTGAGCAGATGACATAAGCAGAATGTCGGTGGCGGCAGATGTAAAGAACAGCCTGGTAGAGGGCAAAGAGCTCAGCTGTGAAGACCCAACAATGGCCATGGAGCCGGTATTTGAAACTTTGTGCCTCGACAATAAAGGAACACCCGACCCCGTCATTGGTCTTAGAGCCATCTGTATAAATGAAAGTCATGTCGATGAACTTCGAACGAAGTTCCAAAAAACGGGAGTGGTAGACCGAACCGGGGGTGACCTCTTTTGGGAGCGAGCTGAGGTCAAGGTGAACGCGGACCTGGGCCTGGAGCCAAGGTGGCGTGCGGCTCTCGCCCACTCGAAAGGTTGCAGGGAGTGAAAAATTAAGGTGTTGAAGGAGGCGACGAAAGCGAACTCCAGGGGGTAGCAGGGCAGAGACATATAACCCGTATTGACGGTCAAGAGAGTCGTCAAAAAAGGAACGATAAGACGGATGGTCGGGCATTGACAGTAGCCGACAGGCATACCGACAAAGCAGTATATCGCGCCGGTAGGTGAGTGGCAATTCGCCAGCGTCAGCATGAAGACTCTCTACGGGACTGGTATAAAATGCTCCGATCGCAAGTCGTAAACCCCGATGTTGTATGGAGTTGAGGCGGCGTAAGATGGATGGCCGTGCAGAGGAGTATACGAAGCTCCCATAATCCAGCTTGGAGCGGACGATCGACCGATATAGACGAAGTAGGACGGTTCGATCCGCTCCCCACGACAGACCACTGAGAACACGGAGGACATTTAAAGAACGGGTACAACGGGCGGCCAAATATGACACATGTGGAGACCAGCTAAGTTTCCTGTCAAATGTAAGGCCTAAAAATTTGGTTGTCTCCACGATTGGGAGAGCAACGGGACCGAGTCGTAAGGACGGTGGGAGAAACTCTTTGTAGCGCCAGAAGTTAATACAGACCGTCTTCTCGGCAGAAAAACGGAAGCCATTGGCGACACTCCAGGAGTAAAGACGGTCAAGAGAACGCTGGAGACAGCGCTCCAGGACACGTGTGCACTGCGCGCTGCAATAGATGGTAAAATCGTCCACGAAAAGGGAGCCTGATACATCAGCTGGGAGGCAATCCAGTATTGGATTGATCGCGATGGCGAAGAGAGCGACGCTCAAAACTGAGCCCTGTGGCACCCCATTCTCCTGGCGAAAGGTGTCGGACAGGACAGAACCCACACGTACCCTGAACTGTCGATTCATTAAAAAGGAACGAATAAAAAGAGGGAGGCGACCGCGAAGGCCCCATGTATGCATGGTGCGGAGAATGCCCGCCTTCCAACAGGTGTCGTAAGCCTTCTCCAAATCAAAGAACACAGCCGCGGTCGGGCGCTTCCGCAAGAAGTTATTCATAATGAAGGTCGACAAGGTAACCAGATGGTCAACAGCAGAGCGGCGCCTACGAAATCCACATTGTACATTGGTAAGTAGGCGTCGAGACTCGAGCAGCCAAACCAATCGAGAGTTAACCATTCGCTCCATCACTTTACAGACACAGCTGGTAAGCGAGATAGGTCGATAACTGGAAGGCAAGTGCTTGTCCTTCCCCGGCTTAGGAATCGGGACAACAATAGACTCGCGCCAGCATGCGGGAACATGTCCCTCAATCCAGATGCGATTGTATGTACGAAGAAGAAAACCTTTACCCGCAGGAGAAAGGTTCTTCAGCATCTGAATATGAATAGAATCTGGCCCTGGAGCAGAGGACCGTGATCGGCCAAGTGCGTTTTCGAGTTCCCGCATGGTGAATGGGGCATTATAACTTTCACAATTCGAGGAGCGGAAGTTAGGTGGCCTAGCCTCCTCTGCCTGTCTGCGGGGGAGGAAGGCAGGGTGGTAATGAGCGGAGCTCGAAACCTCTGCGAAAAAGCGGCCGAAGGCATTGGAGACAGCCTCAGGGGCCACAAGGACGTCATTCGCGACCTTCAAGCCAGAAACTGGTGAGTGGACCTTAGTGCCAGATAGCCGGCGCAGGCTACCCCAGACAACAGAAGAAGGAGTAAAACTGTTGAAGGTGCTTGTGAAAGCAGCCCAGCTGGCTTTCTTGCTTTCTTTGATAATACGACGACACTGAGCACGTAATCGTTTATAATTGATACAATTCGCCACTGTAGGCTGGCGTTTAAATGTGCGTAAAGCACGTCGACGAGCACGTAAAGCGTCTCTACATGCTGCGGTCCACCAGGGGACCGGTACGCGACGTGGAGAAGAAGGAGGGTGAGGGATGGAATATTCAGCAGCAGCGAGAATGACTTCCGTGAGGTGTGCGACCTGACGATCGCAGCTTGTAAAGGTTTGATCCTGAAAGGTCGCCCTGGAAGAGAAGAGCCCCCAGTCTGCCTTGGAGATGGTCCAATTAGAGAAGCACGGAGAGGGGGTATGCTGCAGGAGATGGATAACACACGGGAAGTGGTCGCTCGAATATGTATCAGAAAGTGCATACCACTCAAACCGGCGTGCAAGTTGGGGAGTACATATAGAGAGGTCTAAATGGGAATAGGTGTGAGATGTGTCCGAAAGAAAAGTAGGGGCGCCAGTATTGAGGCAGACAAGATCGAGCTGGTTGAAAAGGTCTGCTAACAAGGAGCCCCTCGGGCAGGATGCTGGAGAGCCCCAAAGGGGATGGTGGGCATTGAAGTCTCCAGTTAACAAAAATGGTGCAGGTAGCTGAGCAATAAGTTGCATCACGTCTGCCCTGGTAACGGCAGATGACGATGGAGTGTAAACGGTACAAAAGGAAAACGTAAAAGTGGGGAGAGTAATGCGGATGGCAACTGCCTGCAGGCCGGTGTGCAACGTGATGGGATCGTAGTAAATATCATCCCGGACCAGCAACATAACCCCTCCATGAGCTGGGATACCTACCACAGGGGGTAGGTCAAAACGCACAGAGGTGTAGTGTGCCAAGGCAATTTGATCGCATGGGCGTAGCTTCGTTTGCTGGAGGGCTACGACGAGCGGACGGTGCAAGCGGAGCAGCAACTTCAAGTCCTCTCGGTTGGAGCGAATGCTGCGAATATTCCAGTGAATAAGTGCCATCGTAAGAAAAGGAAGATGAGAGAAGTGGTCACCTCGAAGGCCGCTTAGGGCCTGGCTTCGAGCGAGCACTGCCGCCGCTATCAGTAGGCGGACAGTCATCGTCCATTGGGTCTATAGGGTCATCGGCCATCTCGGGAGGATGGCCGGGAGGGGGAGCTTCCTCCGCCAGTGAACGGCCAGATGTACGGCTACCAGCGGTGCGGCCAGGCGAAACGGATGACGGCCTGGGGCGGCAACCGCTGGGTGGCGCAGGAGAAGAAATGCGCCGTGGCGGAGAAGGAGAACTGTGCTTCCTATGCGCCTTTTTGGAAGGACGTGTAGTGGAAGTACCGGTCGAAGGCTGGGAGGTCGAGGTACGGAGGAAGTCTGCACGGGATGGTTCCTTCTTGAAGGCCCGTGCATCTGACTTCGATGTCTTCGCCTTAGCAGAAGCTGAGGAAGGTGCTCGTGTCTGTGGGGTGATGGGAGGAAGAGGAGACGTCGACCGCGCGATCTTAGCACTGGCCGAACGGACGACCGTGGTGCTGAAGGTCAGATCGCATGTCTGGGTTGCTACCTCCCGGGTAGTCCGAGGAGAGGCGAGGACAGTACTGTATTTCCCCGCTGGGAGCAGCGTGGGCTTCCTACTAGCCAATAGCTTGCGAGCAGCCGAGGTGGACACTTTCTCTTTGACCCGAATTTCTTGGATACAGCGTTCTTCCTTATAGACAGGACAGTCGCGGGAGGATGCGGCATGGTCACCCTGACAGTTCACACAACGAGGAGACGGAGGTGGACAGCCACCCTCATGGGCATCCCTGCCACAAGTGACACATTTAGCCGCATTGGAACAAGACTGTCGAGTGTGATTGAAACGCTGACACTGGTAGCAGCGCGTAGGTGTCGGGACATAGGGGCGAACAGAAATAACCTCGTAGCCTGCCTTGATGCGCGATGGCAGCTTAACACTATCGAAGGTCAAGAAAATTGTCCGGGTCGGTACAAGGTCATTGTTGACCTTTTTCATGACCCTATGGACAGCCGTCACGCCCTCCTCAGCGAGGAATGATTGAAGCTCCTCGTCAGTCAATCCGTCGAGGGAGCTAGTATAGACTACACCACGAGACGAATTCAAAGTTCGGTGGGCCTCCACCTGGACAGGGAACGTGTACAGGAGGGTGGCCCGAAGCAGTTTTTGTGCCTGAAAGGCACTCTCAGTTTCTAGTAATAAGGTGCCGTTACGCAACCTGGTACAAGATTTGACAGATCCGGCTATGGCATCTACGCCCTTCTGAATAACGAAAGGGTTGACAGAGGAAAAATCCTTTCCGTCCTCAGATCGAGAAACTACGAGGAACTGTGGGGCAGGCGGTAGTACTTTTGTCACTGTTGGCTGGTCACGTTTCCGTTTTTGGGTCGAAGTCGAAAGAGATGGAGTAGAATCCATTGCGGAGGAATCCCCCATGATTGCCAGCGTCTCCGATGGCGCGCTCCTTCCTTGTGGGGACCCTCTCAGAGGGCACTCCCGCCTTAGGTGAATGTTTACACCTCAGGTCACACCTCCCGAGAAACAGACGGAGGGACCAATCAGCATGGTCAGAAGGTATCAGCTCAGGCAATCACCCCTCCCCGGGCCTGGCCTTTACCAGGGGGTACGCGCGTGCCTTACATGTCTACCCAGGGCGGGGACTTACGCGTTACCCCGTCACCGGCTACGCGTGCGAACGCGTGGGTCGGCCTTCAGGCACGCACAGGGAGGAAGGAAGAAGAGGAAAAAGAAGAGAGAGAGGGAGAAAGAGGACAGACTGTCTCAAACGCCGAGGCGGAGACCAGAGAAGGCAATGAGAAGGCAAGGAGAAAAAGGCAATGAGAAGGCAAGGAGAAAAAGGCAATGAGAAGGCAAGGAGAAAAAGGCAATGAGAAGGCAAGGAGAAGAAGGCAATGAGAAGGCAAGGAGAAAAAGGCAATGAGAAGGCAAGGAGAAGAAGGCAATGAGAAGGCAAGGAGAAGTCAAGGGAAAGAGTAAGGAAGATAGTGAGGTGGAGAAGAGCAAAGAAAGGAACCAACAAAAGGAAGGAAGAAACGAGAAGTGAAAAACCAAAAAGACCACGATGATAGGTCGTGGAACCGTCCGTCTCCGGACGCAGGCGCTAACTACCCCCGTGAGGGGGATGGACTCCTTTTAGTCGCCTCTTACGACAGGCAGGAATACCGCGGGCCTATTCTAATCCCCGGACCCGCAGGGGGGAGGAAAGGGAGGTAATGACAGTGGCACGTAAAGTGCCCTCCGCCACACACCGTTGGGTGGCTTTCGGAGTATCAATGTAGATGTAGATGTAGATGTAGTATCATTTGTATTATTAGCCAGGACTGACTACTGGAAATGATCGAACGCAGAGGGCGAGTATTAATGCGCTGACAGCAGCGGCTGTGGCCATGAACCTCGGCGTGTGACGGTGGCTGCTTGCTGCTGCTGTTGGTACTCACTCTTCTGGCAGTGGTTGCTGTTCCAGCAGAGCGGCTCCCCGGCGGCGGAGCGTGGGCACTGCGGCGCCCGCGGACACAGCATGGGGCACTCGTTCTTGGGCCGGTTCGCCTGCAACACACCAGCCGAAGCTGCACTCGTCCTTCCCACTCACTGTACTGTGCATTCCAACATCCCTCCCTTTTACATCTGCTCGTCACATAAGCAGTTACGTGAAGTTCTTAACACCCATTTACACAATCTTATTGATAACCTAGGGCTGTAGTCGTTAAAGTTTATTTTGTCCATGCTGTGGTGTGCTGAGTTCGTGGCCATTAACGACTGTTGCTGGAGAACGCCCCCACTCACAAGCCTTACTGCTTTCGGGCTATCACGTCACTCTTCAGACAGCAAAATATTTTAATTATAATAATATACGCGTCAGCTACGAGGGTTGGAACTTAAATAGTGGCAACTATTTATTCACAATCGATACAAAAGAGTTACATGTTTGCACCTGTTACTGTCCTTCAAAGTAGTCACCAGCGGTGTGTAGAACCCGTTGCCAGCGATGTGGAAAGCGTAGTATACCGTTAGGGGAGCCTGTTCTGTTGATGGTGCGAATGGAGAGGTCTGAAGTTATGATGATTCTCGTGTACTACTGTGATGGTGTTATCCTAACGCATTACGTTCCTCCACGGCAAACCGTCAATGCTCGTTTTTGGAGCATCGCCTGCGACCAGCTTTGCGAAAGAAGCGGCGACACTTTCTGCGCAACCCACCCATCATTTTGCACGACAATGGGTGGGTACATACAGCGCAAGCTGTGGCTGCTCTGTTCGGTCGATGGGACTGGGAAGTACTGTACCATACACCATACTCCCCGGACTTAAGCCCTTGTGACTTTGACTTGATTCCGAAGATGAAGGAACCACTTCGTGGCATTCGCTTCAGAACTGTTCCAGAGATTCGACAGGCAGTAGACCGCTCCATTCGCACCATCAACAGAACAGGCTCTGCTAACCGTATCTACGCCTTCCACAACGCTGGCAACGGGTTCAACACAACGCTGGTGACTACTTCGAAGGACAGCAACACTTAATTATGTTCTCCCGACATGAAGAACATGCGTAATGTGCGCGCATTTGATATATAAAATGAAAGCGTTACACACACCTACCTCTGTGATAGTGGACAGTGTTTCGTCTTGCTTTGGTTCGTATGTCCTTTCAGACAAGGCAAACGCTGTGAGACAGCAGTAAAGCGTATATAACATAACGGGGTGATTCCCTGATGATGTTACAAACCTTCAGGGATGATGGACAAGGGTAAGTGTAGCAACTTGAGGTAAGGGACCCTGGTCTGGAAACGACCCACTCGAAAAGTTGTAAGCCAAAATTATTTTGATACCTCTAATTGTGGACTTACTCCAGTACATGGGCTCTGTAATGAATGCCTCAAAGAGCTATGAGCAGTTGTACATCTTTGCTACTATGCAACACTCGTCTCTTACTGAACAAGTGGTCATAGCTTTCAAGGCATTCATTGCAGAGCCCACGCTTACTAAACCATTTTTCTTGTTTTGGTGGGTACTAACTCCTCTGAAAACATAGAAGGCACAGAGCTTAGAAGAGGTCCATTGCCAAAGGTATCAGAACGATTTTCGCTTATATAACTTTTAGACTCGTTTGCGGAGCAGGGCCCCTTACCTCAAACTCACATATTTATCCTCCTGCACCACCCTATCAAGTTTATGTAGGCAGGCACATTTGCATGTGTCTGCTATACACACAACATGTAAAGTGCCGATAAATGTTCTTCTTCAGTGCACAGTTGTTATCGGAAGTTCGGCTTGATATCCCGAAGCTGGTAACGGCGTTCAAGATTTTAAAGATCTGTGGCTGATTGCTTCCTCCTCCTTTAGTTTTAGAACTATTTTACCCAGTAAATTAGTTCAGGACTCACTTATGTATCCCCCATCCCTCTTCCCTATCCATTTATTCACTACTCAGTTTCAACACTACACGAATAACTGAAATTGGAACCATCATGTAGAAAATTTTGTGGTGAAGGCGAACCAAAGACTGCGTATCATTGGCAGGGAGCACGTGCAACTAATCACCTAACGAGACTGCCTACATTACACTTGCCAGATTATTCCTGCAGGGTATGGGTTCCTCACCAGGCAAGATTGCCAGAGGACACCGAAGATGTTCAAAGAAGTGGAGCTCGTTTTGTATGCTATCGTGAAATGCAGCTGAGGGTGTCAAGCATACGATAAACGAGTTGGTGCGCGAATCATTAAAGCAACGGCGTATCTCGCTGCCGTCAGATCTTTATTGGAAGTTTCAGTCACCAACTTTCTGCTCCAAATGCCAGAATATTTCGTCGAAATGACCATAGTGATAAAGTAAGAAGCAGCACAACCCCCACGGAAACATTTTGGTATCATAGACAACGAAATAGTTGACCAATTACAAAAGAGTAGTATCACGGTAGGGATGCCTTGCTTCGTACGCCTGCCTCATACAGACTTTGTAACCATTGTAACGAAAGGGGCATGCGATTAATGGTTCCGATTCTGGGACACCTCTAAGATGACGAGAGGGCAAAACTTTGGAAGGATCCAACCGTCCTATCCTCCACGTCATACAACATCATTAATGAGAAAGCATGGGCATGGGTGGCATGGGTGTTAGCCTGCACATCTTCACAGAAAGGAGAAGATGGCAGGGCAAACTCCATAAGACAATCGTCAAACTGGGAATTCTCCTATCCACAAGCGCCACGAATCTTGTACACAGAGAACAAGCTATGTGCACATCGCAAGTATCTTCAAGACATAGGCATTCCTTCCTAAAGTACAAGATGTGACCACACCAGAGTCAAAGCAAACACATTACTTATTTGGCTTAATAGCTGCACACCAGCTACTCGTGCCGGAAGAAGAAACCACTTGTACTCACTTTTATAACTGGTGACTTATGCACAGTGCTAACCCATAATCTATGAGTTAAACTATCTGAAATGATGAACCCCCATAACAGTTACTGCGGGCGAAATACAATTGACGATGGGAAATCCTCTGCACATGACTAGTACGTCTTACAAAAAAGAAAATAACAATACTAACAACAATAATAATAATTTAAAATGTACAAACACAGGAATGATACAGCCAGTCTGTTGCAAATACCTCTTTGGTACATTTCTTGTTCCTAACTAGGCATACGTGCCTAACGCTGAACATGTATTATTTAATTTTTGACTTGAGCATATCTGCTCCAGACTCTGACCATTGCCCTCTCGAATTGTAATTTTACGATTTCTTAAAGTTTCATTCTGATGAAGACATCCTTAGAGGTTGCGAAACCTAACAAGAGGAGGTCGCCAATTGTGAAATTCAGATTCGATTCATACTGCGCATAATAAAAGCTCATGGCCAGAGCTGTAATGTGGCAAAGCACCAAGATGCACTTCTCAGCCGTTGTCGAGAAAATCGACAGTTAAAAGAAACCGTTACGGTGAAATACTCTCTACGATTAATAATTTTCTACAGCGTCGTGGCGCAGCGGTAAGCGCTCGGGTTCGTAATCCGAAGGTCGCCGGATCGAATCTCGCGCCGTGCAACTTTTTTTTTACTATTAGTTTTTTGTAATTATATATATATATATATATATATATATATATATATATATATATATATATATATATATATATATATATACTATTAATGAATTGCTTATGCATGTTGGAGAAGGCGGATCGCTCTCCAATTGTACCGCCTCCATTTTTCCCCTTTTTTTTTAAAAAAGGGTGTACCAAAGCTCTCCCGTCCGCACTGATTTTCGACGATGTTATAAGTTGCGCTAGGGACCGCATCTACCTTCTTTCGAAGTTAGCACGCAACTACGCTGTTATGCGGCGGCTCGTTTCGGCCCATTCAACATCTGTCCTTCAAGTGTAACGAGCGAGTAACGGAGTTTATATTTCATACCTGCCACAGCAAATTTGTGTTCGTGGTGTCTCTATTCTAATTCGAACGTTTGACTTACGCTATACGTATTCGTTTCGGAATATCGTTTCTACGTCTTCCGTTAACTATACGTGGATGGAAATGGAAATGTCGTGTGGCTAGGGCCTCCCGTCGGGTAGACCGTTCGCCTGGTGCAGGTCTTTCGATTTGACGCCACTTCGGCGACCTGCGCGTCGATGGGGATGAGATGATGATGATTAGGACAACACAACACCCAGTCCCTGAGCGGAGAAAATTTCCGACCCAGCCGGAAATTGAATCCGGGCCCTTTGGATTAACAGTCTGTCACGCTGACCACTCAGCTACCAGGGCGGACCACTATACGTGGATAACATTATGAAGATAATTAATAACATTTGTGAAATACAACTTTGTTTGCGGAAAACATAATGATGATCGAAGTCGCCAGTTTTTCCACGATAAACGACTTTCAACAACTTATTATATGCATAATTGTTGCAACTGATTGCCGGGAATTTTATATATATATATATATATATATATATATATATATATATATATATATATATTTGAATTACAAAAAACAAATACTAAAAAAAAAGTCGCATGGCGCGAGATTCGATCCGGCGACCTTCGGATTACGAACCCGAGCGCTTACCGCTGCGCCACGACGCTGTCGATAATTATTAATCGTAGAGAGTATTTCACCGCAACGGTTTCTTTTAACTGTCGATTTTCTCGACAACGGCTGAGAAGTGCATCTTGGTGCTTTGCCACATTACACCTCTGGCCATGAGCTTTTATTATGCGCAGTATGAATCGAATCTGAATTTCACAATTGGCGGCCTCCCCTTGTAAGTCAATGTACCAAACAGTTATTTGCAAGCGGTTGGCTGTATGGTACCTACGTCTGAAATTTTTATACAGTTGCTCAGAAACAGCCACGTTTAAAACTACGATTTTTACCGCCCCAGGTATCTAAGGCTGTATCAAAGTACAACAATGAGATAGATTACATGTTTGCCTTATTGCAAGTGATGACAGCAATTACGAATGAGTGACATGTACCGGAACTTAACTGCAAAGACAACAAATGATTATCTAATTTATAAAGATATTAAATAACAATGTGATTTGCTAACTTGCTGGGCAGCCAGATGCCAAATAAATACAGTACTAAAAATAAAGTATCTGAGGATGTGTCCGACATATGGGAATGAAACTTCAGTGATTAATTTTATACATCAAACACTGACTTTTAGTCCGGCAGTTTTAACATGAGTTAACTAATACTATTTATCTTTCGTCACGTTTCGCAGTGTCAAACTTTTTTTTTCGGCAGTCTGACTTTTTGTTGGAGATACTGGCGTATGTTTCAGTATACTAGCAGGGTGTACTCACGCCGATGTAGTGGGCGTCCTTGCCGGCGGGCGCGATGCGGTTCCAGTCGATGGAGTCGGCGTAGCAGAGCAGCGGGTTCTTCTCCAGGCGCACGCCGCCGCGCAGGATGTCCGTCAGAGAGTGCAGGACCAGCTCCTGCAACACGCCGTCAGTATCTCCTTAAACAATACATCAATACTCATACGTCGATGTCATATGTCGACATATCGGCAATGCCGATGATTTTCCGGACATACACGATGTTTCAAGTGGAATGCTTACAGATTGTAAAAATGTATGTATGTACGAGGGTCACGCCAAAAGAAATGCGCACTATTTTTTTTAAAAATCCATCTTTTATTCTACATGTTTGAAAGTTCTACAGTGTGTGGACACATCCTTTAGGAACAATATTTTCATTTCTCCAAATAATTTCCATCCCTCTCAACTGCCTTACGCCATCTTGGAACCAGCGCCTGTATACCCGCACAGTAAAATTCTGGATCAACCAGTTCGAGCCACTGTTTTGCGGCGTGCACAAGGGAGTCATCATCTTCAAACCTTGTTCCACGAAGAGAGTCTTTCAGTTTCCCAAAGAGATGATAGTCACATGGAGCCAGGTCAGGACTGTAAGGCGGATGTTTCAGTGTTGTGCATCCGAGCAGTACGAGGCCTGCCGCTGCGAGGAAAATCCTCAATATTGCCGTGCCCGCTTTCATCACGTAACCTGCTTGCCCACCGACTAACTGTGCTGCGATTGACAGCAGCATCTCCATACACCTTTTTCAACCTCTTGTGGATGTTTCCCACCGTCTCGTTTTCACAGCACAGGAATTCTATGACAGCACATTGCTTCTCACCAACGTAGAGTGTAGCAGCCATCTTGAAGACATGCTGTGACGGCGCCACTCACGGGAACAGGTTAACTAAGTTTGAAAACAAGCGGGAAGGATGTATCTGCACACTGTACAACTTTCACACATGAAGAATGAAAACTGTATTTTTACAAAAATAGTGTGCATTTCTTTTGGAGTGACCCTCGTATGTACATGTCGTCCCAGACCCCTGGACCGATTTCGACACTTTTTACACATAATACCTACTGCCTGTAAAGAATCACTGTGTCGGTAAAAAGCCACCTCCCTATCAACGTGGTGAGAGCGAATACCCAGAACATACTCATCCAGTATCTGAGAATGAAAGCACTTCGTGACTTACAACGAACTTCACGCATAATTTCAAACGTTTACGAAGCTTTTTCTCGCTGACAACCCACACAAAATGGTGAACGGAACTTCATCCCATACAATACTGTTCAAGTGTAGTAAAGCTACTGCCTTGTGCATGACCTCTTAATTTGTCACTTCTTTGCAACTAAGTGTCTTCGCGACACATTTTGCAAACAGTATTCGGATACATCAACGAATGTACCTACGAAATTACATCATTTTACGAAGTATAGTTCAGGAGTTATGGAGTGACAAAGACCTAAGCTGCGCGAAAATTGAACTTCAGGGCGGAATTCGCTAGGGGTACAGATAAAATATGTGTACAAATACGTACGAAATATACTGAATACATGTGAAATAAATGTACAAGTGGTTACTCTAGCAAAGCAAGGGGAAGCAAGGGGTAAAATGGGAAGAGGATGAGATGGACGGAAAGAGGGGGCAGGAGGAGATTGACTTAGAGCGGATGAGGAGATGAACTTAGAAGGGTGAAGAGAAAATGAACTTAGAGGGGGGAAGGAGATGATTGGACAGAGAGAGGGGGAGGAGCAGGTGCACAGCGGGAGGAGACTGACTGTGAGTCGGGGGGGGGGGGGGAGGGGGGGTTCAGGAGAGGGGAAAGTGCAAAGGGGGAGATGGACTATGTATGTATGATTTAAACTGGGGACCTAGAAACGACGGAGAGGCTTCGTCCCACCCCCACAATAGGCCACAGCAGTCCACACACTCCACCGCCGCCCCACATCGAACTCTGGGTTATTGTGTGGTACGGCCCCAAGTCGAAGCTCCGGGAACGTCTCATACCAGACGAGTGCAACCCCAAATGTTTGTGTTGTAGAGTAGTTATGATGTACGTGTAAACGGTGTTTGCGCAGCAATCGCCGACACACTGTAGCTGAGGCGGAATAAGGGGAACCAGCCCGTATTCGCCGAGGTAGACGGAAAACCACCTTAAAAACCATCCACAGGCTGGCCGACACACCGGACCTCGACACTAATCCGCCGGGCGGATCCGTGCCGGGGACCTACACGCCTTCCCGCTCGGCAAGCAGCGCGTTAGACCGCGTGAGCTGGACTATCAGAACACTGGAATAAATAGACACCCCCGTCAACACTGGGTACACCTCTAGTAGTAAACATTTTAAGAGGTGGTAGTATAGACTATTTCGAATACAACATTCCATATAACATGTGTCCAATTATTACTAGTTACTGAGACGCAGCTGTTAGAAAACTACCCAAGAAACACTAACAGAAGATTTTAGGGGACAAGCAATTGATTTGCAACAATTTCACCTCCGACTTCAACGCACTTTCGAATTCACTTGACAACGTCACAAGTAGTCTTGGAGTTCTTATATGAGGGAACCACTATTGAAAATCCGAACATTCACTAGGTACCTTGTTTTTAAATTTTCTTTTCGGACTTTGCCTAATTCAACAATTCCCACAGGCAATATTCTAAAGGGGTAGTGGTCTGGAAGACTTTCTAATGAAGAAACGTCACTATTTCTGTATATATTCCAGGGAATGTCAGGTTGAGGTGGCGCGTCAGCTGACGACTAGGACGTGCAGGCTGGAAGATCAGTCCATTGTTGCAGCCAAAGGAAGCTATTACAGTGACGCTTGAAGACAGTTTTGAAGAAAGTGTAGGCAATGCGGCCCTGTACGATAATCAATTGACTGCCTGCAATTCAACACCACACACAAAGGCATGTGTACGACGAGCAACTGATTGCCTGTTATACATCACTATATACAGGGTTATGACAACTGATTGAAGCGATTTCACAGCTCTACAATAACTTTATTATTTGAGATATTTTCACAATGCTTTGCACAACACATACAAAAACTCAAAAAGTTTTTTTAGGCATTCACAAATGTTCGATATGTGCCCCTTTAGTGAACCGGCAGACATCAAACTGATAATAAAGTTCCTCCCACACTCGGCGCAGCATGTCCTTATCAATGAGTTCGAAAGCATCGTTGATGCGAGCTCGCAGTTCTGGCACGTTTCTTGGTAGAGGAGGTTTAAACACTGAATCTTTCACATAACCCCACAGAAAGAAGTCGCATGGGGTTAAGTCGAGAGAGCGTGGAGGCCATGACATGAATTGTTGATCATGATCTCCACCACGACCGATCCATCGGTTTTCCAATCTCCTGTTTAAGAAATGCTTCTGCTTTAGCCTTTTCCTTAAGATTTTCCAAACCGTCGGCTGTGGTACGTTTAGCTCCCTGCTTGCTTTATTCGTCGACTTCCGCGGCTACGCGTGAAACTTGCCCGCACGCGTCCAACCATTTCTTCGCTCACTGCAGGCCGACCCGTTGATTTCCCCTTACAGAGGCATCCAGAAGCTTTAAACTGAGCATACCATCGCCGAATGGAGTTAGCAGTTGGTGGATCTTTGTTGAACTTCGTCCTGAAGTGTCATTGCACTGTTATGACTGACTGATGTGAGTGCATTTCAAGCACGACATACGCTTTCTCGGCTCCTGTCGCCATTTTGTCTCACTGCGCTCTCGAGCGCTCTGGCGGCAGAAACATGAAGTGCGGATTCAGCCGAACAAAACTTTATGAGTTTTTCTACGTATCTGTAGTGTGTCGTGATCATATGTCAATGAATGGAGCTACAGTGAATTTATGAAATCGCTTCAATCATTTGTAACAGCCCTGTATTTACCAAGGCATGTGTACGACGATCAACTGATCATCTGTCACACAACATCACACACTTACAGAGGCATGTGTAGAACGATCAACTGATTGCCTGTCATACAACACCAGACACTTCAAGACATGTAAGTTTCCGCCGGACCATCGATGTGAACTATATGCAGGTCAGGAGTGATTCAGGCTTCATTACTAATGGGATTACTTGGTAATTTGCAATCGCCAAACGAAATAATTGCAATAACATCCTTGTAGTAGTTGAATCCACTGCACGTGATAAGAATATAGTCCATCCATACGAAATGACCGTCATACTCTGGTATTACTCACACAGTTCTGCATGTGCACTGAGAACGACTAAATGTTTGAATCATACAGTAGAATGGATCAAAAAATCGGTCACAATCACGGCTGAAAAATTCCGTGACGTAAATCCGAACACAGCATCACCACTTTAACTTTGAAACGAAAAAGTTACTGTAAATAAACACATAGCAATTAGAGTATCAACAACCGAAATGAAAACTTATCTCTGGAACTAGTTCTCCCTCTGTAACAGATAAAAATAGAGCACCTGTTATATGGAACGTTTTATTGGAATTTGTCTATACCAGTGAACGCCCGATTCTTTAAAGAATCGAACTCCTATACATAACACAGTTTCGAACGTCTAATTACTTTACAAATGTGTCAAATATTTGACGTTGAGCAGGTTAGCGAGAAAAAGTTTAGGAATGGTTTGGAATTATGTTTACAGTCTGCGCTGGAATCAGCCAAGAACTCTCATTATGAAACACTGTGCAATTCGCGCTCCATTTTAAGCAAAAACAAGTTTTTGACGCGCCACGATGCTTTTGGCATCATATCACCTGAAGCAAGTTTGGTACAGTGATATAACTGTGCATACACTCATTGATACATGTAGATACTGTCGGCAAACTGTGCTCCGAATAGAGTCAGTAGTAAACTAGAAATTAATTGGAATGTCATGTCTGATGCTAAAGTTCGGTTGCATGAACAGGGAAAATGTTGCAAGCGATAAATTCTTTCCCCGACACAACACGCAGGACAAATAGGATCTAGTATTTTATATACTGCTATGTCACCAAGTTGTTGCTTGTCTGTTTGGGATAACAAGCGCCGTAGCTTGTTATTAGGGCAGACTACGATTTCGCAAATTTAAATCTTTTTTGTTATTTATTTTGAGATGCTAGCAAATTAATTTCTCTTCACTATCCGAATTGAACTATGTTTTTGTGTCGAACAATTATTTTGTGTCATCTTGTTGACAAATTGTCTATTATACTGGAGGACAAACGGTTTTATATAATGCAAGGATCCTGTACTGACTATGCATTTAGTACGACACAGTTAATGTAAAACCACAAATACTTCAATAAACCTGCATACATAATGTTAAATTAAAGCAGTTAGTAGGTCATGATTGAAAAGTCGTAAACGGACGAAAGGTAAACCGGAAGCATTTGTAGATTAACAGAACGCTCTGTCTAATTCTAAAGGTAGAAGGATAAAACGGAGCGAGCAAAGGTTATGTACAACTTGCACCGAAACCAGATTATAACAATCGAATGACGTGAGACGGAAGCAGCAATTGAGAATGGAGTGAGACAGATTCGTAGCCTATCCACCCCTTCATTTAAAGTGTGAAATGAGCAAGCAGTTAAGGAAACGAAACAAAAATTTTGAAAGGAATTGAAAGTTCAGAGAAAAGAAATAAAAACTTCGTCGATGACATTGTAATTCTGTCAAAGAGGGCAAAACACTTGGAAGATCAGTTGATAGTAACTGTTAGTATCTTGAAAAGAAGTTATAAGCAAAAGTAAAACAAGAGTAATGGAATGTAGCTGAATTAAGTAAGGGGGAGATGAGGCAACAGATCGGAAAATAAGACTCAGGAAGTAGAAGAATTTTGCTATTTTGGCAGCAAAAAAACATCGAACATATGTTAGGAAGTATTTTATTAAAGTGTTTGTCTAGACTATTGTCTAGTACGGAAGTGATAACTGGGCAATAAAGAGTTCAAATATGATGAGAATAGAAGCTATTGAAATGTAGTGCTACAGAGGAATGCTGTAGATAATATGGGGTAGAGAAGATAACCGATAAAGACCTATCGAATCGAACTGGAATCTAAAAACCAGCTTGAGTAAAACAATGCATGGATCGAGAGAGAACACCTACATCAATACTCCGCATGCCACGTAGAGGTGCGTGGCGGAGGGAACTTCTCGAGCACTGTCGTATCATCCGTCCCTGATCCTTACGCGAATGGAGCGTGGCAAGAATGATTAGCGGTAACCCTCCTGGCTGTAGTCATTCGGCGCAACGTGTGCAGAAGGAAGTAGTATGTTCCGCTCGACGGTTACAGGAACCACTCCCGCCGGAGGTTCGTGTCCTCCTTCGGGCGTGGGTGTATGTGTGCGTTGTCCTTAGCGTAAGTTAGTTTAAGCAGTGTGTAAGTCTAGGGACCGATGACCTCAGCAGTTTGGTCACTTAGGAATTCTCTCTCTCTCCCTCTCTCTCTCTCTCTCACACACACACACACACACACACACACGGACGCACGCCACTTTATTCAAAAATGTTCAAATGTGTGTGAAATCTTATGGGACTTAACTGCTAAGGTCATCAGTCCCTAAGCTTACACACCACGTAAACTAAATTATCCTAAGGAGAAACACACACACCCATGCCCGAGGGAGGACTCGAAACTCCGCCGGGACCAGCCGCACAGTCTATGACTGTAGCGCCTCAGATCGCTCGGCTAATCGCACGCGGCCCACTCTTGTTGATCATCTCCGTACCGATTTCCCCGTGACGGAAAGTGCCGTTCATCGTAGGATCTTCAGTTTCATCGTGGAATATTCTGCATTTCTTCTATTAATCCTGTTTCAGTAAGTTTTCTTCTACTAATCCTGTTTCGGTATGTGTCCCAGACTGATGGACAGTACTAAAGAATCGGCCAGGTGTCCGTAAGCCACTTCTTTCCTGAATGAATTACTTATATAATATTATTCCAATGAATCTCAGCCTGGGATCAGCTGTTCCTAACATGTGTTTTATGTGGTCACTCTACTTTAGGCCGCTTCGGATGGTTAAGTGCTTTACGTTATATTTATTTACGTTCGCGGTGAAAACCTAGTCCCCGTCGCAAGTGCATACCCTCTGCAGGTCTTCCGCCATTTCGCAACACATTCCTAGCGTTGCTATCTTCCTACATAGAGTTGCATCGGTGCGAAAAGCCTTACAGAACTTCCGAAGCTACCCATTAGATAATTTAACATACAACGTGATTCAGCTGCCCCTACCCATGGGTTTTATGAAACACAGAATGAATACCATGCGCAAGATTTTCATATTTTCTCGCTCGCTACGAGCAAACTATTTGTACTAAAGAATAAATGAACGCGACCATTTTGCACGATATTTAATGTAGATTAATTTCGTATTGGAATACTTTTGCTATAGAGGCCGCAGTTTTTTAATTATTCAAGAAAAGCGTTCAAAAGTGACTCGAAAACCCTGGCCTCCAGCGAAAACGTATCCAAGTACAAAATTAAACTACATTAAGGGGGAACGACAGGATGGTCAAAAATTCGAAATTTTCTTTATTACGGAATTCGAACGTATACACATCGAAGAATTAATCCCCAAAATATTATGCGCGAACTGCAAACAGTAACGATTCTGTGTGGGTTTGAAGCTAAAGCAAACAGTGAATTGGAAAGCTATAACCCAAAAACGCAATTGCCACAAGTCATTATCCGTGCCATCATCCCTCTTTATACCTATTTGAATAGACCTGATTTGCTGGAACGTTGTTCGGGCGGTTTTACTCCAAATGTGAACGAAAGTTTCAAGAGTCTAATTTGGAGATACGCTCCAAAGATAAGATCCAGCCGGAGCGAAATTGCCATCATTGAATTAAATTTGGCCGTATGCCTATTCAATGTAGGCCATACTGCATTAATGCACGCGGCAAATGCCCTTCAAATCAAAATCGGCGGCGTAATGCGCCGATTTTGTGAAGACAGACACGCCAGTGGCAATGCGCTCAGCGACGAAAAGGGCTTTGAGGACGAAAATGAGGGCTTATCGGGTCAAAGCAGCAGAAGACGGCCTTCCACTAGTCGAGGCTATAGTTATTATGGGTCAGGGCATCGATGATATCCCATAAGTTTCGAACATTCTCACTTTTTTTTTTACATGATAGATAATTATCAAACTTACGACACGTTCTTCTCAAAACCGTTTCTTTTTCCGGCATGGTTGTCGTCGCCCACGTTACAATTTTCATCCGATTTTAATCATTTTTTGGTCTGCCTTACACCAAATTGAATTCTCATCAGTTCAACATAACCGATCCTTTTTATGTTGATATTTAGTATTTTATCGGCGAAAAAAGAAGGGTTCAAAAAAGGCCACTTTTCAAATACCTATAATTTCGCCATTTTTGTTTTTTTGGGCTTTTTTTAAATCCCTACGATGAACTGAAAATACGTCTGTATGGATCAGAGTGACATGTTAATGTTATGTATCAGATAACCACAACCGCAGTTACAGCCGCAACCGTCAACCTACCTCCTTTCAGACCTGCCTCGGGAAAATCTCAATTACGCATTGAAGATACTATTTTTCAAAGGTTCAAATGGCTCTGAGCACTATGCGACTTAACTTCTGAGGTCATTAGTCGCCTATAACTTAGAACTAATTAAACCTAACTAACCTAAGGACATCACACACATCCATGCCCGAGGCAGGATTCGAACCTGCGACCGTAGCGGTCACGCGGTTCCAGACTGGAGGGCCTAGAACCGCACGGCCACACTGGCCGGCCTACTATTTTTCAGTAAAAAAAATAGCAATACAATTTTCAATGTATGCTTTATTCATTGCAGCAAATCCCATTTGTCTACACTACTGGCCATTAAAATTGCTACACCAAGAATAAATGCAGATGATAAACGGGGATTCATTGGACAAATATATTATACTAGAACTGGCATGTGATTACATTTTCACGCAATTTGGGGGCATAGATCCTGAGAAATCAGTACCCAGAACAACCACCTCAGCCGTAATAACGGCCTTGATACGCCTGGGCATTGAGTGAAACAGAGCTTGGATGGCGTGTACAGGTACAGATGCACATGCAGCTTCAACACGGTACCACAGTTCATCAAGAGTAGTGACTGGCGTATTGTGACGAGCCAGTTGATCGGCCACCATTGACCAGACGTTTTCAATTGGTGAGAGATCTGGAGCATGTGCTGGCCATGGCAGCAGTCGAACATTTTCTGTATCCAGAAAGACCCGTACAGGACCTACAACATGCGGTCGTGCATTATCCTGCTGAAATGTAGGGTTTCGCAGGGATCGAATGAAGGGTAGAGCCACGGGTCGTAACACATCTGAAATGTAACGTCCACTGTTCAAAGTGCCGTCAAAGCGAATAAGAGGAGACCGAGACGTGTAACCAGTGGCACCCCATACCATCACGCCGGGTGATACGCCAGTATGTCGATGGCGAATACACGCTTCCAGTGTGCGTTCACCGCGATGTTGCCAAACATGGATGCGACCATCACGATGCTGTAAACAGAACCTGGATTTATCCGAAAAAATGACGTTTTGCCATTCGTGCACCCAGATTCGTCGTTGAGTACACCATCGCAGGCGCTCCTGTCTGTGATGCAGCGTCAAGGGTAACCGCAGCCGTGGTCTCCGAGCTGATAGTCCATGCTGCTGCAAACGTCGTCGAACTGTTCGTGCGGATTGTTGTTGTCTTGCAAACGTCCCCATATGTTGACTCAGGGATCGAGGCGTGGCTACATGATCCGTTACAGCCATGCGGATAAGATGCCTGTCATCTCGACTGCTAGTCATACGAGGCCGTTGGGATCCAGCACGGCGTTCCGTATTACCCTCCTCAACCCACCGATTCCATATTCTGCTAACAGTCATTGGATCTCGACCAACACGAGCAAAAAAAAATGGCTCTGAGCACTATGGGACTCAACTGCTGTGGTCATAAGTCCCCTAGAACTTAGAACTACTTAAACCTAACTAACCTAAGGACATCACACACATCCATGCCCGAGGCAGGATTCGAACCTGCGGTCGTGTGGTTCCAGACTGTAGCGCCTTTAACCGCTCGGCCACTCTGGCCGGCCAACACGAGCAGCAAAGTCGCGATACGACAAACCGCAATCGCGACAGGCTACAATCTGGCCTTTACCAAAGTCGGAAACGTGATGGTATGCATTTCTCCTCCTTACACGAGGCATCACAGCAACGTTTCACCAGGCAACGCCAGTCAACTGCTGTTTGTGTATGAGAAATTGGTTGGAAACTTTCCTCATGTCAGCACGTTGTAGGTGTCGCCACCGGCGCCAACCTTGTGTGAATGCTCTGAAAAGCTAATCATTTGCATCTCAAAGCATCTTCTTCCTGTGGGGTAAATTTCGCGTCTGTAGCACGTAATCTTCGTGGTGTAGCAATTTTAATGTCCAGTAGTGTATTACATACCAGTACGGAGAAAAAAAAATCCTCCACTCTTTGCTTATTTCGCCCATACTATGGTCCGATTAAAACTACTTATTAGTTGACGCTTTACGCGTTGGAGCTAGTTTCCTCCAATCAGAGCGCTCAACGTCACACCCCAACCGTTCGCCGCTGCAAACTGCTACAACAGTCGGTGAGCTCACTTCCAGTTCCTTGTCCGGTTTGATGTATTTCGATCCCGAATCATGGGTCTGACACTGTTACTTTGTAGTTTATCACACAAGATAACCACCCTAGAAAACACACACACACACAATGGTGCTAACGAAATACATTACGTTTCGGAGTTTCAAACACACCACTAAGCAAACACTACTGGGTACTTCCGCAGAGGACGCCATACAGCGTGCCATGTACAGTTATCATAATCACAAAGATCGGCTTACATCAGACATCGCGTGAGGCCGGATGTTTTAACTCTGAAATCCATCGTTGGGACTGGGTCACCACAGCCGTTAGTATAACTACTTAACGTAGTTTTGTGGCTCAGTGCAAAGATCAGTGTACTATACTGACACGTAGAACGCAGAAGGTTCGATTCTCGTTAACTGTAGCGTCTTTTTTAAATTTCTAAACCTAATAAAAAGTGTTTAGTTATTTTTATTCACTATATATGTCGGTAGTATCTGTTCCCGAAAGAACAGTTACCGTGGATGACCATGCAGCTTTGCTAGAAATGAAATGATAATTAAATAGACACCCTAGCTGCAAGCAGGCGTTGATACACTTCATGGGGGACATGTTGAAAATGTGTACCCCGACCGGGACTCGAACCCGGGATCTCCTGCTTACATGGCAGACGCTCTATCCATCTGAGCCACCGCGGGCACAGAGGATAGTGCGTCTGCAGGGACTTATCCCTTGCACGTTCCCCGTGAGATCCACATTCCCAACATGTCCACAACACTACATTCGTAGTGCAGCTATGCCCGAACTCGTACGGGACTTGGTAGATTAATCTGCCACGAGTAATGAGTGTGATGGGCAAACGTCTATTAGGCGCACTACGAGTGTAGTGTTGTGGACATGTTGGGAATGTGGATCTCACGGGGAGCGTGCAAGGGATAAGTCCCTGCAGACGGACTATCCTCTGTGCCCGCGGTGGCTGAGATGGATAGAGCGTCTGCCATGTAAGCAGGACATTCCGGGTTCGAGTCCCGGTCGGGGCACACATTTTCAACATGTCCCCAATGAAGTGTATCAACGCCTGCTTGCAGCTAGGGTGTCTATTTAATTATGATTTTATTTTTATTCAATTAATTGGTTTAAATGTATTTTTTTAAATTTCTAATCCACTGCTGCGTCAGTTTCATCATCGTATTGACCTTTTTACTTGCTCTTATGTTTCTTCCTAACATTCTGTTTTCGTTTGGACTCTGCGTGCGTCGCCCATAATCTGCAACCAAGTGCCAACGCGGACTACCCCTCGACCATGATATTAGTTGTGTAGCAGATTGTTGACCCCCTTTTTCTCGGTCTCATCACGAGCCTGTGCTCAGCCTAGGAAATGCGTCTCAATTCAGGGCAAATCAGCCATTGCTCACTTAAAATAAGCTGTCGATACAGTATCTCGCATTTTCCACATACCTCGCGGAGGGCACTTCCAACATTGCTGCGCGTCTCACATTTAACACCATTTGAAAAGTGACCCTCCGTGTTTGTGTTAGGTTGTCGAAAAAATATCGTAGTTTTCCCAATATATATCGATATATACGAGGGGCGTTTGAAAAGTCCGTGCAAAATTCGAGAGATGGCACCACTGGCGCATATCGAGGTCATGTTTAGTTCGTAGCATCTTTGGAAAGAATGCACACCAAGTTCCAGCCATATTGGTCTATTTCTTTGTGTTTGGCACTTGTGTGAATCAAGGTAGCCGAGTGATTGTCAAAAAATGGACGATAAAGAATTTCGTGTGGCGATTAAACTTTACTTTATGAAACGCAAAACGCCTCAGGAGACTAAAGAGAAGCTTCATAAACATTACGGTGACTCTGCACCTTCAATGAGAACAGTTTACAAGTGGTTTCAAAATTTTAGGAGTGGCCATATGGGCACAAGTGACGCTGAATGTTCTGGACGCCCTGTGGAAGTTACGACTCCAGTAATCATAGACAAAATCCATGATATGGTGATGGATGACAGAAGAGTTAAGTTGCGTCTGATTGCTAGTGCTGTGGCCATCTCGAATGAACAGGTACACGATATTTTGCATAAGCATTTGGACACGAGAAAGCTATCCGCAAGATGGGTTCCGCGATTGCTCACGCTTGACCAAAAACGGAATCGTGTGAAATGTTGCAAGGATGGTCTGCAGCTGTTCAGGAAGAATCTGCAGGAATTTAAGCGTCGTTTCGTCACTGTAGAGGAAACATGGATACATTACTGTACTCCTGAGACCAAAGATCAATCTAAACTATGGGTTACCAAGGGAGAATCTGCACCTCGGCCGGAAAGGTTATGGCGACTGTCTTTTGGGAATCGCAATGGATAATCCTCATCGACTACCTGGAAAAGGGTAAAACTATTACAGGTCCATATTATTCACCGTTATTGGACCGTTTTAAAACCGAGCTGCAAGAACAACGCCGGCGATTTGACCCCAAAAAAGTCCTTTTCCATCACGACAATGCACCAGCACACACCTCAGCAGTTGTGGTCGCAAAATTAATGGAAATAGGATTCCAACTCGTTTCACATCCCCCTTATTCTCCAGACTTGGCTCCCTGGGACTACTGTTTGTTCCCCAATTTGAAGAAATGGCTGGCGGGACAAAGATTTTATTCAAACGGGGAGGTGATTGCAGCAACAAATAGCTATTTTGCAGACTTGGACAATTCCTAGTATTTGGAAGGGGTCAACAAATAGAGAAAAGCATTGGACGAAGTGTATAAGTCTAAAAGGAGACTATGTCGAAAAATAGAAAAGGTTTACCCCAAACACGTAAGTAGTTTTTATTTTTGCACGGACTTTTCAAACGCTCCTCGTATAAGCGACGTTTCTTTTCCCGATGTATCAGTACATCGATTCCGAAATGGGAATATCGAATGCTCATATTTTTATTTTATATTATTTTCGCAATATTCGGTTAATATTTGAAATTGTAATAGAACATAATTTTGCCAATCTTTCTCTTTGACAGTTTGAAGCAAATATCGGGGGCACAAACAGCAAGTCCGACTGCACTGGGTGCTGGCGGTGCGAATGGAATAACAAGATTTCCGATGTGAAGAAACAATACAACAGTCACGTCAAAAAACCATTTTTAACGCAACTGCAGTGACATTTCTTCACATCGGCGCTCTTCAATAACAATTGCTGAAAATGATGAACAAAAATCAAAATGACAAGATTGGTCTCTGCGGCGGGCGGATACATGCGAGGGGAAATGCTGACGTAATCGGCGCTCGGCGCTACCAACAGAAACTGCAACGTTTAACTTCACCACGCGATTCCGACACTACCATTACTAGGTCGCTGGCGTTTGCGGAAATGAAAAAAAAACAATGAAGTCGACCTGAATTGTTCCGGACAAATCCCATATGTGATTAAACCGAACGACCGACATATCGGACACCTTTTATTGTGCCACTTACGTGCAGGTACCATTGTTAGCAAAGGCCGGCCGACGTGATGTGTGATGTCCTTAGCTTAATTGGTTTAAGTAGTTCTAAGTTCTAGGGGACTGATGACCTCAGATTTTAAGTCCCATAGTGCTCAGAGCCAATACAACAACACTATAATATACAGCTCTAAAATTGGCACTATATTTACAATGTGCGGCCGATATTTTTAGGCCGGTACATCAGTATTTTTTCGTTGATATATCGATAGCATTTTCGATATGTACAGAGTTGGCAATGATATTTTTTTTTTGTAAATATCGATATATCGGCCTCCCGCTGTTTCTAAAATATCAGCAGTCCTAGTTTTTGTCACCTATAACCAAGAGGCAGCCGGCAGCCAATGTGGCAACACTGTAGCGGCCCAAGTGATAGTCAACTGTCAAGTAATTTTAATGGGATTACAGCTGCCGTTCCCCTATATCTGTATAACGGAGTAGAGTCGGCGCCATGCGTCCCGCTGTTTATTAGCGCGCCGTGTGTATTCCGAGCACGTGACAGGCTGACCACACTGCTCGCGGGGAAGTCCCCGCTGGTGCGACTTGGGGGAACCCAGCTGATCTCAGGGCCGCCGTTCGACGTTGCCGACTGCGTACTAGAGTTGGGCAACACGATTCTTTTTCCCGCTTCGATTCCTACGATTCAATCTCACATTGCGAATCGATTCTTTCATGATTCATTCTAGTCTGCGATGGCACGATTCTTACGGAATGCAAAAAGTTCTACATCTTACTCACAGATGGCAGGACATGTCTGGAATTTTCAATGGGGTTAGAATCGAACTGTTTCATGATAAGATATGCCAGAAATAGTTTATTTATGAGTAAACATGCATATAACGTTACAAGTGCGATTCTCGATTTATACGTGTAATGCCTTAGTTGATGAAAGGTCACATTTGATTTGATTGCATCTATTGTTTTATTTCAGCATGCCAGGAAAGAGGAGTCGATTTGTGCGAAAGGTGGTGCAAAATTGCTTCCTTTGTTCACACGCATCCTCCACTTGACTGCCATCTGGCGGTCGTAATCATTCGGCACGACTCGGCATGATTCGGAAGTTGCCTTCGAAGCATAGCGTACTAAGAATCGATGAATCGTTGGAACTTGGAATCGTCACGACTCGGAAACACGCAGTCGTTCTTATGATTCTTTTGAACGACGATTCGTCCGTATCACGATTCGATTCTTACGATTCTTTATTTAGAGTCGTTCAAATGAACGACTCATTCACGAATCGCCACAACTCTACTGCGTACTCACAAAGGTGGCCGTGCCGACTCGCCATCACCGATTTCGTCCAAATTTACGGTATAGCTAGAGCTTGGCCAGAAATGCATGTGACTGAAGTTCAGACATCCAACCGCTCAGAAAAAAAATGCTTTTTGGTGCGAGTGGCGCGAGGCATGATCCACTTACGACCACAAAGTGGTTTACGCACCGAAGTACACACAGAACGGTAAGCCACGAGCTGTGGGATCGAGTCGATACCCAGAATCAAATTTTTGTTTCTTTACAATTCATATACAGGGTGATTCTTTTTTACCGTGTACAAACTCCAGGGATTGATCTATGACAAAATACGGACCAAAAAAGTCTAATGAACCTAGGTCAGTAAATGCATGGTTCCCATGTCCATTTATTCAATCACACGTCGTTACAGAGACTGCGGTCTAATACGAGCTCTAGCACGCATCCACAGTTACGGTACGCTCGGTTTCTTCCTAGAGGGTGGTACTTTCTTCATACGTCACGTCCTAGCGCCCCCTCCTGCCATAGTCATTGGTAATGTTGCGTCCGATTCACGTCTCGTGCTGACTCACCTTGTAGTGGATGTGATGCAGCGTTGTACACAGTGGTTCCGTATTCGAGTCGAGAGCTTGCCGGCATGGTGTTTTGGGGGGGGGGGGGGGGGGGAGGAGGAGACCATATAGGCCGGTCATCCGTCTCATCGGATTAGGGAAGGATGGGGAAGGAAGTCGGCCGTGGCCTTTCGAAGGAACCATCCCGGCATTTGCCTGGAGCGATTTAGGGAAATCACGGAAAACCTAAGTCAGGATGGCCGGAGGTGGGATTGAACCGTCGTCCTCCCGAATGCGAGTCCAGTGTGCTGGCCACTGCGCCACCTCGCTCGGTAGACATGGTGTTTACATACGGAAAGGCAAATGGCAACGGGCGACGGGCAGCAGGTTTGTATCAGGAGACCTATCCCCCGCGACAACAGCCACAGCAATCAGTGTTTGCAACTGTTTCGCCGTTTGTCTGAGACAGTGTCGTTTCAAGGGGCAGGATATCATGAATGACGTACCAGAAATGTTGGGACAGCATACTTGGAGGAAAATGTGGTTAACACTGCGGAAGGCGACCTCGCGTGTCAGTACCAGGCAGTTGGCCCGCCAGTACAGAGTGAGTCAGACGACCGTGTGGAACATTATCGATGACAATTGTTTCTATCCGTTTCACTTACAACTTGTGCAGGGCTTACTACACAGACTTTCCACATCGCGAGTAATTTCGTCACTGCTTCCTTCACCAGGCAACCACGATTCCGGGATCTATGTCATCCTTCGTATTCACGGATGAGGCCGCCTTTACGCGGAGTGGTCTCTTGAACTTTCGTAACAGCCATCTGTGGGATAGTATGCAGAACCCCCATGGTTTGGTGACGGCAAATCATCAGCATCGGTGCAGCTGGAATGTGTGGGCCGGGATAATCGGCGGCCGAATTTTGGGACCAGTCTTCCTTCCACGTTGCCTACCAGGCCGGAACTATCGGCGTTTCTTGCGTGTGACGTTGCCTCCTCTGCTGGAAGAAGCGCCCTTTATCATTCGAAGGGTTATGTAGCTGCTACATGACGGTGCTCCACTTCGCCGTTAACGTCCGGATGCATCTCAGTCCTGGCTTCCCTGGTCGATGAATCTGACGACGAGGTCCAGTTGAATGGCCTGCTCGTTCACCGAATCTCAACCCGTGCGATTTCTCGTTATGGGGCCATCTCAAACGTATCTTGTATGCACAGCCCATTCCAGATTTGGAGACAATGGAGCAGCGTATTGACGCTGCTTTCGACACTGATCGGATGCAGCCTGGCCGATGCGAACGTGAGAGACAGAACCTACACGTATGCGTTGAGACACATGGAAACCATTTTCAGCACATCTGTAACTGTGGCTGCATGGTACAGCGCCTATTACGCCGCTTCTCTGTAACAATGTATGATTATTTATGTCTCCAGCAAGGCAAACACGCATTTCCGGACATAAGTTCATTAGACCTTGTTTGCTTCGTATCCTTCCATCGATCAACCCCTAGAGTATGTACACAGTGGAACCATTCACACTGTGTGTGAAGATGTAAACAAATTTCAATACAATGTGACGAGATTACTAGGTGCATGCGGGCAGGGCACGCTGCTGCTCTCGCGTCTCATAGTAGGCCCTCCAGAATCGGAGGCTGTCAAAGCGGTTGCCAATCTGAAAGCGCCTAGCACATTGTCACGGATTCTGTAAAGCAGCACTTTTAAAATTCTGAATAAAAGTTGGCGGGTGCCACCGAGGGTTTGCCGATTTGCGGGGTCTTAGAAGGGCCCTTCTCGTTTTAGTGATGCATCTGTGACCCACCCCCTTTGATCAAGCCTCTGGAGGACATAAAATAGGAGCGCTAACAAAGCACAAGAGAAACTAAAGGCAGAAGGAATGCTTAAAAATCCACTATAGAAAGGGGTTGGTTGTCCCCCAAAAAAAAAGGCTTCAAATGACTGACGTCATTTCACTGTCACTAATAAACTGTAGAACGCGGTCAGCTGAGCGCGTGTCATCTGCTAAAATCGACGATAGATCAGGCGATAGCTGTAGACGGGAGCGTAACGGATTAAAATAGGGGCATTCAATTAAAAGGTGTCTGACCGTCCACGGCTGAGAGCAGTGGGGACAGAGTGGGGGAGGAAGCACAAGAGTCGTTAACCGCTTCGGATCACGTTCAAACTTCGTCGAATTGGCTCTGAGCACTATGGGACTTAACATCTGAGGTCATCAGTCCCCTAGACTTAGAACTACTTAAACCTAACTAACCTAAGGACATCACACACATCCATGCCCGTGGCAGGTTTCGAACCTGCGACCGTAGCGGTCGTGCGGTTCCGGACTGAGCGCCTAGAACCGCTCGGCCACTCCGGCCGGCTAAGTATGCTTTCGCGAAAGAACTATGTACTGCCCCTGCTTCGGCTTCAGATTATTCTTTCTTGTGGCTAATACTCATTAGAGTTTATCTCTCAGTGCACTCACTGTTGTTCTCTCTCTCTCTCTCTCTCTCTCTCTCTCTCTCTGATCATGGGACTAGACGAACTAACAGAACGCTCGCTAGTATTGCAAACCGTTCCCTTTGCCTTGTCCTGCAGCGGTACGTTTCCTAGCTCTTTATACTCATGAGGTAATGAGTGCTATCGACAGGGAATGTCTAACTGATTCCATATTTTTTGATTTCCAGAAGGCTTTCGATACCGTTCCTCACAAGCGTCTTCTAACCAAACTGCGTGCCTATGGAATATCGCGTCAGTTGTGCGACTGGATTCGTGATTTCCTGCCAGAAAGGTCACAGTTCTTAGTAATAGATGGAAAGTCATCGAGTAAAACAGAAATAATATCCGGCGTTCCCCAAGGAAGTGTTACAGGCCCTCTGTTGTTCCTGATAGATATTAACGACATAGGAGACAATCTCAGTAGCCGTTCAAAAAATGGTTCAAATGGCTCTGAGCACTATGGGACTCAACTGCTGAGGTCATTAGTCCCCTAGAACTTAGAACTACTTAAACCTAACTAACCTAAGGACATCACAAACATCCATGCCCGAGGCAGGATTCGAACCTGCGACCGTAGCGGTCTTGCGGTTCCAGACTGCAGCGCCTTTAACCGCACGGCCACTTCGGCCGGCTCAGTAGCCGTCTTAGATTGTTTGCAGATGATGCTGTCATTTACCGTCTTGTAAAGTCATCAGATGACCAAAATGAATTGCAAACTGATATAGATAAGATAACTGAATGGTGCGAAAAGTGGCAATTGACCCTGACCAGTTTTCTCCTCCGATTGGGAAAACATTATGTTTGCACCCACCTACATAGGGAGAAATGATCATAACGATAAATCAGGGTACGCACAGAAAAATTTAAGTGCTCGTTTATTCCGCGAGCAGTCAACGACCTTGCCGCGGTGGATACACCGGTTCCCGTGAGATCACCGAAGTTAAGCGCTGTCGGGCGTGGTCGGCACTTGGATGGGTGACCATAGAGGCCTCATGTGCTGTTGCCATTTTTCGGGATGCACTCAGTCTCGTGATGCCAATTGAGGAGCTACTCGACAGAATAGTACCGGCTACGGTCAAGAATACCATCATAACGACCGGGAGACTGGTGTGCAAGCCCCACGCCCCTCCTATCGGCATCCTGATTGAGGATGACGCGGCGGTCGGATGGTCCCGATAGGCCACTCGTGGCCTGAAGACGGAGTTCTTTCTCTTTTCCCGCGCACTGTTCGAGAGTGGAAGGTGGGGAGACAGCTTGAAGGTGGTTCATTGAACCCTCTGCCAGGCACTTTATTGTGAATAGCAGAGTAATCACGTAGATGTGTCCGATTTGTTCTATTCCTAGGTGTGTTTCGTTGTAACAGCCTACCTCCCACTTCCATGTGTGCGTTTATGGAAATATATGCAAGATTTTACCAGATCTGCCCGGCTTCTGGTCTGCAGAATTCCCCTTTTGCCTCCTACAACCCTTTAATTAATAATCAGAAATCCCTGCCAGCAGACATGACGTCCCATGCTGGCCACGGTCAAGACAGCAGAAGATTGGCGGGTAAGGTTAAATGTACCTGCTAATTTTCATTTCTACCACCGGCTATCGCCACGTTCGTTCTTTTAAAAGAGAACCGACGGAAGCCACAAGGTCTACGAGCGCGAATCAAAAGGTAACTTGCACTAGCTCACCGCGAGAGCACGCTATGTGTCGTGACCGCGGCCAATGTGTAACACGCGACAGTAACTCCTAACAGTGTCAGCAGTCACGTAGCGTAGTATCCCGTCGTGACGTGTGAGCAGAGTAGGGCGTCAACTGGACGTTCATTCCAAATTTGAGGTGTGTGCAACGATCAGATTTCTATGGGCTAAACGGCTCAACTGGAGGGACATTCATCGTTAAATCACTGCTGTATATGGTGAGCGTGCAATCTCTCACCCAATTATTGTAAAGTCGAGTAAGTAATTTGCCACCAGGCGCACAGATCTCACTACCGTTGCAAATGTTGAGCGCGTGGATGTGATCACTAGATACGATCGGCGCATTGCACTGAAAGAAATTGCCAGCATGCTTAACATATATGCCAGTGTGTTCTCCATTCTTCACCAGCACCTTGGACATCGTAAACCGTGTGCCAGTGGGTCCCACGGTTGCTCACCGATGTTCACAACGGTCACAGGCGTTTTTGGAATGGTATTCTGTGGACAGCAACGGCTTTCTGCGGCGAATCATACCGGGGAATGAAACGTGGGTCCACCATTTCACTCCTCCCCCCCCCCCCTCAAACAAAGAGAACATTGATAGAATGGGTGCACACATAACCACAACGAAAGAAGGCGAAGGTCCAACCTTCATTCAAGTGGGAGGTACGACAACATCCTCCGTACAGTCCAAGCCTAGCGCCATCCGACTATCATGCGTTCGCCACGATGAAAGAGGATTTCGGAAGACGATGATTCCGAAACGACGAGGAGGTGAAAACGGCTGTGGAGGTGATTTCTACGCATCCAGCATCGAAAAGTTGGATACCATTTCCGAGAAATGTTTACGATCTCTTGGAAACTATGTGGAAAAGTGAATTTCACATTGTATCTTGTCATAGTCTGTTGTCTATGTGTATGTGGTTTAATACATGGCCATCATTTGGAAGTGTATCGTACTTTTTGATTCGCCTTGTTGATCCTGCATATCAATAAGTATCCCAAATGGTGGAACAACCACACCAAAGACGCCGTACCCGAAAAGAACGCTTATTCAAAGTGTGGCGAGAAACTCGCTCAGGTATAGATAGGAAATCTTACAAAGAGGTTACGAAAATGTCCCACAGAACGGCTGTTAAAGAGAAAAGAAAGTTGAGATTGGCCTTCATAAATTCATTTAAAATGAAGATAACATCAAAAATCTACAAAAGCAGCGAAACACAGAAGTAACAATGCTAAAGACTTTAAAACTACGAAGTGCATCAACGGTAGGCAGCCGGCCGGAGTGGCCGAGCGGTTCTAGGCGCTTCAGTCTGGAACCGCGCGACCGCTACGGTCGCAGGTTCGAACCTGCTTCGGGCATGGATGTGTGTGATGTCCTTAGGTTAGTTAGGTTTAAGTAGTTCTAAGTTCTAGGGGACTGATGACCTAAGATGTTAAGTCCCATAGTGCTCAGAGCCATTTGAACCATTTGAACGGTAGGCAAAGTACTGACAATAAATGAATTTTATCCTTAGTTGGTTAAAATGGCTCTGAGCACTATGGGACTTAACATCTGAGGTCATCAGTCCCCTAGAACTTAGGTCTAATTAAACCTAACTAACCTAAGGACATCACACACACCCATGCCCGAGGCGGGATTCGAACCTGCGACCGTAGCGGTCACACGGTTCCAAACTGAAGCGCCTAGAACCGCTCGGCCACTCATCCTTAGTGGATGCTATTGAACTCCGTGACAGCTCCTTTATAGGGTGCAGAAAAATTTCCGCTTCCAGTCACAATAAAAGGTTATTTTTTTGTCACACGACCGGTTTCGGGCCTACGCCCATCTTCAGGTGTTTATAAATCTTATTTCCCAAATCCAATGTGTTGTTTTAAATGCCACCACTTTGGGCACACTACACTTGGTTGTAAAGGAGAAGCAACGTGTGGGCCACTTATGATGGAGTTGGTTGGTCCTCTCCTTCAAAGCTTGTCAGCTGCTCTGGGAATTCGTATGTAAATACAGTGTATTTCACGAGTGCACATCGTAATAGTGAAATATGCAGCTAAACTTTATAAGATTGAAAATAAGTGTGTAACTAAGTGGAAAAACTCTCACCATAGTGTAACTATAATAATGATGCTTCATCTTTATTGATCTCCAGCATATAAAGATGTACATGAATGTATAAACACCTGAAGGTGGGCCCAAGTCCGAGACCAGTCATGTGACAAATAAATAACCTTTTATTGTGACTTGTAGCGGAAATTTTTCTACATCCTATAAAGTACTGACAGCTGGGAAGCACATATGAGAAATATCGTAGAAATATTATAATTGTGTAATGAATGCGTTACCACCACATCCGGAGATAAATAAGCCGATAAGATCTGGCCCTGTAAATGAAATCGCCTCAGCAGAGATTAAGCGATCAATATCCAAAACAAAAAGCAACAAAAGCTAGCGGGCCAGACCAAATATCAGTCGAAACGCGCTAGCGGATGTACAGGAGATGTAAGTTGCAAAACTATTTAACAGTATTCTGAAAAGCAAGAACATACCGAATGCTTGGAGAAGCAGTGTTCTACTTCCTTCCTGCAAAAAGCAAAGAAAACGTAAGTGACTCTGGAAACTTCAGGGACATAAAGCTCACATCTCGTGCCCTTAAAATCAGGCAAAGACTCTATGAAGACAATTGGTTTGGCTTCACTATAGGAAAAGGGAGGCGCAGATACTATTTACGTAATAACATTAGTGATGGAAAAGTATAGAGACAACACACAAAATCTTTGGTTGGTCTTTATAGACCTATAAAAGACATTTCACCGAGTAGCATGAACAACAACACGGCAAGCTCATCATGTCTCACAGCAAGATACTCGACTTATCATGGACATGGACGACAATGTCCGCATTTGAGGCAAATGTTCTGCACAAGTATCAAAGAGCTTTGTCGTTAAAGTAGGTGACCATCAGAAAAGTGCTTTAAGTACTTTATTGTTTAAGTCTGTAATTAGCTCTCCAACAGCGAAGATCAGTGTGGGTTTAGGCCTCTTAGAGGTTGTCAGGACCAGATCTTTAGCTTACGGCAAATAATGGAGAAGTGTTACGAGTGGAACAGGGAACTGTATCTATGCTTTATAGATCTAGAAAAGGCGTATGACCGGGTTCCTAGGAGGAAGTTATTGTCTGCTCTACGAGATTATGGAATAGGAGGCAAACTTTTCAAGCAATTGATAGTCAGGCAGCAGTTAGAGTTGACGGTAAATTGAGTTCATGGTTCAGAGTAATTTCAGGGGTAAGACAAGGCTGCAACCTGTCTCCACTGTTGTTCATATTATTTATGGATCATATGTTGAAAACAATAGACTAGCTGGGTGAGATTAAGATATGTGAACACAAAATAAGCAGTCTCGCATATGCGGATGGCTTAGTTGTGATGGCAGATTCAATTGAAAGTTTGAAAAGTAATATTTCAGAGCTAGATCAGAAATGTAAGGACTATGGTATGAAGATTAGCATCTACAAAACGAAAGTAATGTCAGTGGGAAAGAGATATAAACGGATTGAGTGCCAAATAGGAGGAGCAAAGTTAGAACAGGTGGACGGTTTCAAGTACTTAGGATGCATATTCTATCAGGATGACAACATAGTGAAAGAACTGGAAGCGAGGTGTAGCAAAGCTAATGCAGTGAGCGCTCAGCTACGATCTACTCTCTTCTGCAAGAAGGAAGTCAGTACCAAGACTAAGTTATCTGTGCACCGTTCAATCTTTCGCCCACTTTGTTGTATGGGAGCGAAAGCTGGGTGGATTCATGTTACCTTGTCAATAAGGTTGAGGTTACGGGTATCAAAGTAGCTAGGATGATTGCAGGTACTAGTAGATGGGAACAATGGCAGGAGGGTGTCCACAATGAGGAAATCAAAGAAAAACTGGGAATGAACTCTATAGATGTAGCAGTCAGGGCGAACAGGCTTAGATGGTGGGGCCATGTTACACGCATGGGAGAAGCAAGGTTACCCAAGAGACTCATGGGTTCAGCAGTAGAGGGTAGGAGGAGTCGGGGTAGGCCAAGGAGAAGGTACGTGGATTCGGTTAAGAATGATTTTGAAGTAATAGGCTTAACATCAGAAGAGGCACAAATGTTAGCACTGAATAGGGGATCATGGAGGAATTTTATAAGGGGGACTATGCTCCAGACTGAACGCTGGAAGGCATAATCAGTCTTAAATGATGATGTTGATGATGATGATGATGATGATGACAGCGAAGATAGAGAAATCAAGTCCGCGGAATATGTTGGGTGCTGGTAATGTACTATTATAGCTGATAATATCCAGGACGTTCAAGAGAATCTTGAGGAGTGAAGGAAGCCACTTGAAACAAATGGCTTACTCATCAGTAAAACAAATACTGGGCCCATGACATGTAACTTCACCCCGATGCCACAAAAAATCACATTATCAACTAGATGAAGCCACACTTGCAAAACCTAAAAATTGTGAGAATAAGAGGTCAGTAATATCAGAGGACTGATCAACTGAAGCTCACATAAGTACGAGAATAGCATCTTGATGGAACAAGTGGCGTATGCTTTCAGGCGTTCTAACTGATGCAACAATCAACAAAATGACCAAAGGAAAAATATATATAATGGCTGTAAGACGAGCGCCATTGTACAATTAAGTGACAGAAGTTGTGGGATAGCGATATGCACATATACAGACGGTTGTAGTATCTCGTACATAAGACATAAAAGAGCAGTGCTTTGGTGTAGCTGTCATTTGTACTCAGATGATTCATGTGAAAAGGCCTCCGACGTGATGTGGCAGGGAATTAAGACTTTGCATGGGTTTGCTAGTTGGAGGTGCAACGCACGGGACATTACATTTCGGAAATCGTTAGGCAATTCAGTATTCCGCGATCCACAGTGTCAAGAGTGTGCCGAGAATACCAAATTTCAGGCATTACCGCTCACCACGGATAACGCTGTGGCCGATAGTCTTCACTTAACTACCGACAGCAGCGATGTTTACAAAGAGCTGTCAGTGCTAACAGACAAGCAACACTGCTGAAATAACCGCACAAATCAATGTGGGTCGTACGACGAAATTTGGCGTAAATGGGGTGTGGTAGCAGACGACATACGCGAGTGGGTTTGCTAACAGCCCTGCAGCGTCTCCCCCGGGCTCATGACCATATCGGTTGGACACTAGAGAACTGGAAAACCGTGGCCTGATCACATGAGTTCCGATTTTAGTAGGTAAGAGCTGATGGTGGGGTTTGAGTTCGGTGCAGGCCCCACAAAGCCATGAACCGAAGTTCCATAAAGGCAGTGTGCAACCTGGTGGTGGCTCCATAAGTGAAATGCGGCGGATCCTCTGGTCCAACTGACCGATCAGACTGGAAATGGTTATGTTCGACAACTTGGAAACTACATACAGCCATTCATTCACGGCCATCATGTTCCCAAACAACGATGGAATTTTTATGGATGACACTGCGACATGTCACCGAGTCACAATGGTTCGCGATTAGTTTGAGAACATTCTGGACAATTTGGGCGACTGGTTTAGGTATTCACATCGACCGACATGAATCCCATCGAACGTTTATGGGACTTAATCGAGAGGTCAGTTCGTCCAACACTATCACAGTTATGGACAGCTATAGAGGCACCACAGCTCAATATGTTGACATGGGTCTTCTAACGACTTCTTGAGTCCATGCATCGTCGGGTTGCTGCAGTAGCCCGGGCAAAAGGAGATTCGACAGCATAGGACGACGTATCGCACATCGCAGTATCTTCATGGCAGTCAGTTTTAACTATGATAGCAAGGCGACAAATTGTGAACACAAACACACTACTGGCAATTAAAATTGCTACACCAAGAAGAAATGCAGATGATAAACGGGTATTCCCTGGAGAAATATATTATACTAGAACTGACATGTGATTACATTTTCACGCAATTTGGGTGCATAGATCCTGAGAAATCAGTACCCAGAACAACCACCTCTGGCCGTAATAACGGCCTTGATACGCCTGGGCATTGTGTCAAACAGAGCTTGGATGGCGTGTACAAGTATAACTACCCATGCAGCTTCAACACGATACCACAGTTCATCAACAGTAATGACTGGCGTATTGTGACGAGCCAGTTGCTCGGCCACCATTGACCAGACGTTTTCAATTGGTGAGAGGTCAGGAGAATGTGCTGGCCAGGGCAGCAGTCGAACATTTTCTGGCCCGTACTGGACCTGCAACATGCGGTCGTGCATTATCCTGCTGAAATGTAGGGTTTCGCAGGGATCGAATGAAGGGTAGAGCCACGGGTCGTAACACATCTGAAATGTAACGTCCACTGTTCAAAGTGCCGTCAATGCGAACAAGAGGTTACCGAGACGTGTAACCAATGGCACGCCATACCATCACGCCAGGTGATACGCCGGTATGGCGATGACGAATACACGCTTCCAATGTGCGTTCACCGCGATGTCGCCAAACACGAATGCGACCATCATGATGCTGTAAACAGAACCTGGATTCATCCGAAAAAATGACGTTTTGCCATTCGTGCACCCAGGTTCGTCGTTGAGTACACCACCTCAGTCGCTCCCGTCTGTGATGCAGCGTCAAGGGTAACCGCAGCCACGGTCTCCGAGCTGATAGTCCGTGGTGCTGCAAACGTCGTCGAACTGTTCGTGCAGATGGTTGTTGTCTTGCAAACGTCCCCATCTGTTGATTAAGGGTCGAGACATGGCTGCATGATCCGTTACAGCCATGCGGATAAGATGCCTGTCATCTCGACTGCTAGTGATACGAGGCCGTTGGGATCCAGCACGACGTTCCGTATTACCCTCCTCAACCCACCGAATCCATATTCTGCTAACAGTCATTGGATATCGACCAACGCGTGCAGAAATGTCGCGATACGATAAACCGCAATCGCGATAGGCTACAATCCGACCTTTATCAAAGTCATAAACGTGATGATACGCATTTCTCCTCCTTACACGAGGCATTACAACAACGTTTCACCAGGCAACGCCGGTCAACTGCTGTTTGTGTATGAGAAATCGGTTGGAAACTTTCCTCATGTCAGCACGTTGTAGGTGTCGCCACCAGCGCCAACCTTGTGTGAGTGCTCTGAAAAGCTAATCATTTGCTTATCACAGCATCTTCTTCCTGTCGATTAAATTTCGCGTCTGTAGCACGCCATCTTTGTGGTGTGGCAATTTTAATGGCCAGTAGAGTTCTTGCTGGGTTTTTTTCCTTCCTCGCGGTCGGTTTTAACAGAAGAAAGGAAAGTTATATTTATGGCTTATCGGCTTTCGATTAGAGTACTACTACGGAATCTGAAGCTTTGCATACCCATTTGTAGATTAAAACAACGCAAAATACTGTCACTGAAGCTACAATGTTCAGAGATCCAGCAGCATGCGAGGACCGAGCGAGGTAGCGCAGTGGTTAGCACACTGGACTCGCATTCGGGAGGACGACGGTTCAATCCCGTCTCCTGCCATCCTGATTTAGGTTTTCCGTGATTTCCCTAAATCATTTCAGGCAAATGCCGGGATGGTTCCTTTGAAAGGGCACGGCCGATTTCCTTCTCCCATCCTTCCATCACCCGAGCTTGCGCTCCGTCTCTAATGACCTCGTTGTCGACGGGACGTTAAACACTAACCACCACGAGCATGCGAGGTGTCTCATACCGTGCATACCAATGACTTTTTAAGCGACTTTAATTCCCATCTTTCGCAGTAACAATAGATTAGGTTGAAGGTCAGCGAGAGAGAGAGAGACCTAGGCAGCGAAATAACCAGTGACGGTCAGAGCAAGGAGGTCATCAAAAGCAGACTACCACTGGTAAAAGGGGCATCCCTGGATTCCTGGGCAAGTAAGTCTACTAGTATCGTACATAGTTCTTAATTTGAGGAAGAAATTTCCGAGAATGTACGTCTGGAGCACAGCATTGTATGGGAGTGAAACATGGACTGTGGGAAAACAGGAACAGAAGCGAATCGAAGCATTTGAGATGTGGTGGTACACACGAATGTTGAAAATTAGGTAGACTGATATGGTAAGGGATGAGAACGTTCTGCGCAGAATCAGATAGGAAAGAAATATGTGGAAAAGACAGAGAAGGAGAAGGGACAGTATGAAGGGATGTTGTTATGGTGTTCAATCCTGAGACTGGTTTGATGCAGCTCTCCATGCTACTCTATCCTGTGCATGCTTCTTTATCTCCCCGTACCTACTGCAACCTACATCCTTTTGAATATGTTTAGTGTATTCATCTCTTAGTCTCCCTCTACGATTTTTACCCTCTGGGCTGCCCTCCAACACTAAATTGGTGATCTCTTGATGCCTCAGAGTATGTCCTACCAACCGATCCCTTCTTCTAGTGAAGTTGTGCCACAAATTTCTCTTGTCCCCATTTCTATTCAATACCCCCTCATCAGTTGTGTGATCTACCCATCTAATCTTCAGCATTCTTCTGTAGCACCACATTTCGAAAACTTCTATTCTCTTTTTGTCTAAACTATTTATCGTCCACGTTTCACTTACATACATGGCTACACTCCATACAAATACTTTCAGAAAAATCTTCCTGACGCTTAAATCTATACTCGATGTTAACAAATTTCTCTTCTTCAGAAACGCTTTCCTTGCCATTGTCAGTCTACTTTTTATATCCTCTCCACTTCGACCATCATCAGTTATTTTGCTTCCCAAATAGCGAAACTCCTTTACTACTTTAAGTGTCTCATTTCCTAATCTAATAATACCCTCAGTCTCACCCGATTTATTTCGACTACATTCCATTATCCTCGTTTTACTTTTGTTGATGTTCATCTTATATCCTTCTTTTGAGACACTGTCCATTCCGTTCAGCAGCTCTTCCAGGTCCTTTGCTGTCTCTGACAGAATTACAATGTCATCGGCGAACCTCAAAATTGTTATTTCTTCTCCGTGGATTTTAATTCCTATTCCGAATTTTTCTTTTGTTTCCTTTACTGCTTGCTCAATATACAGATTGAATAACATCGGGGAGAGGCTACAACCCTGTCTCACTCCCTTCGCAACCACTGCTTCCCTTTCATACCCCTCGACTCTTATAACTGCCATCTGGTTCCTGTACACATTGTACATAGCCTTTCGCTCCCTGTATTTTACCCCTGCCACCTTAAGAATTTGCAAGAGAGTATTCCAGTCAACATTGTCAAAAGCTTTCTCTGGGTCTACAAATGCTAGAAACGTAGGTTTCCTTTCCTTAATCTACTTTGCAAGGTAAGTCGTAGGGTCAGTATTGCCTCACGTGTTCCATCATTACTACGGAATCCAGACTGATCTTCCCCGAGGTCGGCTTGTTTTTCCATATCTGTTAAGACATCAGGGACTGACTTCCATGTTACTAGAGGGAGCCGTAGAGGGTAAGAATTGTAGAGGAAGACAGAGACTGGAATACATCGAGCAAATAATTGAGGACGTAGGTTGCAAGTGCTACTTTGAAGTGAAGAAGGGGTCACAGGAGAGGAAGTCGTGGCGGGCCGCATCAACCCAGTCGTAAGACTGACGACTCTAAAACGAAGAAGAAAAATACGCAGAAGAGTAGAGCTGGCGTGGCGACGAAGCAGTGAGTGCGAGGCGCTAGAGAGTGGACTCACGTGCAGGTGCATCATCTCGAAGGCGACGAGCGCGTAGTTGAGGAAGAGGTTGTTGCCGCGGATGACGGCCAGGTTGGGGAAGAGGGCGGCGAGCGAGCGCAGCCCGTCCACGCGGTACAGCAGCAGGTAGTCGGTGACCTCGCGGAGTTCGGGGAACGACACGCCCTCCCAGCTCTCCTCGTCGGCGCCGTCGATCAGCACGATCTGCACGAAGCCCTCGACCACGGCGCAGCCGCGCAGCCGCTCCAGGCCCTCCACCGAGTTGCGCACGTCCACCGACTGGCACACTGCAACAGGAACACGTCTCGCCTCAGCACACGTATTGTACAGGATTCTTCGTAGCAGCTCCGAGGCTTCAGAAGAAGAGTGTCCTGAAAGTACAACACATTCACAAAAATGACACACATCAGGGGCCCTATTCTGTATCGTTCATACCGATCGGTGCAGTAGGTTAGTCTCGGTAGCGACGTCATTTTCGGTTCTTTTTACAAACATCCTATTCAGTAAGCTTCTGAGACCTGTTACCGAACGGTCCTCCCACCGATTTTACGACAATTGTACCGAGAGGTTTCGGATTTCGGTGTGGCCCTGTCGATCGGTGAGCTGTGGTTTATGTACACCTATAATTTATTATTTTAAACATATTTAGCGGTTTAGGTTTGGATTTAGTGATTGTGTTACTAAAGAATCCCCAGAGAACGCATCCGGTTGGAAAGTGAGTTCATAATAGACTATTTTCCTTTGTTAGAAATATGGTTAGGTTAGTTTGTTACTGTGAATAATTACATCGAAAAATAAAAACGTTTTCGGTCAATATTATCTCAAAATACGTGTTACTTTTATGCAAATAAGAGTTTAAAGATCATTAAATATCAAGACATCGGCTCTGCGTACATATATTACATGAGTGTGAACTGAAGTTACTAGTGGCCGGCCGAAGTGGCCGTGCGGTTAAAGGCGCTGCAGTCTGGAACCGCAAGACCGCTACGGTCGCAGGTTCGAATCCTGCCTCGGGCATGGATGTTTGTGATGTCCTTAGGTTAGTTAGGTTTAACTAGTTCTAAGTTCTAGGGGACTAATGACCTCAGCAGTTGAGTCCCATAGTGCTCAGAGCCATTTGAACCATTTTGAAGTTACTAGTGTCTTTGTGTACTTTTCCCAAAATATGGTTTGCTTAGTAACTATCGAAACGTGTTTACAACTTTCAAGTAACAATGGAAAACAATTATGTGAAGCCTGATACTGGAAACCTTCCAAACTACCACGCATTTATGACATACACAGCACCGTTTGGCAACGAAGTCAGCTTACGTTCCTCTACGTCAATACTACAAGAATTGAGCAGTGCATCTCTCATGTTTGGTGTGGCCAAGTGTTTAGCAGGCCGGAATGCGGTACAAAAGGATACAGGTTCGCGCATGGTTGAATGCAAGAAATTTTTTTTCCTCTTCATATATGCAACACGTTCTGATACATTGTTTATTCGTGTAAGTTAAGATTTTTCTGCAATATTCGTTATTACTTACACGTAAAAGCGCACTTCCTCAGTTATGATTTCATGATTTCTGTGTGTTTAAAATACGGAATATGAAATTCAACAACCGACAGTGACCTTTTCTATTTTTTCTTGTCAGAAATAATTCACCATTTTTTCCGAATATGTAGCATTTCCAAGTATGCGGTTAGACAGGAATCAAAGAGCACAACTTAAATTACTGGGAATGTAACTAGCAGCGGTCATCTTCATAATCTTGCTTGTCACAACTGTTTATGTGCGATCGAATCCTCAACAACAGTAGACAGAGACGAAAGACCTCTACCGTAATATATTTAGCCTGTAGCACCATATACGAAACATTTTCATTCATGAGATGCATGTTAGAAACTTTGACGAACTGCAGGAGCTCTCGAAAATGCGTTTTCTTTTTTTTCAATTTTGTTTTTAAGACCCAAATCGTTGAGCATCATGTAGGGAAGTGGGCTACATAATCATTTGGATCTCTAGGAGCGTGTTATAACCACATTCTGTTTATCTTATTATTCTTTGAAACTCTCAGAATCAATTTTTCGGGTGTTTTTATAGATGTATTAGTACAATGTGGTACTACACACTATTCCTAACTCATTTCCCGAAACGTAAAATCCAAAACACGATGAGAATAACATGACATAATGCGACATTTACGACAATCTGCAGAATACAGTCAAATACGCTATCGCTATTATCAATGCATGGAAACATGTGGTCAGAGAAACTGTAAAAAAATTTATGCATTTCAGCTGAGAATCATGGAAAGGATATACTGCGCCTGATACTGTTAAGGAGGAGGCAAGGGCGATGAAGGTGGGCACGTCAGCTCGATGGAATGCGACGTCATGCGTTATGGCAACGTAAACGCAATTTTCGGTACTTGGAAGAATAGCGCGCCTGTGTCGTATGCTAGCCGCTTTGTGTTCGTGGCGCAGTCCGCATGCGCGGATATGCAGCCGCTAGCTTTTGATTGGCTTGCGCGACGCAAACCGACAACAGCGGTTCGGTTCTCTACACTCGAACGGTATCGCTATCAAAATGCATACTGAATATGTGGTGTCACCGCCAGACACCACACTTGCTAGGTGGTAGCCTTTAAATCGGCCGCGGTCCGTTAGTATACGTCGGACCCGCGTGTCGCCACTATCAGTGATTGCAGACCGAGCGCCGCCACACGGCAGGTCTAGAGAGACTTCCTAGCACTCGCCCCAGTTGTACAGCCGACTTTGCTAGCGATGGCTCACTGACAAAATACGCTCTCATTTGCCGAGACGATAGTTAGGGATAGCCCTCAGCTACGTCATTTGCTACGACCTAGCAAGGCGCCATTACCAGTTACTATTGATATTGTAAATAATGTACCGTCAAGAGCGACGTTCACCATTAATGGATTAAAGTTAAGTATTCCACCAGCTACGTCCGTTTTTTCTACATTCTAATTTCTTTGTCCTGTTCCAGACCTCACGGCAGCCTGCGTGAGCTAAAACGCGTGCCTTTCGGCTTCCTCTAGTAACACGGGGTTGGCTCTCCTGCCAACCACAACAGAATAACGCAGGGACTCTAATTCGAGTACTAGACCGTTCGGTGCTATTGAGTACCGAAACGATCGGCACAATGGTGGAACGATACAGAATAGGCACCGAGTGGACAGACCAATACTCCGAGTTTCGATTCGTAATGCGTGCCATGGCGTAGTTCCAGAACGCACCGCTTGGGGACACACGTGTCAAAACGTGTAAACAAAGCATCTGCTCACAACGAGAACACGGCAAGTGCCATCAATCCATATCCCACGAACTTCGCTCAGCGGAAGAGGGGTCAAAATGAGTGAAAACGTTTCTCGGCTTAGCCTATCCGTATATACGCGACCGTCCCTGAAAAAATGACGGTCAAAGCCCCGCGCGATATCTTCAGACGAATTGGTGGATCGGTGGTTTGCCATACTCTACTTCTTCTCCTTCAGTAGCACTATAGCCTTTGGTGAGCCTTGGCTTCTTCAACACTCTTCCTCCACACTTCTCGGTTATTTGCTGCTCTTCTCCACCCCCAGACTCCAATATTAGTGATATCCATTATTACCTCGTCGATCCATCTTCTTCTAGGTCTCCCTTTTCACCTAGCTGAATGGATCACACCATTCATCATTTTCTTTGGAAATTTATCCTCTGTCATTCTCTCCAAGTGTCCTGGCCATCGTATTCGCTGTGATTTCACAAACTTTACTATGTCCCTGCCTTGTATTAACTCTTGTAATTCGGCATTGTAGCGTATTCTCCAGCCTTCTTCCTCCCTTATTGGCCCATAGATTTTTCGTAGTATTTTCCGCCCGATGGTTCTTCGTGCATTTTTTCGTGTTCTGTCAACGCCCATACCTCTGACCCGTATGTGATAACTGGGCGGACTAGGGAATTATATATTAGCAGTTTTGTTTTTCTTATAACACGACAATTTTTGAAAAGTTGCATATTTCCGTTGGATGATATCGATAGTAAAAACATTCGAAACACAGATATTCCGAATATTACGAGCATCGTGCAAAGGCAGGTTTGCCACAGTGACATTTCTTCGCACGAATCTCACTCGGGGAAGAAACGTCTTAAACACTGGTGAAGATTTCACGCCTTTGCAATAATTTCGAAGCATACCATGTATAACGAATCACTTTTCCGAAAATCGGCGCTTGTAATTGATTATGAATTAAGACACACTACGTCCGCAACTCGTGGTCGTGCGGTAGCGTTCTCGCTTCCCACGGCCGGTTTCCCGGGTTCGATTCCCGGCGGGGTCAGGTATTTTCTCTGCCTCGTGATGACTGGGTGTTGTGTGCTGTCCTTAGGTTAGTTTAAGTAGTTCAAGTTCTAGGGGACTGATGACCATAGATGTTAAGTCCCATAGTGCGCAGAGCCATTTGAATCATTTTTTTAAGACACACTACAGGAATTCCACCAAAAACAATTTCAAATCATTTTCTCATATTCATGCACCTGACACAATTAGCAGACGAATGAGGACAACGTTATCTCGATATACACTGGAAAAAAAAATGGTTCAAATGGCTCTGAGCACTATGGGACTCAACTGCTGAGGTCATAAGTCCCCTAGAACTAAGAACTACTTAAACCTAACTAACCTAAGGACAACACACACATCCATGCCCGAGGCAGGATTCGAACCTGCGACCGCAGCGGTCGCGCGGTTCCAGACTGTAGCGCCAGAACCGCTCGGCCACCAGCGGCCGGCTACACTGGAAAACACTCGTGTAGTAATCTTCTTCAGACATGAGTATGACAAATAAAAAAGAGTAATAAAAGTAACTATCAGGTTTCGAACAATGCGCGAAAAATTAAGAAACGGCGACGCTTATCACTGTGCCACCATTTATTCTGAAGATAAAAGGCACATAACGTATCTGGAAAAGCCCCCAAAAACTTTGACCGTCGTTTTTCCAGCAACGGTCGAGTATCTACGAATAATCTGAGACACATGTTCGCTTATTTTGACCCCTCTTCCCCTGAGTGAAGTTTCTGGGAAGTCGTGTTATGGCACTTGCCGTGTCCTCGTCGTCAGTGTTATCGCGAAGAATTAGTTAGCGCCTCCAAGTAGGCAACTGGATGACCACATTTCCAAAGTACGCTGCTTTCGGTGTGCGTTCCCAGGCAGCAGCAGCGACTTGTAAATGAATTTCACACACGTATTCACATACAGGGTCCATACTGAGCATCTGCAATGTAAGTTAAAAACCTGAAGGAGATGCTGTACCCATTGCTGCTTGTCTATTTTCTGTACACGACGTAGGTTTCACGTAGTTATCTCCTGGAACTCCGGCGATACTTATGATTAACCCTGTCTCTCGATATTTTTGTTTATTGATTTATTTAACATGGTAAGATTAGGCCCATCACACTGTTCTTACATCTAACTGTTGTGACGTAACAAGACTGTTACGCCACCTGAAGTAGCCGAAAAAAAGGCACGCGTACACACACGCCGACGGGCGTGAATTCTGGAACAGGATAACTATTGAATGGTAGCAAGAAAAGTACGTAGCTGCTTTATACTTAACTTTATTAGTTGATGACTACAGCGTTCTTCATGAGACATTTGTACTATAACTCTCTAACTATGTAAGGCTAATGGCGCCTTGCTAGGTCGTAGCCATGGACTTAGCAGAAGGCTATTCTAACTGTCTCTCGGCAAATGAGAGGAAGGCTTCGTCCGTATTGTCGCTAGCAATGTCGTCGTACAACTGGGCGAATGCTTGTTCGTATCACGAGACCTGCCTTGTGGTGGCGCTAGGTCTGCGATTACACAGTGGCGACACGCGGGTCCGACATGTACTAAATGGACCGCGGCCGATTTAATCTACCACCTAGCAAGTGTGGTGTCTGGCGGTGACACCACACTAACCATGCATTCGGCATATTTTACATTACAGTCATTGTGAGAATAAGTGTCATCTAATACAGAACATAAGATCCAGAAGTTACTATAGTGCAGAAAAAACGTAGTTCACATTCGTCCAATCTGCGACTGTTTGCTGGTCACTGTGAAATGTACGGCAAAGAATGGTCATTCAGTGACTGTAGAAGGATACGAGCTGACGTGGGCAAAATCTGTTTGGTATGGCGAGTGGCAGTGACGAGCACGTAACTTAGGGAAAGAGTATGGTCGACCGCGGTTTATTGGGGGAACTCTAGGAATGTGCAGCTCATCCGCACGTGTGCGACCCATTCTTGAGCACTGGTCGTGGTGTGTACCTCCTACAAGACAGCAACCTGCAATACACGCGCGTCCCGTGGGTAGCCACACTGCGGGCACCCCTTTTGCAGAGGGGCTCTACCACCTGCCAGCCAAACAACTGAGCACAGTCGCCCTGCGTGGTTGTCAGTGTTCCATACCACAACATCAACACACCGATTTGTTGTCCACCGAGTCTCTAGTAACTGACAACAGAATGCGCTCCACGACCGCAGCACTACTTTCCTACAGCTGTAGGCACACGGACCGTGCCGTCTAACGCCAACGTAGAGCGTGCTGAGTTCAACGTGCTGGTGAACGTTCAGAAACGATGCGACTTGTGCATACGGTAAGTGGGCCCGAACTTGGTATACGCGATCACAACGCACTCCAGCGGCAGTTGGATATTTCTAGTTCGTAAATCACACTGTTTGCTAAACGGGTGCTTGTAAAATTCTCACGTTAGCTCTATTAAAACGCACATTTCCTCCGTTGTCCATATGCTAGTCACGTTGTTCTATATGTAATACACACAAACAAAAACTTCAATATCCATGTACACGTTTTAAGACGAAAAGGAAAGTACCATCTCCAATCAATAAGCCCACAGGCTTACAAATGTTCCATTGCAAACAGTGCGATACAAATTTGCAATAGTTCTCCACATAAGATAAACATCATTTCATCATTCCAAAATTATAGTAAAACCCCAAGATCATCCTTACTTGATCACTGTTCCTACCTAGTAGCAGAATCTTTGCAACATGTGAATTACGAAACTTGAAAGAAAATGGAGCAAAATATTTTTATACAAGTAGCTCAAGCTGTCCTGTAGATTAAGCCAGTCGAACAGACTCACTCCTCAAAAAAAGGTGAACTTATATTTAAATAACGTCAAACATTATAGTACATACTTACATTAAACTACTAATGAAGCATAAGAACCTATTAAAAACGCGAATGTTAGGAAAACATTTTTGGACGGGGGCAGACGCGAACCACCATAATCTTACGAACCTTGTGCAGGAATCAGTTATGCTACTCAATACGCTATTTTTTTTTAAATCTCATTTTGTTCGGTTTCGTTCGTTGCACCTGCTCGGGGCGGACGTCGTAAGACATCCGCTGAAGTTCGTTGTTGATCGATTAACTCAGTTTTTTTTTATTACAGAGGGCAGCTAACCCTCTGACCGAACACGCTGAGCTACCGTGCCGGCAAATACACTGAGCCGACAACACATACATTGCACCCAATATTAGCATTTTGCAACTTGCTGAAATATTTAATCGTAGCTATGTTACTAACTGAAATTTAACTATAACAAAGTGTACCAAGAACAATGCGTTTTTGGTGGATCCTCAGTGTGTCGTTGCCTTCAAATTTCATAGTCTCATAATACGCAAATTACAATAATTCTTTGGCCACGACTATGACGTTTCTCATGCAACGAATCACACAGTTGACAACGTGTTTTCGAGTGATTCTCAATTTTCTGGTGCTCAGAAACGGCATATTTACGTAAAGGCTTGAAATGAATGCCAATATGGCGCCTCACAACTCTGTGCTGAAGGGAGATGGCGTGCATGTGACGTAGGTGGCGTTGTGCCATCTGATTGGTCAACGCTCAGACGCACGCTCAGAATTTCAGACATGCTAGATATTGCTCTGCTCTGCACGTTCGGAAAGGCTCCCGAACGTGCTATTCTACGCTATGACGTCAGAAACTCGCCACGCTCACCGCTCGGGTGCACGGACCGTGTGCCGAAGGCTTAAGATGCGTCTCATGCCCGCCAGCAACTCGCGCAGTATCCGTGCGCCGTGACAGTATTTAGGCCGGCCTTCAACCACGCATCCGCAGTGCGACTTCAGCTTTCGAACCAGTTACTCCTTCCAGCCCTCTAGCCAAGGCGCAAGCAGCATCCGCAGCCGATCACAGTCTCACTAAGGACTCACCGCCGGACAGTTGTCGTGCAGTTTTGACTCCTAAACCATATCGAGCTTCGGACAGTGACTTTAACTCCTGAACATTCAAAGCGACCGAGTGGTTAGCACATCGGACTCGCATTTGGGAGGACGACGGTTCAAACCCGCGTCCGGCCATCCTGATTAGGTTACCCGTGATTTCTCTAAATCGCTTCAGGCAAATGCCGGGATGGTTCCTTTCAAAGGGCGCGGCCGACTTCCTTCCCCATCCTTCCCTAAGCCGATGGGAGCAACATCCTTGCTGTTTGGTGCTGTCCCCCATATCAACCAACCAACTATTCCAAGTGACTCTACACTTGAAATTTTATTACCGGTAGTCATTTTGACCTTCCTTGTACGTAACTGATCACTCCACGAAGGAGACTTACTTTCTTCAATGTTTTAATAAAACCACTGTTTACATGACCAGTGATCCCATTGCGCCTTCACCGGAGCACAACACACCAAAGGTAAAGTGTTTGAGATTCCAACCAGATTAGAGTAAAGAAGACATCGATGCAATTTCAAGCATGCTACTCGGTTTGTCAGCAGCAGATACGATCAACACGCGAGTATAATGGAAATGCCCCGTGAACTCAAATGGGAATCTCTGGAGTGGTGAAGACATTCTTTTCATGAAACAGATTCGGGGGAGAGAACAAAACAGCGATATCTTCGGTCCCATCTGATCAGGGAAGGGTGGGGAAGGGAGTCGGCCCTGCCCTTGGAAGGAACCATGGCGTCATTTACCTGAAGCGTTACAGGAAAATCGTGGAAAACCTAAACCATGATGGCTGCACGCGTGTTTGAGCCGTCGTCCTACCGAATGCAAGTCCAATGGGCTAACCAATGCGCAACCTCGTTTCGTCGCAAGAACACTGCTGAAGAACGTAATGCTTGTTGGTTTTCATCTCGGGATCACCGGTAGATGTTTGTTTAGTGGCTTTTATTATGTTTCACCAGCACGAGTGACTGGAATTGTCAAAGTTCCACCGTCCGCTGTTGGTGGTGGGCTGTTTAATAACACAGACAAAACGTGTTTGCTGAAAATACTTTATGTTTTTTAGGGTGGGAAATCCAAATATGATACTTAAAAAACTGTACCACCCACAACTTCTACACATTTTTCAGTTAAATTTATTAACTTAAGCGATTTTTAAAGCATTTAACAGCTTTTATATAGTTTAACTAATTTAAAAAGGAGGTGTAATGAATGTAGATGACATAGGTAGCACTGCTCAATAACATTTCCTGGCCATTGTAGCAACAATAACCGATCTAACAACAGCGCCAGGCAATGTTGTCTCATAAGGCATTGCCGAACGCAGCGCCCTATTCTGCCCGTTTACATATCTCTGTATTTGAATCCGCATGCCTATGCCAGTTTCTTTGGCGCTTCAGTGTATACGTCTATTACCAACTTACAGAAAACAGTTTTATGGCCATACAACCCAGAGTGAAGCAGGTTGAAGTGGACGTGGCCTATACTACACTACCGACCATTAAAATTTCTACAGCAAGAAGAAATGCAGATGATAAACGGGTATTCATTGGACAAATACATTACACTAGAACTGACATGTGATTACATTTTCACACAATTTGGGTGCATAGATCCTGAGAAATCAATACCCATATCAACCAACTCTGGCCCTAAAAACGGCCTTGATACGCCTGGGCATTGAGTCAAACAGAGCTTGGACGGCGAGTACAGGTACAGCTGCCCATGCAGCTTCAACACGATACCACAGTTCATCAAGAATAGTGACTAGCGTACCGTGACGAGCCAGTTGCTCGGCCACCATTGACCACACGTTTTCAATTGGTGAGAGATCTGGAGAATGTGCTGGCCAGGGCAGCAGTCGAACATTTTCTGTATCCAGAGAGGCCAGTACAGGACCTGCAACATGCGGTCGTGCATTACCCTGCTGAAATGTAGGGGTTCGCAGGGATCGAATGAAGGGTAGAGCCACGGGTCGGAACACATCTGAAATGTAACGTCCAATGTTCAAAGTGCCGTCAATGCGAACAAGAAGTGACCGAGAGGTGTAACCAATGGCACCCTATACCATCACGCCGGGTTATACGCCATATGAGGATGACGAATACACTCTTGCAATATGTGATCAACGCGATGTCGCCAAAAACGGATGCGACCATCATGATGCTGTAAACAGAACCTGGATTCATCCGGAAAAATGACGTTTTGCCATTCGTGCACCCAGGTGCTTCGTTGGGTAGACCATCGCAGGCGCTCCTGTCTGTGATGCAGCGTCAAGGGTAACCGCAGCCACAGTCCCCGAGCTGATAGTCCATGCTGCTGCAAACGTCGTCGAACTGTTCGTGCAGATGGTTGTTGTCTTGCAAACGTCCCCATCTGTTGACTCAGGGATCGAGACGTGGCTGCAAGATCCGTTACAGCCATGCGGATAAGATGCCCGTCATTTCGACTGCTAGTGATACGAAGCCGTTGGGATCCAGCACGGCGTTCCGTGTTACCCTCCTGAACCCACCGATTCCATACGCTGCTAACAGTCATTGGATCTCGACCAATGCGAGTATCAATGTCGCGATACGAGAAACCGCAATCGCGATGGGCTACAATCCGACCTTTATCAAAGTGGGAAACGTGATGGTACGCATTTCTCCTCCTTACACGAAGCATCACAACAACGTTTCACTAGGCAACGCCGGTCAACTGCTGTTTGTGTATGAGAAATCGGTTGGAAACTTTCCTCATGTCAGCACGTTGTAGGTGTCGCCACCAGCGCCAACCTTGTGTGAATGCTCTGAATAGCTAATCATTTGCATATCACAGCATCTTCTTCATGTCGGTTAAATTTCGCGTCTGTAGCACGTCATCTTCGTGGTGTAGCACTTTTAATGTCCAGTAGTGTACTTTTCGCGGTAAGCAACTGAGACTGAAGTGGAAAGACACTACACGAAAACCGGCACAACACGGTTTGCTTAAGACAGCCAGGAAACGGGGGCGCTCACAGAAATGCACTGCGACTATACGTGGTGTTGCCAGATGGTCTACCTTCTACCGCGCTACTTCCGCCGCCGCTTTCACGCCGTCACAGCCGAAGCAGCAGCAGCTGCCTACGGTACTGTCGGTGTAGTCTAGGTGTAATAGCTACTGGAGTCTACACAGGTAGACACGGGCGCTCGAATTCAGACACGTGGGCGATCCTCGTGTCGGAGATCGCATCGACCAAACATGTGGGAGCTAGTGATCAGTGCCGGCCTCTGCCTGAGTACATGCCAATACTTTCGCTTTATCGACTAGAAACGGCCAGTGAAGACTTCGGCTGTAAAAGCATCGGGACCGTTGTGAGTCTTCGTGTTCTCACGGCTTATTAGCTGATCCATAAAAATTTGGGAATTCAACCATAACAATATTTCTTTATCTGCGTGTCTTCTTGTTATTCCATTCCCTTCGCGTCGTATGGAGGAGGGAGGGCTGGCAGCGGTACAACATCCTGCTCTTCAGGCAAAAGATTTGAAGATACGAAAAACTCTGAACAAAGATGATTTCGAAAGGTTACATGTTTAAAAAAAAAATAGAACGATCAATTCTGTTGCGTTTACACAAGACGGACTTCAAGATAAAAACCAAAATGTATATTCAAAACACGTTGCAGAAATACTAACACTCTCCTAAAACACAGTATTGCACATTCACTAAAAAACTGATCGACCTGCAATGGGGAAAAAGGGATTTTAGTAAAGGAAAATGTCTTCTACGGGGTGAAGGGGTGGGTAAAAGAAATATAGGGGTCCGTTGCGTAGTAACTATGGACACACGAGAGTACGTGTTGTGGAGGCGTGGGTAAAAGAAATATAGGGGTCCGTTGCGTAGTAACTATGGACACACGAAGGTACGTGTTGTGGAGGGGTGGGTAAAAGAAATATAGGGGACCGTTGCGTATTAACTATGGACAAGAAGGTACGTGTTGCGGAGGGGTGGATAAAAGAAATATAGGGGACCGTTGCGTATTAACTATGGACAAGAAGGTACGTGTTGTGGAGGAAAGTGGGAAGAGACACGGCGAAGGTAAGTGTTATACACGGGCAGGGGCATGGTATCAAGAGGAGAGGGGCAGGGGGAGATGGGACGACGGAGAAGGAGCCCTCATGTGGAGTAGGATGGGTGGGGAGGAGTTACAGTTAGGACTATGGATAGGTATCGGGGCGGATATCGCCGTCTGGGAGATGGAGCCGGTTACATTTGTGTTGGGACAGAATATGGCACCTGTGGAAGCGTAGAGACGATAGCATGTGATGGTAAGGCCGCGGCAGTGTACCAGTATTGATGACCAGAGGGGAAACAGTGGAGTTGCCGTAGGATATGCGGATGTGTGCTTGGGTGAAGAGTGGCGGGAATTTGATGAGGCGATCGATGATACACATGGGAGAAGGTAAACGGATGCGGACTGCTACACGCAGTGCGTGGCGATCAAGGATTTGGAGAGACTGATAGAACTTCGATGGGGCGGACATCCAGGTAAAATTGCCGTACGAGGGGATAGGGCGGAACATCGTTTTGTAGGTGTAGAGTAGAAATGTTGATATTTTTTAAAAGTCGGGAATCCGATATATCGATATTTAAAAAATTACAGTATCGTCACTCGAAATATCGAGAAACGATAACGATATGTATTTGTAACGACGGAAAATATATCGACGTAATGGCCTATAAAAATATCGGCGGGACATTGTAAATATACTGCCGGGTTTAGAGCTGTATATTTAAGTATTGATTTATTATTAGATATTCTGTACGTAAACAAGCTAGCAGCTTGTTTATCCCCCTTCGAGCAAGAACTGATAGGAAAACGATGCACGATCACGCTTGTCGATAACCACTTTGCTAACATTGGTAACTGCATATAAGTGGCACTATAAAAGGTGTCCGACGGGTCCGTCGTTCGGTTTCCTCACATATTGGATTTGTCCCGAACACTTCATGTCTAGTTCCCGGTTTTTTTCATTTTTGCAAACTTCAGCGAACTAGCAATTGCAGTGTCAAAATTGCGGGGTGAAGTTAAACGTTGCAGTTTCTGTTGGTAGCGCCGAGCGCCGATTACGCCTGCATTTCCTTTCACACGTCTCCGCCCACTACAAATACCAAACTTGTAATTTAGATTTTTGTTCATCGGTTTCAGCAACTGTTTTCGAAGAATGCCGATGTGAAGAAGTAACACACTAGTTGCCTTAAAAACTTTTTTTAACGCAACTAGTTTGTTATTTCTTTACATCGGAAATCTTGTTATTCCATTCACACCCACACCCCTCAGTGCAGTCGGACTTCTTTGTGCCACCTATACTTGCTTCACACAGTGAAAGAGAAAGACTACACGTGATGAAAGCTCAAAAAGCAGTAAACTCCTTTACAGAGTGAAAGTAAAATTTTGTTCTACTACAATTTCGCAAGAAAAATTTCAAATGTTTACCGTAAATCGCGAAAAAATATAATATAAAATAAAAATATTAGCTCTCGACATTCTCATCTCGATAACGATATAACGATGTATCTGTAAAAGATCATCGCCGAGAAATACGATATTTTCTGAACGGACTATCGACGTATCGATATTTTAACAGGAGCGACAGTGTGGAGTACAGTGGAAGATACGAAACCTCGTGTTCAGTCGGTTACAGTTTCATTACTTTTCATCTATTGAGAACTATCTGTTGGACTGTTTGCAGGTGAGGTTTCCATACTAGCTGCCAGTCGACAGTTAGTCCAAGGTATTTTCGTTTATTAGTTAACTGGATAGACGGTGTACATGGTGAGGTGACATTCATGTAGGAGTCATGCAGGCTGAAGCTACGGGTCGTTCGCCCTATAACTATTGCCAGTGTCTTGGAGGGGTTTATCTCTTTAGTCACGGCTTACACCAGGAGGAAAACTACACAAATGAAAAAAGTTTTGGATCACCCCAGTTCCAAGAACTCCTGAAACAGACGTCGACTGTGGATATTGTATCACAGACACAGTCCCTTTAACTATTCAGAGATGTCACCAAACCCGTCCAAAGATACAAACCATCCATGAGCATCGCCTATTAGACGGAGGGGGTCCAACAGCCGATCAGTTCCACTCCTTCCATCAGGAAGGAGGTACACGGCCCGTGTCGTCTGTAGTTCAACCACGCATAGACGGTCAATACCGCGGTTCGATCGCGATCGCATTGTGACTTTGTGCCAGAAAGGGCTCCCAACAATGGAAGTGTCCAGATGTCTCGAACATGGAGGAAATACAGAGAGACAGGAACTGTCGATGACATGCCTCGCTCAGGCCACCCAAGGGCTACTCGCGCAGTGGATGACCTCTACCTACGAACTATGGCTCGGAGGAACCCTGACAGCATTGCCGCCATCTTGAATAATGCTTTTCGTGCAGCCACAGGATGTCGTGTTACGACTCAAACTGTGTGCAATGGGCTACATGATGCGCAACTTCACTCCCGACGTCCATGGCGAGGTCCATTTTTGCAACCACGACACCAAGCAGCGAGGTGCAGATGAGGTCAACAACATGCCGAATGGACTGCTCAGGACTGGCATCACGTTCTCTTCACCGATGAGTAACGCATATGCCTTCAACCAGACAATGGTCGGAGACGTGTCTGGAGGCAACCTGGTCAGGCTGAACGCCTTAGACACACTGTCCAGTGAGTGCAGCAAGGTGGAGGTTCCCTGCTGTTTTGAGGTGGCTTTATGTGGGACCGACGTACGCTGCTGGTGGTCATGGAAGGCACCGTAACGTCTGTACGATACGTGAATCCCATCCTCCGACCGATAGTGCAGCCGTGTCAGCAGCCTATTGGCGAGGCATTCGTCTTCTTGGACGACAATTCGCGCCCTCATCGTGCACATCTCGTGAATGACTTCCTTCAGGAAAACGACATCGCTCGACTTGAGCGCCCAGCATGTTGTCCAGACATGAACTCCATCGAACATGCCTGAGATAGACTGAAAAGGGCTGTTTATAGACGACGTGACCCGCCAAGCACTCTGTGGGATCTACGCCGAATCGCCGTTGAGGAGTGGGACAATCTGGACCAACAGTGCCTTGATGAATCTGTGGATAGTATGCCACGATGAATACACGCATGCATCGATGCAAGAGGACGTGCGACTGCGTATTAGAGGTACCGGTGTGTACAGCAATCTGGACCACTACCTCTGAAGGTCTCGCTATATCGTGGTACAACATGCAATGTGCGGTTTTCATGAGCAATAAAAAGGGCGGAAATGATATGTTGATGTCTGTCTCAATTTCCTGTACAGTTTCCGGAACTCTCGGAACCGAGGTGATGCAAAAGTTTCATTTATGTGTGTAGTTTAGGTGTTGTTGGGGAGATCTGTGGGATTTGAGAATTGTTAGGTAGAGGGCTGGGGACGGCGTGTCGTCAGCATATTGAACGAGATGAAGTGGATGGAGTGATTTTCGGCGTATAATCAGTGTATGGGATATAAAGGAGACTAGAGTGGTAGAGAGTTGGGGTACACTTGCAGTGGGACGGAAGATGCGGGAGCGACAAAGGATGGACAGTTAGACCAGGACCGATCAGGCGGACGTAGTTAATTGGAAGTACACTGTCTGCGGTCTCCCGTCCATCTTACATACCGGTAGGGTGAATCAGACGCGTGAGAGAAACACCACACAGGCGGCAGAGATATATGCTATCGTTATCGCACTGTGAATTATGATGGTCCACAAATTACGGTCGACAGACGGACATCACAGTCGCATATGAAAGATAAATACTGCCAATGCCGGATTGCACGTTATCTACAGATTAAAATCTTCATTACGATTAATTAAATCACCCGTCAAGCGTTATTTCAGTAGCTTCCATGAAAACTGAATCCCAGGAGGATGAAACAGACTCCAAGCGCGACGTTCTCGCACTTCATAGTTTGCATCTACCAGGCCTTTTAGGCGAGTGCAGCGCTGAAGTTCCACGCAACGTTTTTGAGGTGTTAGTAGTGCCCATCCGTCCTTCACAGAGTCTATGGCCGTGGCTATCGTTGATGCTGACAAGAAATATCCTTGACTTTGTGCTACGAAAGAATACGACTTATTTGAAAGGAAAGATTCCCTACAAACGGTAGGGAGGTTATGGACTTGCACCAATCCACTTCAGCTTCTTGAGATGGGACACTCACTTTCGGTAAGAATTGGCTGTACGGAAATCAGGCGTGTGTAAGATTCCCTGTCAGAGTGGTTTGTCGTATATCGGACGTACTTTACGTACAGTTCAAGAACTATGCGAGAAACAAGAACGCTGTACTTGCCTGTTAAATCTGGTATGACCGAGCAGTAAATATACGCACGGCACGCTATGGACAACGAGAAAGTTCAGATTTTAACATTTGTCTCATCCTTCTGGGATTCAGTTTTCACGGAAGCTACTGAAATATGTTTGACGGACGATAACATTAAATTATATGATGCTTTTAACCTTGACAAAATGTGAAATCCGGCACTGGCAATGTTCATCTCTCACGGACGATCGCACAGTTCCTCTGTTGTCAACATTCATGACACATCATTCAGAGAGGGCCTTGTAGGGGGCAACCACAGCTATGAGTAGCCATCTTGGGTATTAATAACCACTTCAGCTGTGTTTGGTCCTTTATTACTGGATCACAAGCGGTTCAGTGGCTCACCTGAAGACGTGGTTTTAGCGCCACGAAACCGGTAGCGGTACAGTAAAAATGGTTCAAATGGCTCTGATGTCCTTAGGTTAGTTAGGTTTAAGTAGTTCTAAGTTGACTGATGACCTCAGAAGTTAAGTCCCATAGTGCTCAGAGCCATTTTTGAACCACACATCGATGCCCGAGGCAGGATTCGAACCTGCGACCGTAGCGGTCGCGCGGTTCCAGACTGAAGCGCCTAGAAGCGCTCGGCCACACCGGCCGGCTTCTATGGAGGTCAGCCTGTGGTATCCGTTCCCATTCTTCAATGAGAGCCCGTCAGAGTTCTTGGAGGGAAGAGTGAAGGGTGGAGGTCTGTCGTGTTTTCTGATGGAAGCTGGTTCTGCCTCAGTGTCATGATGGGAGTATATTGATTAGAAGGAGACCAGTTGAGTGCCTGCAACCAATCTGATTGCTTGCGACACGCAGCACCTACATCTAGAGTTACTGTCTGGGGGTGGCATTTCGTATGACAGCAGGAACTCTCTCGTGGCTGTCCCATGCTTGACGGCTAAATTTGAACGTCAACCTGGTGATTCGACCTGTTGTGCTGTCAATCATTAGCAGCATTCGCCGGGGCGTTTTCCAACAGGATAACACTCGGTCACATACCGCTGTTGTAACCCAACAGGCTCTACAGAGTGTCGACATATTGCCTTGGCCTGCTCGATCACCAGACATGTCTCCCATCATATATGAGGTATGATCGGACGACAACTCCAGCGTCATCCACAAACAGATGCAAACGTCCCTGTACTGACCGATGGAACTCCATCCCACGAACTGCCACCCGGCACCTGTTCAACAATGCATGCACGTTTGTACACTTGTGATCGACAGTCTGGCTGTTCCACTCGTTACTAATATACCAGCATTTCACATTTTCGATGGCTTATCTCGCTCTTACATAAGCCTGTGAGTTTACACTCAAATATGTCACCTAGACCAGCGTATTCCCAAAATTTCATGACTATAGATTAATTTTTTTTTTGGTGTAGTGATTTTTTTTCCGGCAGTGTTTTTTGGCACTGAATGAGAAGAGCCAAGTCAGTGTGGCCGGACATACATTTCGTTGTCGACAAGTTACGTGGTGTAACGATGGCCATTTTGTATTTGGTGATCGACTACTATTTTATCAACGAAAGTGTAGAAACATTCCTAATTTTTGTGCCGTTTTTTACTCTCAGTGTATTTCAACACAGTCAATTTTCGCCCGTGAAGCATATGTCAGTAATGTTGTTCCATTAATGTTATACGTAGCATCCTAACTTGCGCAACCTTCGAAATTTCTTCACTATGACTGTTCCTAACTATGTACATTAATAACCTGTATCATTTATGGACGCTTAGCAGTAAAGCGAGAGTTCTGTGCCACTGGTTATCGGTACGTTAAGAAACTCCTGAGAGACAATCGTCCCCATTTAGGTGTTTTACGGAGAAAGTTGGAAACGATAATTAAATTTCTGTAACTTCAACATCCGACCACTAATTAACCTACGTCACAAGAATTTAACAGTGAAACCTGCACCATTCTCCACCTCTCACTAGATTCACTTGAGATTGAAATACATGATACGCTCTAAGCTACTCTTACACGAGAAGATACGGCTTTTTCGTGTTCTTTCCACTATCCGTCTCTGCATCCTTTCTGGTATAACCAATTGAGAAGTACAACGATACTTCGCGGTGTCTGTCCACATGGTCTTGACTTTTTGCATATCTCTGGAATTTTGATATACGCTGCAGTTTTGATGGGCGTGATGTACTTAAGTGTGAAACATGAGTAGCTTGAAAGAACGAAGGTCCAACTGTATCAACACTGGTGCATAATTATGTCTCAATATGAAAGCGTACACACACTACTGGCCATTAAAATTGCTACACCACGAAGATGACGTGCTACAGACGCGAAATTTAATCGTCAGGAAGAAGATGCTGTGATACGCAGATGATTAGCTTTTCAGAGCATTCACACAAGGTTGGCGCCGATAGCGACACCTAAAACGTGCTGACATGAGAAAAGTTTCCAACCGATTTCTCATACACAAACAGCAGTTGAACGGCGTTGCCTGGTGAAACGTTGTTGTTATGCCTCATGTAGGGAGGCGAAATGCGTACCATCACGTTTCCGACTTTGATAAAGGTCGGATTGTAGCCTATCGCGATTGCGGTTTATAGTATAGCGACAATGCTGCTCGCGTTGGTCAAGAACCAATGACTGTTAGCGGAATATGGAATCGGTGGGTTCTGGAGGGTAATACGGAACGCCGTGCTGGATCCCAACGGCCTCGTATTACTGGCAGTCGAGATGACAGGCATCTTATCCGCATGGCTGTAACGGATCATGCGGCCACGTCTCGATCCCTGAGTCAACAGATGGGGACGTTTGCAAGACAACAACCATCTGCACGAACAGTTCGACGACGTTTGCAGCAGCGTGGACTATCAGCTCGGAGACTATGGCTGCGGTACCCTTGACGCTGCATCACAGACAGGAGCGCCTGCGATGGTGTACTCACCGACGAACCTGGGTGCACGAATGGCAAAACGTCATTTTTTCGGATGAATCCAGGTTCTGTTTACAGCATCATGATGGTCGCATCCGTGTTTGGCGACATCGCGGTGAACCCACATTGAAAGCGTCTATTCGTCATCGCCATACTGGCGTATCACCCGGTGTGATGGTATGGGGTGCCATTGGTTACACGTCTCGGTCACCTCTTGTTCTCATTGACGGCATTTTGAACAGTGGATGTTACACTTCAGATGTGTTACGACCCGTGGCTCTACCCTTCATTCGATCCCTGCGAAACCCTACATTTCACCAGGATAATGCACGAGCGCATGTTGCAGGTCCTGTAGAGGCCTTACTGGATACAGAAAATGTTCGACTGCTGCCCTGGCCAGCATATTCTCCAGATCTCTCACCAATTGAAAACGTCTGGTCAATGGTGGCCGAGCAACTGGCTCGCCACAATACGCCAGTCACTACTCTTGATGAACTGTGGTATCGTGTTGAAGCTGCATGGGCACCTGTACCTGTACACGCCATACAAGCTCTGACTCAATGCTCAGGCGTATCAAGGCTGTTATTACGGCCAGAGGTGGTTGTTCTGGGTACTGATTTCTCAGGATCTATGCACCCAAATTGCGTGAAAATGTAATTACATGTCAGTTCTAGCATATTTGTCCAATGAATACCCGTTTATCATCTGCATTTCTCCTTGGTGTGGCAATTTTAATGGCCAGTAGTGTAGTTCACTAGCCAGCATCTTTGAAGCACACTAAGATCTTGTGGTACAAGTGCAATTAAATCTTATCACTTCTTCCGTCCATGTAACTTCTGCATCTCAATTATGTTTTGTCATAGCATCACTATCTAATTCATTAGGGCCCAAAGTTTACATCGCCAGAGAAGTACTAACTGTCTCATTCTAGATAATTATTAACTTCTTTGAGTGTCCTGATAAACATGGTATGCTCTTTTGGGATATACTCGTCTACGTTTTGAATTGTACGTACCTCTTTTTTATGAGAGAAACTCCTTGACCTTGATCAAAGTATCATGTTCCTAATAAAGTGTTCCATCGGATTTGGACCTCTCGATTGAGTGATATTGTTATATGCAAAGTAGTGCTTCACAATGGTTTATTGTGTCTCCTTCACGAATTAGTTTTGGCTGCGATGCTAGAAATTTCCGTCTTATAGGGATGTGTGAGCAATGTTCTAAGATTATGACAACCACAAGCAAGTCTAGCCAAGTCTTTCAAAGCTGCGATTATATCAGAACCTTGATCTGCTCCGAAACGTGGTGATCTCGTTAAGTCCTCCAGAATTTGCAAGGAATAGAAACAGAATAAGAACTCAAATAAAACATCAGCTTCTGCTTTCTGCTCATCGCGAAATGGGGCGGCAAATACAACTGTGTTCTCCGTAATACACGTTTCACTAACAGTGCACACAGTCCTGTAACGTACTATTTTATGTGCGTCACCTATCCACTTATTAGTTAGGAAAGAAGCTCTTTTATCGGTAACAGCACCACTATCGCGTGGTACCAGCACCATTTTTAACGGCATCTGCAATGGAAATTACTCGATTCTTAACTGTTGTCGAACGAGATAGTACAGCCTCCACACCAGCTTCACAACCGACTTGAATTGTAACAGATACTAGTGTCAGGATTACCATGTGAAACCTGAGGCATGGACCATAGCTGTTTTCACAGCAGCCGAGTGCCACAGAATCACAAACAGTGCGTTGTTTGGCCGCATGGAAATAACGGCCGCGTTGCTCTGTGCCCTGTTTTCGTTTCACGGAGCACACATGTTTTCTCATGGTGGAGTGGAACAAACAAGTATTCAACCGTTTTGTTTGCACTGGACAAACTTTGTATGTTTTCTGTCTGATGGGGGTGAACTACAGCTTGGAACTTTTTGCAGACATCTCTTTTCTTGCGCACATTTACAATTATACTCCCACGCGCTTCAGTCAGTTAATGTGTTGGAAGAGACCACAGCGCCACCGTTCTCAGACTCAAAGGCATTAGGTTGCGCAACTCGTTTCGCGAAACCACTTTCGCGAAAATGGTTTCGTACATGACACAGCGACACCAGTGCACAGTTCAGTGTCGTCCTTGTGTGTCCTGTTAGAGTCCTGTCTGAAATGGAATGTTTGGCAGATGCACGTGTCGTAATGAGATTGATGCTTGTCTGCATGAAATCACTGCCTAAGAAAAAAAAGGACATGTCTAGGGGGAAAAAATAATAAAATAAAAAAAAAGTCAGCTCAGTCGCTCACCGACCTTAAAGAAATTATCTCAGCCATCTGTGGGCGTTACGAGAGCAGAGCACGTATCTTCTTAATAGAGTTAACGATGCAACAAGGAAGGAAGATATTATAAGGCATGAAACACTGTTGCCGGCCGAAGTGGCCGAGCGGTTCTAGGCGCTACAGTCTGGAGCTGCGAAACAGCTATGGTCACAGGTTCGAATCCTGCCTCGGGCATGGATGTGTCTGATGTCTTTAGGTTAGTTAGGTTTAAGTAGTTCTAGGGGACTGATGACCCCAGAAGTTAAGTCCCATAGTGCTCAAAGCCATTTGAACCATTTTGAGCCATGAAACACTGTTACCATAACTGAGATTTTTTTAACTACAAAATTAATTTCAACTGTTTGTGATGCCATGACTACAGTTTGTGAATATGATGCACTGCTGTGACGTCAGATAAACAAACACCAATAAAGAATTCAGCTTACAAAATTCATGTGGCTTTTCCTCTTGTACTCGGTCTACTTTACAGAAAATGTGTGTGAAATGTTATGGGACTCAACTGCTAAGGTCATAAGTCCCTAAGCTTACACACTACTTAACCTAAATTATCCTAAGGACAAACACACACACCCATGCCCGAGGGAGGAATCGAACCTCCGCCGGGACCAGCCGCACAGTCCGTGACTGCAGCGCCTTTGACCGCTCGGCTAATCCCGTGCGGCTACTTTACAGAGTAGCATACCAACTCGAACCACGGAATTTTTGTCTTGTATATGTAACTCGCTTTTATTTTTCGTAATGCATTTGAGTATGTGTGTGTCTGTAACAGAATTAATTTTGGTCTGCAGCTCAGATTTCGGCAGCCAATCCACGTTCAGGTCGTGTAGTGCGGCCTGAAGTGAAACAACATGTCGCTGCTCGTTTTTGTAGTCAACGTCAATGAAATCCCACAAAAACTAAACACAGCGTAGATGTTCAGGACGCGAACAATTTGTTCCGTTACCCAATTCATATCTAACCTTGCTGAGACGACATCTAACCTGAAGCGATGCGCAACTTCCAGTTTCATGCAGCCCTGTTGATAAAATATCTATATATTTTCGAAAATAATACCGATGTATTTCGGCGATAATATTTCCACCGATGTATCGATATCAAAATTGCGACACCGAGTACCGGTATTTTTATTTTATAGTATATTTTTTTCATAATTTTCAGTAAAAACTTGAAGTTGTTCTTTTGATATTATAGTAGAACATTTTACTTTCTCTATGTGAAGGAGTCTTGCTACTTTTTGAACTTTCAACGCATCCAACCTTTCTCTTTGACTGTGTGAAGCAAGTATATGTGGCACAAAAGAAGTCCGATTGCACTAGGAGATGGCTGTGTGAATGGAATAATAAGACTTCCGATTTGAAGAAACAGCACACCAGTTGCGTTCAAAAAACAAGAGTCTAACAAGATTGGTCTTTACGGTGTGCGGATTCGTGTGAGGGGAAATGCTGACGTAATTGGCGCTCGGCGCCACAAACAGAAACGGCAACATTTAGCTTCACCACCCAATTTTGACAGAACTACAAGGCGCCGGCGTTGGCAGAAATCAAAGAAACAGGGAAGTCGAAATGAAGTGTCCCGGACAAACCTGATATGTGACGAAACCGAACGACGGACCCATCGGGCACCTTTTTTGTGTCACTTACATGCAAAAAAAAAAAACGGCTCTGAGCACTATGGGACTTAACATCTATGGTCATCAGTCCCCTAGAACTTAGAACTACTTAAACCTAACTAACCTAAGTACATCACACAACACCCAGTTATCACGAGGCAGAGAAAATCCCTGACCCCGCCGGGAATCGAACCCGGGAACACTTACATGCAGCTTTCATCGTTAGCAAAGTGGTTGTCGCGAAGTGTGAACGTGTCTGTTTTCAATGTTTGCTCTAAGGGGGAGAGCCAGGATACTAGCTGGCTGATACAGAATATCTCACAATATATCAATACTTAAATATACCGCTCTAAAACCGGCAGTATACGAGAGCAGCCGATGTTTATATAGACATGTATGTCAATATATAGTGAGGCTATATATCGATACCTCGGTGCCTTTTCTCGATACATCTTGAGCCGCTTATAGGTACTTTTTAGAAATCGATATACCGGACTCCGGACATTTTTAAAAATATCAACAGGCGTAGTTTCGTGTCGCCAGAGTTGGAACAAGCTAAGCTGGACCGGCTTAGTTTCGACAGTTACTTCCGCAACTGCGCGCCACACAGTCGCCGGTAGCGTAGTTTCGAAACTCAGTTTCGCAAAGTAGTGTCGGCGTGAAACCTGGCTTTATCAGCAGCGCTCCGACTTCAGATGTATGCAACCCTCAACGTACTCTGTCTTGGTCCATTTATCTGTGCTGCCGGCCCGTCCTGTTTCCTGGGCTGTTATCGGATGGGAATGAAGTCCGAGCCGTCTGCTCAGCGGATCTAGACAACCGCCGAGAGAGTTGCAATTTCCGAGTAATAGCGTCCCTGTTGTTATCTGCGCTACTGCTGCAGGTGGCGGCGAGCAAGTGGGAGCAAATGAAGTACAGAGTGTGGCCATATGGAAGGAGTAGAACGCCACATACAGAGGATGGACGAAAACGTAGAAACTCTACAAACACAACACATTACCATGCCTAATATGCTGTAGGAATATCGTTGGCATTCAAATCAGCTACCAGTCGTCTCGGATAGGATAAAAACAGATCCCGAATGGTCTTCCGGGGAATCTTATACCTTTCATATTGCAAAATAGTGGCAAGTTCTGGTAACAGTCGTCTCGGCATGGATAAATCCAGATCCTGTAGAGCCTTCAGGAGGATTTTATACCATTCTCCCTGTAAAACAGTGAAAAATTTAGGTAACGATGATGGAGGTCAATAGCGCTCACCCACCCGCCTCTCCAACGTAGTCCATACGGGCTGAATAATACTGACAACGGGAGGGCACGAAGTTGGGGTAACGGATTTAGTTAATACTTTGACCTTTAGTAGGCCATGGAAACAACTTAATGTGCAAGTAGTAAGGTGTACTACTGCGGCAATTCCGAGAAAGTCGCAAGAGAAGCTTTACATGTCCATTATCTATATGACTTATATGTACGAAGGTGCTGGCGGTAAGAAATTCTCGTCAAGTGGGTAGCGTTCGAGCTATGCAAGAGGATCATGGACGAGGCGACGGTTATTTTTTACTTTTAGTCTATTTTGTTTCATCACTGGTTACATTATTTAATTTATGTTTATTTGAGAGGAAATCTAATGAAAAAAATCCGTGTGCATTTTCACGAAGTCGTAGTGAATTTCATGCTTCGACTATTTATTATTTTTAATTAGATTTTAAACACGGGGCACAGGCTTGGTTAGTACAAGCTAAACCTCGATAAATAATATCCTCGATAAATGATAGTCCGAATGACATTATTCAATAATGTAGTAAGTAACAATGTGCCAGACCACAAGAGTAATGTACAATTACTCATCGGATATGCTCTCGACATCACACGTTGCAGGATGGTATTTGTCATACAGTCATGAGAAACATAAATTGAAACGGCATATACTACAGAGAATGAATACAGTTTTGCCGCCTTTACAGGGAATGTTCAGAGTACGTAAGGGAAAACACACCTCGCTAACGTTTTTAAAAAAATTCTCGTTCTACATGTCGACAGGTGTAAAAATTACCGAATTATTAGTTTAATAAGTCATGGCTGCAAAATACTAACACGAATTCTTTACAGACGAATGGAAAACCTGTTGGAAGCAGACATCGCGGCGCATCGGTTTCACGTGACGCAATGCTGATCCTACGACTTGTCATAGAAGATAGATTCAGGTATTGCAAGCCTACGTTTCTAGCATTTGTAGACTTGGAGAAAGCTTTTGACAATGTTGACTGGAATACTCTCTTTCAAATTCTGAAGGTCGCAGGGGTCAAATACACGGAGCGAAAGGATTTTTACAATTTATACATAAACCAGAGGACAATTATAAGAGTAGAGGGGCATGAAAGGGAAGCAGTGGTTGAGAAGGGACTGAGACAGAGTTGTAGCCTATCCCCGATGTTATTCAATCTGTATATTGAACAAGCAGTAAAGGAAACAAAGGAAACATTTGGAGCAAGAATTAAAATCCATGGAGAAGAAATAAAAATTTTGAGGTTTGCCGATGACACTGTAATTCTATCAGAGACAGCAAAAGGACCTGGAAGAGCAGCTGAACGGAATGGTCAGTGTCTTGAAAGGAGGATATGAGATGAACATCAACAAAAGCAAAACGAGGATAATGGAATGCAGTCGAATGAAGTCACGTGATGCTGAGGGTATTAGATCAGGAAATGAGACACTTAAAGTAGTAGATGTGTTCTGCTACTTGGGGAGCAAAATAACTGATGATGGTCGAAGTAGAGCGGGTGTAAAATGTAGACTGGCTATGGCAAGGAAAGAGTTTCTGTAAACATGAAATTTGTTAACATCGAGTATAGATTTGAGTATCAGGAAGTCTTTTCTGATAGTATTTGTATGGAGTGTAGCCATGTATGGGAGTGAAACATGGGCGATAAATAGTTTAGACAAGAAGATAATTGAGGCTTTCGAAATGTGATGCTACAGAAGAATGCTGAAGATTAGATGGGTAGATCACATAACTAATGAGGAGGTATTGAATGGAATTGGAGAGAAGAGAAATTTGTGGCACAACTTGACTAGAAGAAGGGATCGGTCGGTAGGGCATATTCTGAGGCATCAAGAGATCACCAGTTTAGTATTGGAGAGTATCGTGGAGGGTAAAAATAGTAGAGGTAGACCAAGAGATGAATACACTTAGTACATTCAGATGGATGTAGGTCGCAGTAGTTACTCAGAGACGAATAAGCTTGTACAGGATAGAGAAGCAGGGAGAGCTGCATCAAACCAGTCTTTAGAGTGAAGACCACAACAAGAATGCGAACATAAGGCAAATTAATGAACGATTGAGGCCAAACAAAGCAGCGACTCGCCGTACAAAAATCTGTATGCGTCCATAAAATGTTATGCACCTGGTGGAGCAGTGACGGTCTGGTGTACTACGAATTGCTTCCCCAAGGTTGAATCGCTGATGACATTTATTGTCAACAAGTGAGACGTCTTGCAGACACATCCACGAACAATGACCAAGACATCTGCGTGAAGTGATGCTACATCACGATAACGACCGCTCGTATTCCGATAGACTGACAAAAAAAAACACTAACAGGTGTTGAGTTGGGAGATCAAGTCGCACCCACCTTATTCACCCGATCTTGCGTCCTCAGATTTTCGTCTTTCCGCTCTAATAACCATCAAGAAACTTCCTTTCATGATTAAAATACGCTCTGAACATGGCTCGAGGAGATATTCGTCTCTAAACTACGTATTTGGAAAAGTTACCTCAGGTTGACAGACTGTTGTAAATAGTGAAGGAGAATGTATCATTGATGACTAAAAGTCTGCCGGCCGAAGTGGCCGTGCGGTTAAAGGCGCTGCAGTCTGGAACCGCAAGACCGCTACGGTCGCAGGTTCGAATCCTGCCTCGGGCATGGGTGTTTGTGATGTCCTTAGGTTAGTTAGGTTTAACTAGTTCTAAGTTCTAGGGGACTAATGACCTCAGCAGTTGAGTCCCATAGTGCTCAGAGCCATTTTTGAACTAAAAGTCTGTTATGTGTATCTGTTGTACTTACTAAATATATGGAACAACGTACGAACTTATACACCAATCCAATAAAATGTGCTTGTATCCTACTAAACACAAAGAAAGTTTTAGGCATGATTCATTCTTACCGATTTTAACGCTTGCCCCGGTGCATTTAGAAGGTAGTAGTAGGTTTTTAAATAATTGTCTTCCCCTCCACATATTAAAACCCTAATGATTTTGGTACCCAAATGTTTCAAAAACATCCGACGAAAACAGAAGGCGGTCAGCTTGATCTTCGCCCGCTTCCTGTCCAACCTCAGAGGGTCGGAGTGCCCCAGAGACGTGACGTCGAACGTCCGGCTCCGGACAATGCGTTCCGTGACTAAGGTTGGTGGGGAAACTTCTGGAGAGAGCACCGTTGGACGGAGAAAGCTCCGTGCCGGCAGAGGCACGCGGGCCCCCGTTCATTGTCTACTCAGCTCCACCTCCACCTTTAGCTTCAGTTTCAAGTAAGAATGGCGGGTCAACTGAATCGAGCGACATCGGATATCAACTTCGTCCCGTGACTTAACGACTTTCTACCCAATGGCTTCACACACCAAAATAATCGAACACTGACAATAGTTTTTGAGCATATGCTATTTTTTTGGAATGTACAGGGGATAGTCAAATGAAAAGGAGACAGATGGAGAAAGTAAGTGTGCCGTGGCGAGCTGGCGCCAGTCTTATTTTGTTCATGTATCGTTGAGATCGATTGTGGTTGAAGTAAGCTATCTTTGCTTTTCGCGTGTCTTAAGCCGTCGGCACACGGACCGTGCATCCGAACGTTGTGCGTGCCGAGTTTCTGACGTCATAGCGTGGAATAACACGTTCGGGAGTCTTTCCGAACGTGCAGAGCAATATCTGGCATGTCAGATATTCTGCGTCTGAGCGTTCACCAATGAGATGGAACAACGGCACCTACGTCACACGCACGCCGTCTCCCTTCAGTACAGAGTTGTGAGGCGCCATATTGGCATTCATTTCAAGCCTATATGTATATGTGCCGTTTCTGACCATCAGCAGATTGAGAATCACTGGAAAACCCGTTGTTAGTTGTGTGATTCGATCCAATAAATTAATGAGAAACATCATATTCGAAGCCAAAGAATTATTGTAACTTGCGTATTATAACAGTAGGCTATTTGAAGGCAGCGACACACTAAAGATCCACCCAAAACGCATTGTTCTTGGTACAATTTGTTATAATTAAATTTCAATTAGTAACATAATTACTTACGATTAACGTTTTTACCAATGACTACGATAATATGATTAAGTGCAGGGGTATTAAACTTCCTGGCAGATTAAAACTGTGTGTCCGACCGAGACTCGAACTCGGGACCTTTGCCTTTCGCGGGCAAGTGCTCTACCATCTGAGCTACTGAAGCACGACTCACGCCCGGTACTCACAGCTTTACTTCTGCCAGTACCACACTTCGCTGCAGAGTGGAAATCTCATTCTGCAGGGGTATTGTTGGTTTAGCGTAGTGAGTAGCGTCTCTGTCCAATAATGAGTTTTTGATGGGGCGGTGATTCGCGTCGTAACACTTCCAGATTTTTTTTCCTAACATTCCCGTTTTTATTAGGTTCTGATACTTTATTATTAGTTTAATATAAGTATATACTATAATATTTGATTATATGTAAATAGCAGTTCACCTTTTTTTGAGGGGTCACTTTGTCCGACTGGCTTAATCTACAGGACAGCTTGCGGTCCTTGTATAAAGATATTTTGCTCCTTTTACGCTTCGTAATTCACATGTTGCAAAGATTCTGCTACTGGGTAGGAACAGTGATCAAGTAAGACTGACTTCGGGGTTTTACTAAAATGAGGGAATGATGAAATAATATTTATCTTATGCGGAGAAGTATTTCAAATTTGTAGCGCACTGTTTGTAATGGAACTTTTACAAGCCTGTGTCCTTATTGATTGGACATGGTACTTTCCTTTTCGTGGACGATGAGGGAATGTGCGTTTTAATAGAGATAACGTGGGGATTTTACATGCGTCCGTTTAGCAAACAGTGTGATTCACGAACTAGAAACATCCCTCAACTGTCGCTGGAGTGCGTTGCAATCGCGCATACCACGCTGGGACCCACGTACCGTATGACGGTCCGTGTGCCTACAGCTTCGTCATGCAGCTTCGCAGGCGAAGCGAGTTGGTTGTTACCCTTCGACGGGAACCCTCGAGATATCGTGTCATTCGCGGGGGAGACGAGTGTCAACGGCTGCCGAACGAGTGTGATGACCGTTACACGTTGTGGTGTGAAACTGGTTGGGCGTTTTGCCGAAATGGGCAGCTTGTAGCGGGAGCAAAATTTGAAGGGAAGCACTGAAGCTGTGGAACCCGCTCCCTCGTATTGTGTACGTGATATGCAGTAAGTCGTTGTAATTGTTTGTACACCGTCGCACTCAGAGATTTTAAACTTTATTACTATTATGTGAGACCTTTTTGGCCTAGATAAATGGTGGCAGTTATTTGCAAATTTTCCCAGAAGTTTTTTGTGTCTCTTGCAATCAAATGATTTTATGTTGCTGTTTTTTTAAAGCTTGCACTCTATTAATACAGTGGTCCGTGTGTAAGTGAGTCAAAAGTTCTGCCCAGTGTTTCTACGTTTCAGAGTTATTGGAATGTCTTTGTGATTCGGGCAGAAACTTTTAATTGTGCCAGCGTCTTGGCGGGGAGTGAAATATCATCCGAGGTCTAGGCCTGGCAGTGTTGAAGAACCTGGCCACTACCGGAGAGGGTCACATATCCCCTTCCAAAGTTTAGTATTTGTCTTCCTTCCGTCAAGGCGGGTTAAGCTGGTAGGTATATATTTTGTATGTAACCTGTTCATATATGAACTTGTTTTCTTAAATATTACGGACTGGCAACTGGCTAAACCTTAAACTGCATAGCATCTGCTGAGTTCCTTGTGCAGCTTTCTAGTAATTTGTTATTAACATGTCTGAGCACGTAAGCGTTATTTAAGATCAGTGTCTCTGTTGTAGTTCCTTTTTTAATTAAGTTCAAATGGCTCTGAGCACTATGGGATTTAACATCTTAGGTCATCAGTCCCCTAGAACTTAGAACTACTTAAACCTAACTAACCTAAGGACATCACACACACATCCATCCCCAAGGCAGGATTCGAACCTGCGACCGTAGCGGCCACGCGGTTCCGGACTGAAGCGTCTAGAACCGCACGGCCACCACGGCCGGCCGTTTAATTAAGTGATCCTATTATGTTATGTATTGGCATCTTAGGTTGGCACTAGTGCTCAAGTGTTATTAAGTCACCCTTTACCTGTAATTGTTTCATTATACCTATTTCGAGAGAAGTCCTATATAGGAGTTTGAAGTTCTCAAATTTGTCAGTAACACCCTTTTCTTAATTTGAAATTGTTTGTTAGAGTACTGAGTACGTTGGGTTTCTAATTGTGTTTGCAAACTTCTATCTAGTGGCTTGTCCACAATTTGTAATTCTCAAATTATTTTTTTAAAGGCGTAATAACAATAAAATGCGTTAATTACACTAGTGGCCATTAAAATTGCTGCACCACGAAGATAACGTGCTACAGACGCGAAATTTAACCGACATGAGGAAAGTTTCCAACCGATTTCTCATACACAAACAGCAGTTGAACGGCGTTGCCTGGTGAAACGTTGTTGTGATGCCTCGTGTAAGGAGGACAAATGCCTACCATCACGTTTCCGACTTTGATAAAGGTCGGATTGTAGCCCATCGCGATTGCGATTTATCGTATCGCGGCATTGCTGGTCGCGTTGGTCGAGATCCAATGACTGTTAGCAGAATGTGGAATCGGTCGGTTCAGGAGAGTAATACGGAGCGCCGTGCCGGATCCCAACGGCCTCGTATCACTACCAGTCGACATGACATGCATCTTATCCGCATGGCTGTAACGGATCGTGCAGCCACGTCTCGATCCCTGAGTCAATAGATGGGGACGTTTGCAAGACAACAACCATCTGTACGAACAGTTCGACGACGTTTGCAGCAGCATGGACTATCAGCTCGGAGACCATGGCTGCGGTTACCCTTGACGCTGCATCACAGACAGGAGCGTCTGCGATGGTGTACTCACCGACGAACCTGGATGCACGAATAACAAAACGTCATTTTTTCGGATGAACCCAGGTTCTGTTTACAGCATCATGATGGTCGCATCCCGCCGTGATGGTATGGGGTGCCATTGGTTACACGTGTCTGTCACCTCTAGTTCGCATTGACGGCACTTTGAACAGTGGACGTTACACTTCAGATCTGTTACGACCCGTGGCTCTACCCTTCATTCGATCCCTGCGAAACCCTACATTTCAGAGGATAATGCACGACCACATTATGCAGGTCCTGTACGGCCTTTCTGGATACAGAAAATGTTCGACTGCTGCCCTGGCCAGCACATTCTCCAGATCTCTCGGCAATTGAAAACGTCTGGTCAACGGTGGCCGAGCAACTGGCTCGTCACAATATGCCAGTCACTACTCTTGATGAACTGTGGTATCGTGTTGAAGCTGCATGGGCAGCTATACCTGTACACGTCATACAAGCTCTGTTTGACCCAATGTCCACGCGTATCAAGGCCGTTATTACGCCAGAGGTGGTTGTTCTGGGTACTGATTTCTCAGCATCTATGCACCCAAATCGCGTGAAAATGTAATCACATGTCAGTTCTAGTATAATGTATTTGTCCAATGAATACCCGTTTATCATCTGCTTTTCTTCTTTTCTTCTTGGGGTAGCAATTTTAATGGGCAGTAGTGTAGATACTTTGCTGAAAGTGACGTGAAGCATCAGGTCCAAACGTTCAGGAATGTTGGGCGGAACCATTCTGTTCATTTAGAAAATTACATTTGGTGCCGGCTGCTGTGTCCGAGCGGCTCTAACGCTTCAGTCCGAAACCGCGCTGCTGCTACGGTCGCAGGTACGAATCCTGCTTCGACATGGATGTGTGTGATGTCCTTAGTTTAGTTAGGTTTATGTAGTTCTAAGTTCTAGGGGACTGATGACCTCAGCAGTTAAGTCCCATAGTGCTAAGAGCCATTTAAACCATGTTTTTGATATTTGGGTGTGAATCAGTGAAGACAAAAAAAAGTGAACACGAATCGTAGCTGTGGCGAAATACTGAATGGCCCGAGGCCTAGGTTAGGTTAAGAAAGTAACAATATGGCATGAGATGGCGAAAATCCCAAGGCTTCCGTTAACCCCGACAGACGATCAAAGCACAACAACGTCAAAAGGAAAGACTTGCGGGCCATACACTTGTTTTTACACGTGCAACAAGATCTTAAACTGAGTACTTTTAGGTAAATCAATGTATGTCTTTCTTTTGGTAATCGTCTTAAACATTACTGCTACTGCTCCAAGTAACGGCTGCCAGTATCAGTTCTCCTCCCCCTCCCCCAAATCTCTTTTTCTTGAAAATAAACAAAACCACTTTTACCTCTTCCGTATAATGCCTTTCTCATTCCTGAATCTTCCTCACATTGTCTACTGTCCCTATACTTCCTCCGTCACATGTCCCAGTCCATAACGTTCCACAATAAGGTGTACGCCGTTATGTGTATCTTTCAGAAGTGCTAGTTCTGCAAGGTTCGAAAGGAGAGCTTCTGTAAAGTTTGTAAGATAGGGGACGAGGTACTGGCAGAAGTAAAGCTGTGAGGACGGGGCGTGAGTCGTGCTTGGGTAGCTCAATTGGTAGAGCACTTGCCCGCGAAAGGCAAAGGTCCCGAGTTCGAGTCTCGGTGCGGCACACAGTTTTAATCCGCCAGGAAGTTTCATATCAGCGCACACTCCGCTGCAGAGTGAAAATCTCATTCTAAAAGACACTATTATAAATATACACTGAAACGTCAAAGAAAAGTATGCGTATTCAAATAGAGAGATACGTCAACAGGCAGCATACGGGGTTGTGGTTGGCAACGCCTATCAAGACAACACGTGTCCGGTGCAGTTGTTAGATCAGTTACTGCTGCTACAGTGGGAGATTATGAAGATTTAAGTGAGTTTGCACGTGGAGTTATAGTTGGCGCACGAGCGATGGGACACAGCATCTCCGAGATATCGATGAAGTACGACCATTTGACGTGTCTACAATAAATATCAGGAATCCGATAAAACATCAGCTCTCCAACATCGCTGCGGCCGGAAAAACATCCTGCAAGAATGGGACCAACGACGACTGAAAAGAATCGTTCAACGTGACACAAGCACAGCCCTTCCGCAAATTGCTGCAGGTTTCATGCTGGGCCATCAACAAGTGTCAGCGTGCGAACTCTTCAACGAAACATCATCGATATCGGCTTTCGGACCCGAAGACCCACTCGTGTACCCTTGATGACTGGACGACACAAAGCTTTACGCCTCGCCTGGACCCTTCAATACCGCCTGGACCCTTCAATACCGTCACTGGACTGTTGATGACTGGAAACGTGTTGCCTGGTCGGGCGACTCTTGTTTTATTTGTATCGAGCGGATGAACGTGTACCGGTATGGACAGAACCTCATGAATCCATGGACCCATCATGTCAGGACTGTTCAAGCTGGTGCAGGCTCTGTAATGGTGTGGGGGGTGTGCAGTTGCAGTGATATGGGACCCCCGATAAGTCTAGATACGACTCTGACAGGTGACACGTACGTAAACATCCTGTCTGATCACCTGGATCCATTCCTGCCCGTTGTGCATTCCGACGGACTTGGGCAATTCAAGCAAGGCAAAGCAACACCCCACACGTCCAGAATTGTTACAGAATGGGTCGAGGAACACTCTTCTGAGTTTGAACACTTCCGCTGGCCACCAAACTCCCCAGACATGAACATTATTGGGCATGCCTTGCAATGTGCTGTTCTGAAGAGATCTCCATTCACCTCGTACTCTTACGGATTTATGAACAGCCCTGCATTATTCACGGTGTCTACTTCAGACATTAGTCGAGTCCATGCCACGTCGTGCTGCGGCACTCCTGCGTGCTCGCGGTGACCCTACACGGCATTAGGAAGGTGTACCTGTTTCTTTGGCTCTTTAGTCTATGTTTACATGAAAATGCATGTTATTACTAACTGCACAGTTACCTAATAGTTATTCCAATCGCCACCATTATCGATTATAGCTTGACCCCTTTTTGGCATGTTTTTCACGAGATTTTCTGCATATTCTCTCGGTAACGATCTCCATATCGTCCTGATTTTATGACAGATGCTTCAAAAGATATCTTGGCTTTCCTTTAAGCTTCACCTTAATATATGACCAAACATTTCCGACCGGATTTGCAGCCGGAGACTTTGCAAGCCAATCCATCGTGGACACCACATTGACTTATTTCCACGCTGTACAGAGATGACTGCGATGTTTCTGATCATTATCCTCTAGAAACACCCAGTTGCCTCGTTCGAACCAAACTGCTTCTTATCCTACTGCAGAAGGCATTTTTGATAAATACTGCACATATTTTGCGTTTAAATTGGCTATAAATACGTGCAAATAAGGGAAACTGCAACCGACAAAACAAAACATTCAACTCTCACGCTGTTTATCTGCACAGTGTGCAAAAGCGTATTGAGAACAGATTCGAGATCACTATCAGAGATGTCGCTGCGGACGTTAGGTGTAACATTATGGCGTACACTTTCATGTCGAACTGACTGTAAGTCGTTTGCAGCTTCCTTGCTCCATGGTGGTATTGCATTTCTTAGTGTCTCCCTATATCGTCCTGGGCGATTTTCTGTCGCTCATTCTGAGGATACACCCGGCAAACTTCAACCATATTTCATTACAACTATTAGTTCAATGGCCTGTTGTTCACCTCCTGGTTTCGAATTTTCTGCTAAGTGTCATCTTCTATTCTGGGGTCCAATCTCAATTTTCCTTGAAAACGTTCACCTCTCTTGGTCACCACGATCCCCGGAGAATATTATTGTCTGTGGAGATGGCTGAAAGGCGATGTCTACAAAGAAAAAGTAGAGAGACGAACTGATCGTTCGGACTATGAACAATGCTATCGTCATACAAGAACGCCAAGACGACCTGAGAAGAGCTACACGTGGCGTTGTCAAGACAATTCCAAAGTGCACTGAAGTCGTAGGTGCAATTTCTGAAAATCAACATTGAACTTATTCATTCGCCTTCGTTTAACCCTGTGGCGCATAGCGTCCACTACAGTGGACAGCTGTTAATGGTCTCTTCTTCGGAATTTTCAATCAGTCCGGAGGCTGCAAATGCACACAGTTCACTGCAGTGGGCACTCCATACTGTTGTTGTGTCCTGCATGCAGTTGCAGCCTCACGACTGACTGAAACCGCCAGAGAATTGACTGTTAAAAGTTGTCCACCGCAGTGAAATTCATGCACCACATGGTTAAGACCTTAGTGAATATTTGTTTCAGTTGCATTCCCATAGTCGTATTTCTGTAGCCAAAGAGTAACTGGATAACGAAATAAATCTCGGGTGAACAGCCTGGTACGAGTGTGCATAGGACACAATATTTCGGCAATCGACCACGTTGCCATCATCAGGTGCGCTGATGTACTGACCGGCGGTGGGCCGGCGCCAGGTATACAGGGTGTTACAAAGAGGTACGGCCAAACTTTCAGGAAACATTCCTCACACACAAATAAAGAAAAGATGTTATGTGGACATGTGTCCGGAAACGCTTAATTTCCATGTTAAAGCTCATTTTAGTTTTGTCAGTATGTACTGTACTTCCTTGATTCACTGCCAGTTGGCCCAATTGAAGCAAGGTAATGTTGACTTTCATTTATGGGGCATTTGAAAGCTCTTGTCTACGCAACCCCGGTACCAAATGTAGAGACTGTCAATATATTGACAGTCTGAGGGCGCGTATTGACGTGTAGTCAGCCAGTCACTCCTAGAAATATTGATGAGCAGTATTATGGACCTCAAAAAATTGTCAACATTGTCAATACACATTGAACATGTGAGGTCAAGTATTGACTGTTTGACAATTTTCTCCATTCACATGTTGCCACAGATTGACGTATCAGCCACATGGAGTTAGCGTGCACTGTTTATTTTTTCAATTTGCCGTTGTACGTATCATATCTCACACTAAATTTTGAAGGGGTCTATTACCAAACAAGAATCTTAATAGGCATAAGCATGGGTAATCATTGTATATGCCACTTTATGATGGTTAACGGAGGATTCTCTATGACACTGCTCACTTCATTAATTTGAGAATATAATATAGATTATTGTGTTACATAGAAGTTTTGAAAAACGCTCCTATTTCGAAAAATATACCATATATTTGCAGTGACTAGAAAGATGTTTGGGAAATGTATGTCAGTTTCACCAAAGTATCGCAAAGCGCAAAACGTTTGACGTTAATCTCCTGAACACGTCCTTGCCACTCAGATATACAACAATTGCTTCATAGGTTTCCGTAGAATTTTACTATTTGTGCTTGCTGATAGCACAGAACTAAACATCGAGCATTAGAATGACCTGTCTGTCGCCAGATATCTCTAAATTACTCTTGTCGAATGCGACAGCCTCTCTCATTAACGTATTTTGCTTTTTTATTTTATCTCGTACTAACACTAATAACTTGTCATACGATGCAGAACTCATTGGAAAATAATATATAAAATCTTTCGGGTCCGTGATTTTGATTTCAGTCAGTAAATTAACGTGTGACCAGTGGCTCCTTTTTTCAACCAATCTCGGACACATTTCCTGTTTTCGTTTTTTCTGTTGCTAGCTAATATAATTGCAAAATGTTTCAAATGGCTCTGAGCACTATGGGACTTAACTTCTGAGATCATCAGTCCCCTAGAACTTAGAACTACTTAAACCTAACTAACCTAAAAGCGTCACATACATCCATGCCCGAGGCAGGATTCGAACCTGCGACGGTAGCGGTCGCGCGGTTCCAGACTGTAGCGCCTAGAACCGCTCGGCCACTCCCGCCGGCTAATATAATTGCAGTATACGCTTTCTTCTGGGCATTCGGCATCTTACCCTTATGAAATCGCGTTGCCAACTGATTGTTTCTGTCAGTATTATTGATGGTGTGAGGTCACTTCAGTATGTTGATGGTTTGACAAACTGGTATTGTCAATACATACTGAACGTGTGCAGGCCCCTTTACAGCATATGACACACCATTTTCTACGACGAACTGCCTGTTCAACGCCTCGATGTGATGAACTGACCAGCAGTATTTCACATCATACTGGTATTCCAGGGGCAATAATAACCGTCCTTCCACCACTTCGTTTTAAAAAAATGGAATCTTACACAATTCTTCGAATGCAAGGTCCAACAAAGACACCTTCATCCAATTTCGCTACTGGTAAATGAGGAAACTTCTCGCAGAGACACTTGAAACACTCACTCTTTTGGTACGGCTTTCACCAATTGTTTCATTGGATCCAGTTTACTGCTTAGAGATGGTAGTAGCGCAATCGATGACTCCACAATTCCAGGCCCAAATTAGTATTAATTCAAACAGTACAAGAGATATTTATCATTGAAATCGCTGGACTTGCACATTTAAAAAAAATATGAAATGTTAATCGTAAAAAAACTGGGTGGTATTGCTTTTTTGTTATGGCATTAGGATTCAGCACACTAAGAACCATGAGAAGAGGCCACTTGCGTTCCAAAATGCTCCTTATCATTGGTGTGTGCAGCCAAGCAAGTCCTGTGCATTTTTCTGTTCTATTTAGTGTCAATGGTAACTCGTAACTGACAAACTGACAAAATGCCTATCCTATGAGTACGTAGTACTAGGCATTGCAAGTCCATAAGTGTTTTGGTCTACTAGCAAGATTTAATAAAATTACAGACACATCTAATTCGAAGACAAATGCAGTCACCAACCTATTATGAAAATTGTAATGTTGTGGAAAAGAAGTTCGCTTGCGCCCGGAGTTGCGCGCTCCCGGAAGTTGAGCGACGCGCTCGTGACTCCTAGCGTATGAAGTCATATCCGGGTATGCGCAGAATTTAGTCTATACCATACAATGGCGCTTCGCTGGGTTTTTACAAGCGGAGGCGATCGTGAACGTTCGAAAAGTCAGCCGGATCGAGTACTCGCTCAGGACACGCCTTCTGCTTTTTTTCTTCGCAGCCGACACGAAGAATCGAGCACAACACGATTCAGCGGCAACAAGTTAGAGCGCTACGTTCCGAGAGCTAATAACGACAGACCCACTTTATGCAATCCGTCTTCGAAGCGTGTCATCAATCACTCAGTGCAGCATACTTACACAGCGTGCGGATAATTAGTGACAAGCAAACGGGATTTTTTCCTCCCGAGTCATCAGTCTTCCGATTGGTTCTATGCGGTGCGCTATGAATTACTCTCTTGTGCCATCCTCTTTATCTCAGAGTAGTACTTGCACCACACATCCACAATTATATATCGAGTGTATTCGAATGTGTCTTCGTCCTACAGTTATTACCTCTACAGCTCCTTCTCGACCATGGAAGTTATTCGAGTCCTCATACACATCCTGTCACTCTGTCCCTTCTTCTTGTCAGTGTTTTTCATACGTTCCGTTCTTCGCCTATTCTTCAGAGAACCTCTGCATACCTTATCTTATCAGTCCACCTAATTTTCAACATCCTTTTATAACACCACATCTCAAACACTTCGGTCGAGGGAAAAGAAGTAGTCTGAATTTTAGTATCCACGACCCCCCCCCCCCCCCTCCCCTCGACACACACACACACACACACACACACACACACACACACACACACTACTTACTGCTCTTTATAAGAGCTGTCCTGGGGTTAACATGTATGTATTCTTTACGACGCTAATGGTGGGCCGGTCGAGTATAAGGAAAGAAACTGTCCGGGATATCGCAGTACACTACAGAAAATGAGTAACAAGGGACGCAGAATTTCTTCTTCTTCTTCTCCTTTTAGCTCATTCAGTCTACAATGAAGCATTCTGTTGCCGAGCTGTTCCCTTCTTTTCTATTAATGGTTAAATGATTACTTGTTTAACAATTTTGTCTTTCCCCTTTCCCTTGATCTGTTGTTTCCGTTTTATACACTCCTGGAAATGGAAAAAAGAACACATTGACACCGGTGTGTCAGACCCACCATACTTGCTCCGGACACTGCGAGAGGGCTGTACAAGCAATGATCACACGCACGGCACAGCGGACACACCAGGAACCGCGGTGTTGGCCGTCGAATGGCGCTAGCTGCGCAGCATTTGTGCACCGCCGCCGTCAGTGTCAGCCAGTTTGCCGTGGCATACGGAGCTCCATCGCAGTCTTTAACACTGGTAGCATGCCGCGACAGCGTGGACGTGAACCGTATGTGCAGTTGACGGACTTTGAGCGAGGGCGTATAGTGGGCATGCGGGAGGCCGGGTGGACGTACCGCCGAATTGCTCAACACGTGGGGCGTGAGGTCTCCACAGTACATCGATGTTGTCGCCAGTGGTCGGCGGAAGGTGCACGTGCCCGTCGACCTGGGACCGGACCGCAGCGACGCACGGATGCACGCCAAGACCGTAGGATCCTACGCAGTGCCGTAGGGGACCGCACCGCCACTTCCCAGCAAATTAGGGACACTGTTGCTCCTGGGGTATCGGCGAGGACCATTCGCAACCGTCTCCATGAAGCTGGGCTACGGTCCCGCACACCGTTAGGCCGTCTTCCGCTCACGCCCCAACATGGTGCAGCCCGCCTCCAGTGGTGTCGCGACAGGCGTGAATGGAGGGACGAATGGAGACGTGTCGTCTTCAGCGATGAGAGTCGCTTCTGCCTTGGTGCAAATGATGGTCGTATGCGTGTTTGGCGCCGTGCAGGTGAGCGCCACAATCAGGACTGCATACGACCGAGGCACACAGGGCCAACACCCGGCATAATGGTGTGGGGAACGATCTCCTACACTGGCCGTACACCACTGGTGATCGTCGAGGGGACACTGAATAGTGCACGGTACATCCAAACCGTCATCGAACCCATCGTTCTACCATTCCTAGACCGGCAAGGGAACTTGCTGTTCCAACAGGACAATGCACGTCCGCATGTATCCCGTGCCACCCAACGTGCTCTAGAAGGTGTAAGTCAACTACCCTGGCCAGCAAGATCTCCGGATCTGTCCCCCATTGAGCATGTTTGGGACTGGATGAAGCGTCGTCTTACGCGGTCTGCACGTGCAGCACGAACGCTGGTCCAACTGAGGCGCCAGGTGGAAATGGCATGGCAAGCCGTTCCACAGGACTACATCCAGCATCTCTACGATCGTCTCCATGGGAGAATAGCAGCCTGCATTGCTGCGAAAGGTGGATATACACTGTACTAGTGCCGACATTGTGCATGCTCTGTTGCCTGTGTCTATGTGCCTGTGGTTCTGTCAGTGTGATCATGTGATGTATCTGACCCCAGGAATGCGTCAATAAAGTTTCCCCTTCCTGGGACAATGAATTCACGGTGTTCTTATTTCAATTTCCTGGAGTGTATATCCTTGCTCTATTATTTTGTTCACACAGTATTTTAAGATCTTTTCTCTAACACAAGTGATTTCGAACAACAATGTTTAGAAATTTAAGATGTGATCTTTATCCCCTTTCCCCAATTGGATAACTGGGGTAGCTCGGGAGTATGCAAGTCGCCGAAGTGGCGTCCGATCGAAAGAACAGCACTCGGTCATCTGTAAAATTCCTTTTACACAAGACAATCTTTGAGTGTCTTTGGAAAATTAGCGACATGCATATTACTACATAGGTTTTTGGGCAGACTTCTTATTACCTGAAGTCTATTTTCGCCTGAAGTCTTTTTTTTTTCAAGGATTGTCAGTCGGCGGGTATGTTTCGTATCTCATGTCTCGTACTTCGTCCGTGTGTTGTGGATGTGTAGGCCTACACTTGCAGTTAATCCACTCCAAATTGTCTTTTGTGATATACACGGTGGAGAAAAATTTGCGCATTCGTGCTTCGCAAAGCGATTGCTCACATAGTGACAATACAAAAATGTCTCTCTCAAAATTTCGTCCTGCGCATGTTTCGGGGAGGAAATGGACGTTCAAGATCGACAGTCTGGCACCACTGTAATCACGTGTACGATAAATACCTGTGTCAAGATGTAGTAGCAATGATGCGCAGCAGGGGATAGCACGCAGGAGGTCGAGTGTTCGATTCTGGGTCATGAATTATTTGTTTTTATTTGCTAGAAGTAGTCTGCATGGTACAGTGTCCGGGGTCTTAATCCTCATACAGTGGTTACAGTGGGTCTCCTACAAAACATTTGCAGTTACGTATTACGAACACAGAAATGGAAATGCAATCGTTTTCATTGGTCAGTTTTTAAAAAAACCTTTTGCATGTCGTGTACGCGAATTGTTTCGCACCACTTCATCCACTAGATTCCAATCTTGTTTTGAGTGTACCCTCCCCCAGTGGTTCCATAGATTAATACCAACTATTATCCTTGCCATATTACAACCCTGTAAGTCGCTAGGTCACCAGCAGGGCAAGCGACGTGCTTTGCAAATAATTTCGATGGGACCATTGGGGAAGGGTACACAGAAAACAGGTGTGGAATCCAGTAGATGCAGTGGCGCGAAACAATCCAAGACGTGCAAAAGGCTTCTTTAAAAGCTGATCAATGAAAACGATTGTACTTCCATTTCTCTGTTCGTGGTACGTAACTGAAAATGTTTTGTAAAAGACCCACTTTAATTGCCGGATGACACTAGGTACCGTAACACGCGGACTGCTTTTATCAAATACAAACAAATATGTCTCGACGCAGAATCGAACCCTCTATCTTCTGCATGGTAACTCAAAACGCTATCCACTGCACCAACAGCACAGCACTGCTCTATCTGCCGACACAGGTAGTTACCGTACATGTGATTACATTGTTGCCAGATTGCCAATCTTTAACGTCCATGTTCTGCCCGAAATACGTGCAGAACGAAATGTTGTGACAGACATTTTTGTATTGCCAATATGTAATGAATCGCTCTGCGAAGTCGGAGCGCGCGAATTTTTCTTCAAAGTTTTGGATCAAATGGCTAAGAGTGATACATCACGTCATGGTAACAACTTTTGTTTGAGACAAAACGTCCGCTGAAGATTCCCGGCGACACCTTAGCCATGAGTCCGCCCCCGGTACCTGAGTGGTCAGCGCGACAGAATGTCAGTCCCAAGGACCCGCGTTCGGTTCCCGGCTGGGTCGGAGATTTTCTCCGCTCAGGGACTGTATGTTGTGTTGTCCTAATCATCATCATTTCATGCCCATCGACGCGCAAGTCGCCGAAGTGGCGTCAAATCGAAAGACTTGCACCCGGCGAACGGTCTACCCGACGGGAGGCCCTAGTCACACGACATTTACAATACCAGCCATGAGCCGACGAGATTTCACCCAACTAGCAGGGTCTGCTAACCAGATGCGCTGCGTACTACCTATCTAGGTACATCGTTATGAGTGATTTTCGACAATGTTGTTGTTGTTGGTCTTCAGTCCTGAGACTGGTTTGATGCAGCTCTCCATGCTACTCTATCCTGTGCAAGCTCCTTCATCTCCCAGTACCTACTGCAACCTACATCCTTCTGAATCTGCTTAGTGTATTCATCTCTTGGTCTCCCTCTACGATTTTTACCCTCCACGGTGCCCTCCAATGCTAAATTTGTGATCCCTTGATGCCTCAAAACATGTCCTACCAACCGATCCCCTCTTCTAGTCAAGTTGTGCCACAAACTTCTCTTCTCCCCAATTCTATTCAATACCACCTCATTAGTTACGTGATCTACCCACCTTATCTTCAGCATTCTTCTGTAGCACCACATTTCGAAAGCTTCTATTCTCTTCTTGTCCAAACTAGTTATCGTCCATGTTTCACTTCCATACATGGCTACATACTTTCAGAAACGACTTCCTGACGCTTAAATCTATACTCGATGTTAACAAATTTCTCTTCTTCAGAAACGCTTTCCTTGCCATTGCCAGTCTACATTTTATATCCTCTCTACTTCGACCATCATCAGTTATTTTGCTCCCTAAATAGCAAAACTCCTTTACTACTTTAAGTGTCTCATTTCCTAATCTAATTCCCTCAGCATCACCTGATTTAATTTGACTACATTCCATTATCCTCGTTTTGCTTTTGTTGATGTTCATCTTATATCCTCCTTTCAAGACACTGTCCATTCCGTTCAACTGCTCTTCCAAGTCCTTTGCTGTCTCTGACAGAATTACAATGTCATCGGCGAACCTCAAAGTTTTTATTTGTTCTCCATGAATTTTAATACCTACTCCGAATTTTTCTTTTGTTTCCTTTACTGCTTGCTCAATATACAGATTGAATAACATCGGGGAGAGGCTACAACCCTGTCTCACTCCTTTCCCAACCACTGCTTCCCTTTCATGCCCCTCGACTCTTATAACTGCCATCTGGTTTCTGTACAAATTGTAAATAGCCTTTCGCTCCCTGTATTTTACCCCTGCCACCTTCAGAATTTGAAAGAGAGTATTCCAGTTAACATTGTCAAAAGCTTTCTCTAAGTCATTTCCGACATGAAGAATCTTAAGAATGAGTGTGTCCAAGCGGAGAAAGGTATTTTAGAGGCGAATGAAGAACTCTAGAATCTGGTAGGCCTTGCCGCTTCCACGTGAAGCAAACGACTTCGTTACCGGCAACACACACTGCGTACGCGCATCGCACAGTGCTCACACCCCGGCGCCTCTCAGGGGCATAACCAAGAGTAAAAGACGCCTAACGCAAGTCGTTTCCCAACATATTTTATACAAAGACTGAAGCATCCTATATAAAACAATCATACGTAAAAGTTATCTACATTTATGAAGCAGGGCAGTTTCTGCATGTTTCAGAAGTCCTTCTTAAAATGAATTTTTTTCTTTGTACAATGTAAACTCATTTCTTTTTTCTTGACTGACTTTTCCCCACATTGTCACTGTGCAGAGACGCTGTTTGTCCGCATGTTGCCATAGTTGCTTCTTTATGAACACGACGGAGCTTAGGTCCTTATGACAGGGTTATTATGCTGTTTCCATTTCAGCTCATTATTCACAGCAGTATCTACGACTCAACTGGATTCTACTCTTTCCAGACTTGTTTCGCCACTAAATCCACGTAGAAACAGCATCCCACCAGTTTAACACTTTGCCAAAACGCTGCTGCCCACTCGAAGCGTTGAAAATTTTCACAGACGGCACCTATCACAATAAATCCGTCGCACTATGCAGCTGACGGATGGCTACGAGAAGGAAAGCAGGGTAATCAGTCCTTCGCGAGCAAAGGTTAATTCAGGGAATCAAGAAGATACACAAAGTTAATAGTGTACTGGTGCATGTTACTTTTCCACCTGGTCCCCATCGTTGTGTGAGCTTTATTCCATCGGTGAACCAATGTGGAAGGCATAAAAGAAACTGACGTTCGGGTCTAGGAGTCGCTCAACAACACTTTCGAGAGTGGCGACACCGGATCTGAAACGGCCACCGGCCAGGTGGTTCTTTAACTTGCTATTAGGTCCGGGCCGCATGGAGGATGTTCCATCGCTTTGTGTCGGAAACGTTGGACCAAATCGCGGATAATGAGGCCGTATGTGCTCCAGCGTCGTCAAGCAACAACAGGATACCTCCCGAAAGCAATCCTGGTCGTTTCCTCCGAATAGTCTTCTGCAACCGTTTCGACGAGGCATCGTAGCAGCCGCCAGCATCCACGGCCTGCGCATGGGTGGGGAAAATTAACCAGCAGCAGACCCTGCGTGTTCCAAAATACTGTGGCCATAAAATTACTGTATTTGCTTCGCGGATGCCGTTGTTTCGAACTTCTTGTTGTTGTTTGTGTGAGTGTGATTGGGGGGGGGGGGGGCGAAGGCAGAATTCCCTCAATTACATTGATGCTTTCTTGTAATCAGATCTCAATTATGCGCCCACGTTTCGTTCCCTGTGACGGGAGCGAGCAGCAGGTTGTCTGGTTGATTTGGGGGAAGGGGCGAAACAGTGAGGTCATCGGTCCCATCGAATTAAGGAAGGATGGGGAGGAAGTCGGTGGCGCCCTTTCGAAGGAAACATCCCGGTATTTGCCTGAAGTGTTTTAGGGAAATCACAGAAAACCTAAATCAGGATGGCCGGATGCGGGTTTGAACTGTCGCCCTCCCGAATGCGAGTCCAGTGTGCTAACCACTGCGCCTCCTCCATCGGTATACGGAGTTGTCATGGAACCAGCTCCGCCTAACATGACATTAGGTGCTGGAGAAACAACCCCATTCATTCGCTTTATTATCGTCTGACAACACATCTTCCAGTATTTCAAAGCGGTATGCATGATATACACTACATTTCCAGTGAAGAGTTGGGTTGGATTGTTTGGGGGAAGAGACCAAACAGCGAGGTCATCGGTCACATCGGATTAGGGAAGGGCGGGGAAGGAAGGCGGCCGTGCCCTTTCAAAGGAACCATTCCGGCGTTTGCCTGGAGCGATTAAGGGAAATTTAGGGAAACCTAAATCAGGATGCCCGGACGCGGGATTGAACCGTCGTCCTCCCGAATGCGAGTCCAGTACGCTAACCACTACGCCACCTCGCTAGGTCCAGCGCTGACGTTGAGTTCGTGTAGAAACTACCTCACACGAGTGTAATTATCGGCTTGAGTCAACCCTCAGACACGGTAGGTGTTGTTATCTGACGTGGAAGTGCTAGGCCCCACTGACCTTTGTTCGTTCCGCCCAACTGTTCTCTCTTTACAAAATTCATGGCACCAAAACTACAGTTCTAATATTCACTCCACTCCACCGCTGGTTGATTGGTACAACAATCGGTTTTCATTGTTATACAGAAAATAAAACGACCACCGTTGTAGTGTTATTTTTATTTAAATACTAAAAATAACTTTGCAACCGTGACTTTTATTTTCAATACAAAGCTACACTTGTTTTAGTGAGAATACACTCGATGGAGAAATTTCCGATAGTTAGCGACGCATTAGCTGGAGACGTTTTCCTTACGGGCAACAACGTTATTAGAATTTGCACTTCAGCCGGAGACCACGCATTCAACACCACCTCTTGCAACTGTATATTTGGAAGCATGACGGCACAGCTACCTCCATCTACCGGCAGTGTTTGAAAGGTCTGTCGTCTCTTCTATTTAGAGAAGGGATTTATTCGCATGCGGTGTTTGTAGAGCCATAAAGGTTCTTGTCAACCTACTTACTGAACCACGTTCACAGTATGCTGTTCTCTAATGGGAAAATAATGAGATAGTGTTCAGCAGTAATCACACCTTTAGTGGCCTTCAAGAGACCTGAAGCTAATACAACGCAACACCACCTCTAGCCTTGACAGGGTCTACAAGTTTCTTCCGGTATGCCACAAAGCCTCTCACTGATGGTAAGACAACCGAGAGCTACCAGACTGTGGGGATGGTAACTGCTATGTTTCTTCACTCGTTGTTACAAAATAGTGTCAGATAACTTACTCGTGGATGTGTAGCGCCTGCTCCGTTCACAGTCACATCATGGTGTAAGATCTGAAGATAGTCTAAATCAGACCGAAACCGGTAACCTCATACAAAGAAAAAAAAGTTTATTACGGTTGTGGCTGTACATATTCAATTCCAAGTAATAAATAAATTGCTGTACTGCAGACGGGCGTGTTCTCACAACATTACGAATATATGCGTAGAGCCAGTGAGAATCTATTCTTACGAGACGAAAGTGACCACGGTATACTCGCATCATGTGGATTATGCAGAAGGGCTCACAGTGGCTTGATTGAGAGGGTCCAAGTCACAGTATACCAACCACGCCCCCTCCTAACACCGCAGAATAACACTCTAGGACAAAAATATAAATAAAAATAAAAAAGTAAGAAACTGACGCACCACGAAGGAATTATCCAAATGGGACGGAAATTGGTAGATGTGATGTCGGGTCTACATGGACAGACAAATTAATAATTACAATGGCGACAGGCAGGTTGACATCCCACAGCTATCCTGGGCATATCCAGACACGTCTTCGCTGGTCATCGGGGCTCATTCGAAGCGGGAATCATCACTGAAGAGCATTTCTACTCCAGCCATTGAGATTCGAGGCCGAACACGTGACGCCCACACAGCAGTGGGGTATCAGCCTATCGCCCGCCATACGGCCCGACTGTTACACTACTGGCCATTAAAATTGCTACACCAAGAAGAAATGCAGATGATAAACGGGCATTCATTGGACATCCATATTATACTAGAACTGACATGTGAGTACATTTTCACGCAATTTGCGTGCAAAGATCCTAACGGCCTATATACGTCTGGGCATTGAGTCAAACAGAGCTTGGATGGCGTGTACAGTTACAGCTGCCCATGCAGCTTCAACAAGATACCACAGTTCGTCAAGAGCAGTGACTGGCGTATTGTGACGAGCCAGTTGCTCGGCCACCATTGACCACACGTTTTCAGTTGGTGAGAGATCTGGAGAATGTGCTGGCCAGGGCAGCAGTCGAACATTTTCTGTATCCAGATAGGCGCGTACAAGACCTCCAAGATGCGGTCGTGCATTATCCTGCTGAAATGTAGGGTTTCGCAGAGATCGAATGAAGGCTAGAGCCACGGGTCGTAACACATCTGAAATGCAACGTCCACTGTTCAAAGTGCCGTCAATGCGAACAAGAGGTGACCGAGACGTGTAACCAATGGCACCTCATACCATCACGCCGTGTGAAACGCCAGTATGGCGATGACGAATACACGCTTCTAATTTGCGTTCACTGCGATGTCACCAAACACAGATATGGCCATCATGATGCTGTAAACAGAACCTGGATTCATCCGAAAAAATGACGTTTTGCCATACGTGCACCCAGGTTCGTCGTCGAGTACACCATCGCAGGCGCTCCTGTCTGTGATGCAGCGTCAATGGTAACCGCAGCCGTTGTCTCCGAGCTGATAGTCCATGCTGCTGCAAACGTCGTAGAACTGTTCGTGCACATGGTTGTTGTCTTGCAAACGTCCCCATCTGTTGAATCAGGGATCGAGACGTGGCTGCACGAGCCGTTACAGCCATGCGGATAAGATGCCTGTCATCTCGACTGTTAGTGATACGAGGTCGTTGGGATCCAGCACGGCGTTCCGTATTATCCTCCTGAACCCACGGATCTCGACCAACCCGAGCAGCAATGTCGCGATACGATAAACCGCAATTGCGACAGGCTACAATCCGATCTTTATCAAAGTCGGAAACGTGATGGCACGCATTTCTCCTGCTTACACGAGGCATCACAACAGCGTTTCACCAGGCAACGCCGGTGAACTGCTGTTTCTGTATGAGAAATCGGTTGGAAACTTTCCTCATGTCAGCACGTTGTAGGTGTCGCCACCGGCGCCATCCTTATGTGAATGCTCTGAAAAGCTAATCATTTGCATATCACAGCATCTTATTCCTGTCGGTTAAATTTTGCATCTGTAGCACGTCATCTTCTTGGTGTAGCAATTTTAATGACCAGTAGTGTCCGTATGAAGTTCTGGGGTGACACTTTTTTTTTTTTTTTTTTTTTTTTTTTTTTCATAGCAGGACCCCTTTGCTTGTCATCCGCAGCACCCTTACATCACAACGGTACGTCGATCACATTGTACGGCCTTTTTTTGTTGCCACTCATGGTAAGTCATTCTGGGCTTACATTTAAGCAAGATAATGCTCGTCCGCACACGGCGAGAGTTTCTACGGCTTGTCTTCGTCTTTGCCAAATCTTACCTTGATCAGCAAGGTCGTCAGATCTCCGCCGCCCCTCCCCCCCCCCCCCCAACCCAAACGCGAAAATTTAGAGCAATGTGGGCCGGGCCCTCCAACCAGTTGGATATTTTTGCACTCTAACGCGCCAGCTGGATTGAATTTGGCACAATATCGCTGAGGAGGGCACCTGATGACTATCAATCGATGGCAAGCCGAGTAAGTGCTAGCTTAATGGCCCAAGGTGGACTAACCCGTAACTGACTTGCTCAATTTCCGATTGTCTTTCTCAAATGGTTCAAATGGCTCTAAGCACTGTGGGACTTAACATCTGAGGTCATCAGTCCCCTAGACGTAGAACTACTTAAACTTACCTAACCTAAGGTCATCACACACATCCATGCCCGAGACAGGATTCGAACTTTCGACCATAGCAGCAGCGTGGTTCCGGGCTGAAGTGCCTACAACCGCTCGGCCACAGCGGCCGGTTTGTCTTTCTCTTTAATAATCATCAAATTTTTCTGTAATTGTAATTATTTGTTTGCAAAAGTACATCACATCTATCGATTTTGGTCCCATTCGGATAATTCTTTAGTGGTGCGTCATTTTTTATGTTTTCGCGTGTTATTATTAAAACTTATGCATTCACTTTATCGAAGATAACACTAGAACCAAATGCAGCTTCCCAATTAATTATTTTAATTAGAGCTTTTCACACAAGTCATAAGACTGAGGCGTTATTTATTAGACATCTAGGTTTCTCATATCAGTTATATATACTAAATTTTGAGCTCCATTCGATTATTCTTTCTCTGCCTCGTGATGACTGGGTGTTGTGTGATGTCCTTAGGTTAGTTAGGTTTAAGTAGTTCTAAGTTCTAGGGGACTGATGACCTCAGCCGGCCGAAGTGGCCGTGCGGTTAAAGGCGCTGTAGTCTGGAACCGCAAGACCGCTACGGTCGCAGGTTCGAATCCTGCCTCGGGCATGGATGTTTGTGATGTCCTTAGGTTAGTTAGGTTTAACTAGTTCTAAGTTCTAGGGGACTAATGACCTCAGAAGTTGAGTCCCATAGTGCTCAGAGCCATTTGAACCATTTTGAACTGATGACCTCAGATGTTAGGTCCCATAGTGCTCAGAGCCATTTGAACCATTGTTCGATTATTCTGTTATGCAAACATCTGCGAAAGTGTGTATATGTAGATAGTTTTTTTTTTAGAAATTGCAACTAGTAACAAAGACAGAAACACTGCTCAATTTAATGTCTATATTATTCCATGTAAAATTTGTGAACTGACACTCTCTCTCTGTTACAGAATACTCGCTGATAAATTGTCGCTTCCCGAGCATTGATTTCGACAATTATCTAAAATGGTTCAAATGGCTCGGAGCACTATGGGACTTAACTGCTGAGGTCATCAGTCCCCTAGAACTACTTAAACCTAACTAACCTAAGGACAACACACACATCCATGCCCGAGGCAGGATTCGAGCCCGCGACCGTAGCGGTCGCGCGGCTCGAGACTGTAGCGCCTAGAACCGCTCGGCCACTCCGGCCGGCGACAATTATCTGTGAGAAAATAAATCTTATATACGCTCCTTCAGTAGATCGGAAGATCCCTGAAAGTTTATCTAGGATGGGCGCAGTTGAACATCTATACGGCAAAGGCTCTCCATAAATCTCTAGACGCCTCTAGTTTTCGCCTACAGCTGTATGCACTTCACAGTTGAAATCCGCCGCCGGCCGGGGTGGCCGAGCGGTCTTAGGCGCTACTGTCTGGAACTGTGCTACCGCTACGGTCGCAGATTCTAATCCTGCTTCGGGCATGGATGTGTGTGCTGTCCTTAGGTTAGTTAGGTTTAAGTATTTCTAAGTTCTAGGGGACTGACGACCTCAGAAGTTAAGTCCCATAGTGCTCAGAGCCATTTGAAATCCGCCAAAAACGCTGCCAGGTGTCAGGGATTTCCTTCAGTCGACTGGACTGCAGGAATGTCTTAGGAATAAAGAATACACGAATTAATACCCCGTGGATGATACGACATTTTTTCACGCATCCCAGTATTTAAGACGCCACATCCCTTGAACTATGTCATACAAAGATATGTTTTTAGGTACATTCAGCGGGGAATGTGGATACCGTCTGTGAAATCCGTTGCGAACAGAGTTCGTAGCAAATAAAAATAAACTGAAACGTCAAGCATGATGCGGCAGTTTTTCACGCCTCTCATTGTTTGTGACTTAATATTCCTTAACCTACACCCAAGAGAAAAACAGGCCGTGGCTATTACGTCACAGCACGTGACACCGCACGTCTCACGAGAGCCAGCAGCTTGTCACAGGCGGGGAACGAGTAACTATTTCAGACGAGTTTCGTAACTCTTGACTGCGCGTTTACATGCATGCAAGCTCTCCACAGCACAGGACAAAAATCATTAGTGGGTATCTTTTGGATTACATATTGATTTCCCGTGGACCATGTAAGGAGTCGAGCGTACGCGAAGCGTGGCGGACGAATCGATTAGCGTGACGTCATGAGTGGTGGTGCTTACCCTCCCCCCCCCATCCCCCCACGACCCCATTTGTTACATTACAGTAAGGGATATGTGTACTAAATTTGGCTGAAATCGCACCGCACCACACACACACACACACACACACACACACACACACACAACTTACCTCCAGTACTAAATTCATGTTCCCTAGATGTCTCAAGATGCGTCCTACCAATCCATCACTTCTTACAGTCTGATTGCACCACAGATTTCTTTTATCCCGAATTTTATTCAGTACCACTTCATCAGCAACGTTATCTACCCACCTAATCTTCAGAATTATTCTGTAGCACCCGTTTCACAAGTTTCTATTCTCTTCTTGTCTAAAATCCTTATCGTACGTGTTTCACTTCCGCACATGGCTACAATCCATACAAATAATTTCAGAAACGACTTCGTAACTCTTAAATTGTATTCGACATTAAATTTATCTTCTTCAGAAATGCTGTTCTTCCCTATTGCAAGACCACATTTTATATCCTCTCTGTTTCCGCCATCATCAGTTATTTTGCTGTCCAAATAACAAAACTCATCTATTACTTTTAGGTCTGTCGATACCTAATCTAATTCCCTCTGCGTTCGACTACATTCCATAACCCTCGCTTTGCTTTTGATGTTCATCTTCTACCCTTCTTTCAAGACCCCGTCCCTTCCGTTCTGCTCCTCTTGCAAGTCCTTCGCTGTCTCTCAAACAGTTTACAACGTCTTCGGGAAACCTCAAAGCTTTTATTTCTTCTCCAACTTTAATTCCTACTCCAAATTTTCCTTTGGTTTCCTTTACTGCTTGCTCAACGTATATACAAACACACACAAAAAAACGTTTTCCATCACCCCGATTCCTAGAACTCATGCAGACTTTGACTGTGGATATTGTATCACAGACACAGTCCCTTTGACTGTTCAGAGGTGTCACTAAACCCTCCCAAAGATGAAAACAACCATGCATAAACGGCGACTATTAGACGGAGAGGGTCCGACAGCCGATCAGTACGTCATTACACCATGAAGGAGGTACACGGCTTGTTCGTAGTTCAACCATGCCTGGACGGTGAATACTGCGGTTCGATCGCGTCCGCATTGTTACATTGTGTCAGGAAGGGATCTCAACGAGGGAAGCGTCCAGGCGTCTCGGAGTGAACCAAAGCGATGTTGTTCGGACATGGAGGAGATACAGAGAGACAGGAACTGTCGATGACATGCGTCGCTCAGGCCGCCCAAGGGCTACTACTGCAGTGGATGACCGCTACCTACGGATTATGGCCCGGAGGAACCCTGATAGCAACGCCACCATCTTGAATAACGCTTTTCGTGCAGCCACAGGACGTCGTGTTACGACTCAAACTGTGCGCAATAGGCTGCAGGATGTGCAACTTCACTCCCGACGTCCATGGCGAGGTCCATCTTTTCAACCACGACACCATGCAGCGCGGTACAGATGGGCACAGCAACATGCCGAATGGACCGCTCAGGATTGGCATCACGTTCTCTTGACCGATGAGTGTCGTATATGCCTTCAACCAGACAATCATCGGACACGTGTTTGGAGGCAACCTGGTCAGACCGAACGCCTTAGACACACTGTTCAGCGACTGCAGCAAGGTGGAAGTTCCCTGCTGTTTTCGGGTGGCATTATGTGGGGCCGACGTACGCCGCTGGTGGTCGTGAACGATACGTGAACGCCATCCTACGAGAGCGCACCCATATCGGCAGCATATTGGCGAGGCATTCGTCTTCTTGGACGACAATTCGCGCCCTCATCGTGCACATCTCGTGAATGGCTTCCTTCAGGACAACGACATCGCTCGACTATAGTGGCCACCATTTTCCGCAGACATGAACCCTGTCGAACATGCCTAGGATAGATTGAAAAGGGCTGTTTATGGACGAACTGAGGGATCTACGCCGAATCGCCGTTGAGAACTGGGACAACGTGGACCAACAGTGCCTTGATGAACTTCTGGATAGTATGGCACGATGAACACAGGCATTCATCAATGCAAGAGGATGTGCCACTGGGTATTATAAGTACCGATATGTACAGCAATCTGGACCAACACCTATGAAGGTCTCGCTGTACGGTGGTACAACAGGCAATGTGCGGTTTTCATGAGCAATAAAAATGGCGGAAATGATGTTTATGTCTATCTCTATTCCAATTTTCTGTACAGGTTCCCGAACTCTCGGAACCGAGGTGATGCAAAACTTTTTTTTTGATGTGTGTAGATTGAATAACATCGGAGATAGGCTACAGCCAACGCTTCCCTTCCGTTTCCTTGACTCCTTACTATCAATATCTGAAAGTGTCGATAGTTTCGTTGATTGATTGGTTGATTAATTGAGAGGGTTTATGGGACCAATCGGAGAGGTCGTCAGTCCTTAGTCACCGAAGAAAGAGCGTCCGCTAAAAGTGGACAGATCCAGCCAGTGGATTCGAATTATAAAATAATTAAGTTAAAACACACATAGTGCGAATCTAAAAACGGGTAAAACAGGGGCGGTCTTTCCATGGGGGAGTGGTCATGGGGTCCCAGACAGAGAATGCATGAAGAGAGGTCCCAAACACAACCACCCTGCTTCTGATCCAAGAGTACAGTAAAATCTTATATCCGGAAATAAAAACCACTTTCACGGAGGAAACAGGACTAGTTCAACCATCCGTCAATCGTCTGCACATGTTAAAGATAAGGAATCTGGAAGACAGAACGAAGGGCCGAAAGAAGGGGACATTCCATCAACATATGGGATACCGACAGTCTGGCTCCACATCCACATTCTGGGTGTTCGTTAAGTAGGAGTAAACACTGGGTGAGCCTGATATAGACGGCATAAAACAGTGGACTCCAAACCGCGGTAGGCTCTTTGATTGTGCAGAGTTTTTTACTGTGAGCAGTAGCACACCAGATGTCTTCCCATTTTTGGACAAAGAGAGATTTGACGTAGATTAGCAGCTGGAATCATGAAAGGAAGTGGGGGGTGGGGGTAAGTGTCTGCTTCTCTAGCCAAACGGTCAGCCCGTTCATTACCTGGGATTATACTTTCGTTTCGATATATTTCTTAGCGATATTACTGATGAGTAAAATTTCGATATTCTTCGTTGGATTGTAGGGGATTTCCAAGTTGGCTTTCGGAGGAACAGATCAACTATAGATCAAATATTCACCCTGCGTCAAATTTTGGAAAAGAAATGGGAATACAATAAACCAGTTCATAATCTTTTCATAGATTTTACAAAAGCGTATGATTCAGTATTGCAATCAAAATTGTACAGAATTCTTTTGGAACTTGGAATACCAAAGAAGTATGTTAGGCTTATAGAAGCGAGTTTGAAAAACACAAAAGGTAGAGTACGCGTGGGGAAATTGGAGTCAAAAGAATTTGTAATAAAGAACGGACTTAAGCAGGGAGATGCCCTGTCTCCGCTACTTTTTAATTTAGTCCTAGAATATATTGTAGGAATGGCAGCAGATAATTCAGAGTGTGTGGAGTTAAATCGAAATATTAAGATATTAGGGTATGCAGACGATCTAAACATCATTAGCCATAGGAAAGTATCTGCAACAGCAAATGCGAATGCGTTAATCAAGACTAGTGAAGATGTAGGTCTAAAGATAAGTGAAGACAAAAATAAATACCTGGTTACTACTAGAATGCCAACAGCAGCAGATCAGGAAATGTTAAGAGTTGGAGACATGCAGTTTGAAAAAGTGAACACATTTAAGTATCTAGGCGTGGACATCACTTCGAGAAATGAGATTGAATCCGAACTGGAGAAGAGATTACGGGCGGGAAATGCGTGCTACTTCTCACTGATTACATTACTTTCATCACGGATATTGTCTAGGAATTTAAAGATTGTTGTTGTTGTTGTGGTCTTCAGTCCTAAGACTGGTTTGATGCAGCTCTCCATGCTACTCTATCCTGAGCAAGCTTCTTCATCTCCCAGTACCTACTGCAACCTACATCCTTCTGAATCTGCTTAGTGTATTCATCCCTTGGTCTCCCCCTACGATTTTTACCCTCCACACTGCCCTCCAATACTAAATTGGTGATCCCTTGATGCCTCAGGACATGTCCTACCAACCGATCCCTTCTACTGGTCAAGTTGTGCCACAAGCTTCTCTTCTCCCCAATCCTATTCAATACTTCCTGATTAGTTATGTGATCTACCCATCTAATCTTCAGCATTCTTCTGTAGCACCACATTTCGAAAGCTTCTATTCTCTTCTTGTCCAAACTATTTACCGTCCATGTTTCACTTCCATACATGGCTACACTCCATACAAATACTTTCAGAAATGACTTCCTGACACTTAAATCTATACTCGAAGTTAGCAAATTTCTCTTCTTCAGAAACACTTTCCTTGCCATTGCCAGTCTACATTTTATATCCTCTCTACTTCGAGCATCATCAGTTATTTTGCTCCCCAAATAGCAAAACTTCTTTACTATTTTAAGTGTCTCATTTCCTAATCGAATACCCTCAACATCATCCGACTTAATTCGACTACATTCCATTATCCTCGTTTTGCTTTTGTTGATGTTCATCTTATATCGTCCCTTCAAGACACTGTCCATTCCGTTCAGTTGCCCTTCCAAGTCCTTTGCTGTCTCTGACAGAATTACAATGTCATCGGCGAACCTCAAAGTTTTTATTTCTTCTCCATGGATTTTAATACCTACTCCGAATTTTTCTTTTGTTTCCTTTACTGCTTGCTCAATATACAGATTGAATAACACCGGGGAGAGGCTACAACCCTGTCTTACTCCTTTCCCAACCACTGCTTCCCTTTCATGCCCCTCGACTCTTATAACTGCCATCTGGTTTCTGTACAAATTGTAAATAGCCTTTCGCTCCCTGTATATTACCCCTGCCACCTTTAGAATTTGAAAGAGGGTATTCCAGTCAACATCGTCAAAAGCTTTCTCTAAGTCTACAAATGCTAGAAACGTAGGTTTGCCTTTCCTTAATCTTTCTTCTAAGATTAGGATATACAAAACTATTATTCTACCAGTTACGCTGTATGGATGTGAGACTTGGTCTCTCAGTGTGCAAAATGAAAAGCCGTTTAGAGTATTTGAAAACAAAATTTTGAGGAAAATTTTCGGAGCAAAAACGGATGACATTAGCGGAGAGTGGCGAAAACTGCATAACGAAGAGGTTCACGAACTCTATGCAAGCCCTGACATAATCTGTATTATGAAATGACGTAGGCTGCGATGGGCGGGTCACGTAGCTCGAATGGATGAGGGCAGGGCAGCCCGCAGAGTACTGGTAGAGCACTTAGGGCTTGTACACATGATAGCGTTGCAACGCGCGTTATGGGCAGCTCGTTACAACGCGCGCTGTTGAAAAACAATAAACCGTTGACTGCGTACACACGCAACGCGCGCTTCGAAATGGCGCCACGTCGTAACGCGCGTCTCGAAGGTTCCTCGAGTTCCTAGTAGTGGGTTTGGGTGTACACATGCATTCAGTCTAAAAATGGCTCTGAGCACTATGGGACTCAACTGCTGAGGTCATTAGTCCCCTAGAACTTAGAACTAGTTAAACCTAACTAACCTAAGGACATCACAAACATCCATGCCCGAGGCAGGATTCGAACCTGCGACCGTAGCGGTCTTGCGGTTCCAGACTGCAGCGCCTTTAAGCGCACGTCCACTTCGGCCGGCTGCATTCAGTCTAGCGCGCGCTTTGGTGCTCTCATCATGGAGGAACGTACGTTTGACACTCAGATCTTCTGGCCAGGTACTCTCAGGAGCTTCTCCAACACATGCAACTCAGACCCCACGACGACCACAAGAGGCCGCCTCACCAGCAGATAGTTTGCACTTCTCTACAAAGTTCTGAAATATTCGATTTGTACTAAAACTGAAGGGTTTTCTTTACTTTAAGAAAGAATAAAAAATTTTAAATTGATGTCTTGTCAATTTGTTATTTTATATACAATAATTTATACCGTACATGTAATATCAGTTTATAAATAAACTTACCCCAATGTGATTACGAGTTTCTCTTCTGGTGAAATACAGGGTGATTCAAAAAGAATACCACAACTTTAAAAATGTGTATTTAATGAAAGAAACATAATATAACCTTCTGTTACACATCATTACAAAGAGTATTTAAAAAGGTTTTTTTTCACTCAAAAACAAGTTCAGAGCTGTTCAATATGGCCCCCTCCAGACACACGAGCTATATCAACCTGATACTCCAACTCGTTCCACACTCTCTGTAGCATATCACGCGTAACAGTTTGGATAGCTGCTGTTATTTCTCGTTTCAAATCATCAATGGTGGCTGGGAGAGGTGGCCGAAACACCATATCCTTAACATACCCCCATAAGAAACAAGCGCAGGGGGTAAGATCAGGGCTTCTTGGAGGCCAGTGATGACGTGCTCTGTCACGGGCTGCCTGGCGGCCGATCCATCGCCTCGGGTAGTTGACGTTCAGGTAGTTACGGACAGATAAGTGCCAATGTGGTGGCGCTCCATCCTGCTGAAATATGAATTGTTGTGCTTCTTGTTCGAGCTGAGGGAACAGCCAATTCTCTAACATCTCCAGATACTGCAGTCCAGTTGCAGTAGCACCTTCGAAGAAAAAGGGACCAAAAACTTTATTGGCTGAAATGGCGAACAAATGTACAACTAAATGAAACTTTATAGCTCCCTTAATTCGCCGACAGATAGTGCTTAGCTCTGCCTTTTGTCGTTGCAGAGTTTTAAATTCCTAAAGTTGTGGTATTCTTTTTGAATCACCCTGTACTATCCCTAACGTAGTTCCCACTAGGTGCCAGGTCATCATGAACTATGTTCAATAACTCGTCAAAGGACACAATCGACATTCTTAACTAATTAAAAAACTTTGGCCCATGTTTTCTTAGATTTGGGTACAGAGTTACAAAAGATCCGTGAGTTAATTCGTGACGTAAAATCGGATGTACCCAGTACTGTCTTTGCCTTCGTCTCCGTTCTTTAAGCCTGCGGTGCATAATCCATGCTGCCTCTTCAACTTCCACGGCTAAACTGGAGTTCAACGCAGCGTCAACGACGTACGTGTGTACACGCCTCTTTCTCTGACGCGCGTTGCAACGCGCGATGCAACGCTATCATGTGTACATAGCCTTAGAGGGAAACCGTCCTGTGGGGAGACAGAGGCGTAGATGGGAGGGCAATGTGAAGGCTGATTTGAGGAGCCTAGGTATTGAAGGTGAATGGAAGGAAACAGCCCAAGACAGGGACAGATTGCTGCGGTAATGGACTCTCGAGTCCGGTATGACCAGTGAGTGAGTGAGTTCGTTGGATACAGTCTCTAGGCTCGACTCGTTCCCCAGATGAGTGAGTTTCCTGCAGGTGTAACAGAGCTACGAATGTCTGCTATGCGAGAGTGGCGGACGGGGCTGTGTGATCGTAGGGCAGAGAGAGAGAGAGAGAGAGAGAGAGAGAGAGAGAGAGACGGATATGCCGCGTGGCCGGCGCTGCGCGGTTGGCGCCCGAGGCCGCGTGGGCGGGCTGAGAATGTCGGTGGGGGTGGTGGGGGGCGTGGAGGGGGGCAGGGGGCGTTGCTTTCGCAACGCAGCGGCCTGCCGTGACGTGGCGTGGCGCCGCTGCCGCGGATCCGAAAACACCTCTGCGGGCTGCCGTATCTGGCCCGCAGCCGCTGCAGCTGGCTCGCGAAATAACTGCCGCGATGCGTGAGCGTAGCTGACGCGAGTCTACAAAGAGCTGCAGCTTAGCTCAGCTCAGCTCCACACGCGCGCGCCCGGGCGCCGCTGAATAAGCAAAGAGTTGCATTCTGGCCAACGTGGAGCGTCGATACGGAAGTCACTACACAGCTACACAGCGGAGCTCGCCGGCGGGGAATAGCTCGCAAGGAGATCATAACAGCTTCCCGTTACCGGTCTGATTCATATTGCCAGAGCGTGTACGTTACGAGTACAACATAAGTAAAGAAGAAGACGCGACTCTGAATCGTTATCGACCATCGACCATGCTGGTCTCGTTTATGCCACGGGAGGTACGGAATCCAGTTAAATTTGTCCCGCTGCATAAGATTCTGTTCATTGCACATGAAAACAGTTTTGGATGGCAGGCTACGTTCGGGGCCTGACGATAACACCATGTGGTGTCGAAACTGGTAACATGTTTTCAAAATTATAAACGACGTTAGATTCAAATACACCCGCTGGTTTTGTCATCATTATTCAAGTACTACGTGTCCGGTTGCAGGCCCTCTTGATGGATTACCAGAGACTCACTGTTACTGTAATCATACGACACTAGTTTTCTGTCGTTTTGTGAAATGCAAAACTTTACATTTCTGAACATTTACAGCAAGTTTCCAGTAATAGCGGCAATTTCAAATTAGAATATTTTTGTGACCATATTCAGAGAGTACATCACTACAGAAAACGGAGTCATCTCTGAAAATTATGCGTAACTGTTAATGTTGCCTGTAACGTAATTAATATAAAATACGAGCAGCAAGCCTCTAGAAACACTTCCCTAAGGAACACCTGGAGTTACCTCTATATCCGTTGATGACTCTCCATCAGATTCTACACTACACCACGAAGACGAAGTGCTACAGACGCGAAATTTAACCGACACGACGAAGACGCTGTGATATGCAAACGATTAGCTTTTCAGAGCATTCACACAAGCTTGGCGCCGATGGCGACACCTACAACGTGCTGACATGAGGAAAGTTTCCAGCCGATTTCTCATGCGCAAACAGCAGTTGACCGGCGTTGCCTGGTGAAACGTTGGTCTGATGCCTCGTGTAAGGAGGAGAATGCGTACCATCACGTTTCCCACTTTGATAAAGGTCGGATTGTAGCCTATCGCGATTGCGGTTTATCCTATCGCGACATTGCTGCTCGCGTCGGTCGAGATCCAATTACTGTTAGCAGAATATAGACTCGGTGGGCTCAGGAGGTTAATACGGAACGCCGTGCTGGATCCCAACGGCCTCGTATCACTAGCAGTCAACAGATGCGGACGTTTCCGAAACAACAACCGTCTGCACGAACAGTTCGACGACGTTTGCAGCAGCATGGACTATCAGCTCGGAGACCGTGGCTACCGCTACCCTTGACACTGCATCACAGACAGGAGCCCCTGTGATGGTGTGCTCAATGACGAACCTGGGTGCACGAATGGCAAAACGTCATTTTTTCGGATGAGTCCAGGTTCTGTTTACAGCATCACGATGGTCGCATCCATGTTTGGCGACATCGCGGTGAGCAAACATTGGAAGCGCGTATTCGTCATCGCCATACTGGTGTATCACCCGGCGTGATGGTACTGGGGTGCCATTGGTTACACGTCTCGGTCACCTCTTGTTCGCATTGACGGCACTTTGAACAGTGGACGTTACATTTCAGATGTGTTACGACCCGTGGCTCTACCCTTCATTCGATCCCTGCGAAACCCTACATTTCAGCAGGATAATGCACGACCACATTTTGCAGGTCCTGTACGGCCCTTTCTGGATGCAGAAAATGTTCGACTGCTGCCCTGGCCAGCACATTCTCCAGATCTCTCGGCAATTGAAAACGTCTGCTCAATGGTGGGCGAGCAACTGGTTCGTCACAATATGCCAGTCACTACTCTTGATTAACTGTGGTATCGTGTTGAAGCTGCATGGGCAGCAATACCTGTATACGCCATCCAAGCTCCGTTTGACTCAATGTCCAGGCGTATCAAGGCCGTTATTACGCCAGAGGTGGTTGTTCTGGGTACTGATTTCTCAGGATCTATGCACCCAAATCGCGTGAAAATGTAATCACATGTCAGTTCTAGTATAATATATTTGTCCAATGAATACCCGTTTATCATCTGCATTTCTTCTTGGTGCAGCAATTTTAATGGCCAGTAGTGTACTTTGTAAGATCTTAGATGTGCTGAACAATACTCACGAATCGACGGACCAAGTGTTCTGTGAGCCACTTCTGTTGTGGATGAATCATATTCTTTCAGATTCTTGGAATAAATAGCCTTGGATCCCTTTCTGCTATCAAATGGTTCAAATGACTCTAAGCACTATGGGACTTAACATTTGAGGTCATCAGTCCCCTAGAACATAGAACTACTTAAACCTAACTAACCTAAGGATGTCACACACATCCAAGCCCGAGACAGGATTTGAACTTGCGACCGTAGCAGCAGCGCGGTTCCGGACTGAAGCGGCTAGAACCGCTCGGCCACGGCGGCCGGTTCTTTCTGCTATCGTTTGTTTTATGTGATCATAGCGCTTTAGGTGGTTCCAGGCGGTTACTCATAGCTATTTGCCGGCTGTTAATGTTTCCACATGGTTTACACCAACAACGTGATCGAACAGTTGTGGAATTCTTCCCCTATTTACGAGCACTATGATACATTTATTTGGCAGTACCGGCACCAAACATCGATCCTCCGCAGGTCTTCCTGTGTCTCGCTACAGTCTCCTGGCGTTACAACCTCCCTACAGGCAAAAGCACAGCCTGCAAAAAATCTCACAGAGATTCTGACGTTACCTATTGGACCATTCTTACAGGCTGCTTCAGGAAGAACAGTAAACATTTTGTGAGGTGTCAGTGAAGACTAATTCGAATAAACTGAAGCATACAACATGTCTCCAATTTTTATTGGTTCCAGAGATACAGTTGTTACAATGATTACGATGATCAAGATCTTCCGAAGTTAGAGTGATTTCAGGTGTGCCGCAGGGGAGTGTTGTAGGACCGTTGCTATTCACGATGAATATAAATGACCTTGTGGATAACATCGGAAGTTCACTGAGGCTTTTTGCAGATGATGCTGTGGTGTATTAGGGGTTGTAACAATGGAAAATTGTACTGAAATGCAGGAGGATCTGCAACGAATTGACGGATGTTGCAGGGAATGGCAACTGAATCTCAATGTAGGCAAGTGTAATGTGCTGCGAATACGTACAAAGAAAGATCCTTTATCATTTAGCTACAATATAGCGGGTCAGCAACTGGAAGCAGTTAATTCCATAAATTATCTGGGAGTAGGCATTAGGAGTGATTTGAAATGGAATGACCATATCAAATTAATCGTCGCAAAGTAGATGCCAGACTGAGATTCATTGGAAGAATCCTAAGGAAATGCAATCCGAAAACAAAGAAAGTAGGTTACAGTACACTTGTTCGCCCACTGCTTGAGTATTGCTCATCAGTGTGGGATCCATACCAGATAGGGTTGATAGAAATAGAGAAATAGAGAAGACCCAACGGAGAGCAGCGCGCTTCGTTACAGGATCATTTAGTAATTGCGAAAGCGTTACGGAGACGATAGAAACTCCAGCGGAAGGCTCTGCAAGAGAGACGCTCAGTATCTCGGTAAGGGCTTTTGTTGAAGTTTCGAGAACATAGCTTCACCGAGGAGTCAAGCAGTATATTGCTCCCTCGTACATATATCTCGCGAAGAGACCATGAGGATAAAATCAGAGAGATTATAGCCCACACAGATGCATACCGACAATCTTTCTTTCCACGAACAATACGAGACTCTAATAGAAAGGAAAACCAATAGAGGTACTCAAAGTACCCTCCGCCACACACCGTCAGATGGCTTGCGGAGTATAGACGTAGAATGCTGATTTTGATGAATTCCGCCTCCGTCTTCAATGCAGTTTCCAATTCTCTTGACAACGCCACATGTAGTTCTTCTAGCCTCCTCTTGGCGTTCTTTTACGAAGGAGCCACTATTCATAATCAGTACGATCAATTCGTCACTCGTGTTTACTGCTGTTTTTGCTGATTTCGCCTTCAACCATCCCCAGAGATAAAAAAATTATAGGGAACCATTCTTGAAAACGTGTCTCCGCAAACGACATGTGCGTCCTTGTGGGACCACCGATGTGAGTTACGAGTGTTGCTCATACTGTAAAGAGTGAAACTGACTTCACAAATAAATAGTATTAATGGGATTAGTCGGCGAACAAAATTCCAGTTGCGCATGTTCGCCTCCTTCTCGATTGTGTTGAATCCGCTGGGGCGGGCGATCCGTGAGTAATACCACCCCCATTCTTGAATATGGAACACCAATAGTACAGAAATTCTCTTTGGGATCGCTGAAAGACTACGCTCTACCTACTGAATAACATCCAGTGCCTCATCCATACCCTGTTCAGATGAGATATGACTGCTGGGCACTCCGCCAGTCTCTCACAGTTCACCGAAAACACGAGTAAACACTCTTGAATCTGACACTCTCCGGTTAGAAACACGTGTGCCACATCCTGTAAAAGAGGCACCGGCGTTTCCGTTAAAAAACTTGTACAGATATATCATACCGACCTAGTCAGCATTGACAGTTACGTGCGGGATGCTTAAGCGATGCAGTAGAGTTGGCCAGCGAAAGAATCACAGATGAAAAATTCATTATGTGAACTGAAGCACAACTTGAACTGAAACGCGTAAGTGATGATAAATGAAAACCATAGCAATAGGAGTACCGCCACGCGAAATGAAAACTCATCTTGTAACCAACTGTACATGATCCGGTCCAAAGCATGCATACAGTTCTTAATGGACGTATGTGTGTCCATCCTTCACCTTTATGTCGGCTGTGGACGCTTTCGATGTGGTTTCTGAACGTCAGGGCGAATGGCAAACCATTTCTTCCTCACAAATCGAAACCAGGGGGGTACTCAGACTTCGGGTTCTGGAGCAAAGTCGACGTTCTATCTCATCCCAAAAGTGTTCTACTAGGTTCAAAATGGTTCAAATCGCTCTGAGCACGATGGGACTTAACATCTTAGGGTATCAGTCCCCTAGAACTAAGAACTACTTAAACCTAACTAACCTAAGGACATCACACACATTAATGCCCGAGGCAGGATTCGAACCTGCGACCATAGCAGTCCCGCGGTTCCGGACTGCAGCGCCTAGAACCGCACGACCACCCCGGCCGGCTGTTCCACTGGGTTCAAGCCGGAATCCCGGTAGGCCTGGCATTTCAGGGATGTCACTGTCCACAAACCATTGTCTCATGGTCTGATCCTCTACTGCACGCAGTGTACAAAGCTGTAAAATGTTTCCATAGCCTTCTGCATCTAGCGCTTTTTTCGGCACACTAAGGGGACCACATGCTAGCCACGAAAATCACCCCCACCATACCACAACACCACCTCCTCTGCACTTCAGTGTTGACAGTACACATGGTGGCAGGAACATTATGCAGGTACTCGCCAAACCTAAAGCCTTCCATCGGACTGCCATAGGCTATAGAGTGATTCATCAAGCCGAATCACTCGCTTCCAGTGATCGGTTAGCATTGGCTGCACGAACTTGTGTCGTATGAGGAGCTGCCCGACTATTGTACCTCACTGTTTTTAGCTCCCTACGCACAGCGCATGCATCCAAGTTGCTCGCAAGAATAATATACAGAAGAATTACTACTACTACTACTACTACTATTACTACGTGATCAGGCCCAGTGGACCGCACGCATCTACAAGTTTCCTCCTCCACTTATTCTGTCCATTGCTGCTATCCGCCATCCGGTCACATCTATTGACACTTGGATTAAATCTCCACGGAGTCCATCCCTCCAACGCTTCTTGGGTCTCCCTGGCGGTCTCTTTCCTGTAGGTGTGAAATCCAGGAGCTTCCGAGGCCATCTGTGATCCTCCATCCGGACCACATGGCCGGCCCACTGCATTCGTTTGCTATTTGGGCTGCTGTAATAGTTCCTCAAGCTCTTGGAAAATGGAAAAGAAATGTGAGGATGTGAGCTGAAGATCAGTTCGGCTTTAGGGAAGGTAAAGGCACCACAGAAGCAATTCTGACGTGGCAGTTGGTAATAGAGGCGATATTAAAGAAAAATCAAGACACATTCACGGGACTCGTCGAACTGGAAAAACTGTTCGACGATGTAAAATGGTGAAAGGCGTTCGAAATTCTGAGAAAAATAGGGGTAAGCTATACGGAGAGACGGGTAATATATAATATGTACACGATCCAAGAGGGAACAATAAGAGTGGACGACCAAGAAAGAAGTGCTCGGATTAAAAAGAGTGTAAGACAGGGATGTAGTCTTTCGCCCCTACTGTTCAATCTGTACATCGAGGAAGCAGTGATGGAAATAAAAGAAAGGTTCAGGATCGGGATTAAAATTCAAGGTGAAAGGATGTCCGTGATTCGACTCGCTGATGACATTGCTATCCTGAGTGAAAGTGAAGAAGTAGTACATGATTTGCTGAATCGAATGAACAGTCTAATGAGTACAGAATAAGGACTGAGAGTAAATCGAAGAAAGACAAAAGTAATGAGAAATAGCAGAAATGAGAACGGTGAGAAATTTAACATCACGATTGGCGGCCACTAAGTAGATGGAGTTAAACAATTCTGCTACCTGGGCAGCAAAATAACAAACGGCGGACGGAGCACAGAGAACATTAAAAGCAGACAAGCACTGGCAAAAAGTGCATTCCTGGCCTTACTTTGAGAAAGGAGTAGATGTAGATGCAGAATGACGTATGTTTGAAGCACACAGTTGTACGGTAGTGAAACATGAACTGTGGGGAAACCGGGGCAGAAGAGAATCAAATCATGCGAGTTGTGGTGCTACATGCGAATGTTGAAAGTTAGGTGGATTGAGAAGGTAAGGAATGAGTAGGTTCTGCGCAGAATCGGAGAGGAAAGGAATGTGTGGAGAACACTGACAAGGAGAACGGACAGGTTGATAGGACATGTGTTAAGACATAAGGCAATAACTTCCATGGTACTAGAGGGAGCTGTAGAGGGCAAAAACCTGTAGAGGAAGAGAGAGATTCCAATACATCCAGCAAATAACTGAGGACATAGGTTGCAAGTACTACTCTGAGATGAAGAGGTTGGTACAGGAGAGGAATTCGTGGCGGGCAGCATTAAATTCCTTCCGCTGATTTCCTGTGACTTTTTACAAACACCTCGCGCTATGTTCGGTGGTCCCTGTCGGTCAGTACATGAGATACTGCCTGGTCTCTGTTTAGCTGTGTTTGTTCCTTCGCGTTTCCACTTTGCTACGACATCACCGACAGTCGACCTGGACAGCGTTAAGAGGGCTGAAGTGTCCCTGAATGCAATGACTCGTTCACGGTCCACGTCACTAACATTTCATGACCGCCACATTCTGCCGTTACTGCCTCTTTACTGACAACACATATCCCGTAACCGTAATGGCCCTATAATACTCCCTTGTGGTACTCCAGAAACTGACATTCCATAAATTATTTAAAAAAATGTTCAAATGTGTGTGAAATCTTACGGGACTTAACTGCTAAGGTCATCAGTCCCTAAGGTTTCACACTACTTAGCCTGAATTATCCTAAGGACAAACACACACACCCATGCCCGAGGGAGGACTCGAACCTCCGCCGGGACCAGCCGCACAGTCCATGACTGCAGCGCCCTAGACCGCTCGCCTAATCCCGCGCGGCGTAAATTATCTAGGAGTACGCATTAGGAGCGATTTAAAATGGAATGATCATATAAAGTTGATCATCGGTAAAGCAGATGCCAGACTGAGATTCATTGGAAGAATCCTACTGAAATGCAATCCGAAAACAAAGGAAGTAGGTTACAGTACGCTTGTTCGCCCACTGCTTGAATATTGCTCACCGGTGTGGGATCCGTACCAGATAGGGTTGATAGAAGAGATAGAGAAGATCCAACGGAGAGCAGCGCGCTTCGTTACAGGATCATTTAGTAATGGCGAAAGCGTTACGGAGATGACAGATAAACCCCAGTGGAAGACTCTGCAAGAGAGACGCTCAGTAGCTCGGTACGGGCTTTTGTTGAAGTTTCGAGAACATACCTTCACATAGGAGTCAAGCATTATATTGCTCCCTCGTACATATATCTCGCGAAGAGACCATGAGGTTAAAATCGGAGATATTAGAGCCCACACAGAGGCATACCGACAATCCTTCTTTCCACGAACATTACGAGACTGGAATATAAGGGAGAACCGATAGAGGTACTCAAGGTACCCTCCGCCACACACTGTCAGGTGGCTTGCAGAGTGTGGATGTAGATGTAGACATTACATCTGCCGATTTCGAATCGGTAAGAAAAACTTCACGAGTTCTATGCCTTTGAAAGTCCTGAATCATGTCACAATTCTGGTACGATACTCGGTTAAGCTCGTGTTCCAGATAACTACGCCCCTGACTCGCCGAAAACTGCAGCGCAATGCACGAGGATGGGGTTGAACTGCTACAGTGTGGCGCAGATGCAGCCCGTGTCAGTGTAAAGGAAACGCAGTGAAATTACCGAAACGAGGAGCTCAACTGGATTTACCATTTATTTACTATGAAAAATAAGTTGAAAGATACATTTACAGAAGATGTTGAAAGTGACAACTTGCAAAACCAATACACAGCTGTGGACGTCTAAGCATACTCACATACATGCTGCGTGAAGTTCATATAGACGGCCGCAACTTCACGGCTGATGTCTTCCAGTTACTGTACTGTGGTGTGGATTTGTTTCACAGACCTTCCTCTTCAAGTCTCCCCACAGCAAAAGATCACATGTTGTTACGAGGGTCGTTCAATAAGTAATGCCTCACATTTTTTAAAAAAAAGTCATTGATATACTACAAAGACAAAAGTCCTTGTGATACTTCGCATTCGATGTTTGTTCTGTGCGTCGGTGAAGTTTCGAACCGTTCTGGCAGATGGCGGAGCCGTAATATAGCGTCAAAATGGCGTCTACATACTGCTCACGTTACAAACAGCGTGCTGTTATTGAATTCTTGCGCGCGAAAAAGAAACAGCGGTGAACATTCATAAACCTTTGTGTGTAGTTTATAGCAAAGCTGCAGTTGATAGAAGTTCAGTTGGACGATGGGTAAAGAAATTTATAGCCTCAGGAAATGCAGAAACAGAGCTCCATGATCAGCCACGGGTCGGGACGTCGTGTCACAGCCACTGCTCCAGACATGCTGAATCGTGCGGATGCCATTGTTCGTGCCGACCGGCGCATCACAACTCGACAATTGGCTCTACAGTTGTCGGTCAGCATTGGGAGGGCGTCTGCAAGGATCGAGACTCTCGGATATTCAAACAGGTCCTCACGATGGGTTCCATAAATGCTCACAACAGAGCACAAGATTCAAAGAAAAGCCATTTAATCTGAATTGCTGGTGCGTTTTAAGACCGACGGAGAGGCCTTTCTGCCACGGATCGTTACGGGGCACGTAAGCTGTGTGCACCACTTTGCGCCGGAAACAAGAAGGCAGTCCATGGAGTGGTATCATCCTCACTCACCACAAAAGAAGAAATTCAAGACAACACCCTCTGCCGGAAAAGTCATGCTCACAGTCTTCTGGGATTGTGATGGCGTCATTCCCGTGGATGAGATGCCAACTGGGTCAACGATCAATTCCGAGTCATACGTGAAGACTATGAATAAACTCAAAAAATGGTTCAAATGGCTCTGAGCACTAAGGGACTTAACATATGAGGTCATCAGTTCCCTAGAACTTAGAACTACTTAAACCTAACTAACCTAAGGACATCACACACATCCATGCCCGAGGCAGGATTCGAACCTGCGACCATAGCAGTCACGCGGTTCCAGACTGTAGCGCCTAGAACCTCTCGGCCACTCCGGCTGGGGAGTAAACTCAAGAACCGTTTCCGACGTGTTCGATGAGACAAGAATCCAGCAGAAATCTTGCTCCAACACGATAACGCACGCCCACACAGAAATCTGAGAACCCGGGAACACACCGCCACATTGGATTGGACGTCATTGCCTCATCCACTCTACAGTACAGATCTGGCACCCTCGGACTTCCATCTCCTTGGGCCGCTTAATGATTCTCTACGGGGAACACAAAGATGACGAGAGTGTCAGTCATGCAGTGAAAACACGGCCACGCCTGTAGGACAAGAACTTTTACCAGCAGGGAATACATGCTCTTCCACAACGTTGGCGGCCGCGCGGGATTAGCCGAGCGGTTTAAAGCGCTGCAGTCATGGACTGTGCGGCTGGTCCCGGCGGAGGTTCGAGTCCTCCCCCGGGCATGGGTGTGTGTGTTTGTGCTTAGGATAATTTTGGTTAAGTAGTGTGTAAGCTTAGGGACTGATGACCTTAGCAGTTAAGTCCCATAAGATTTCACACACATTTGAACATTTTTAACAACGTTGGCGTACGGCCATGGAACATAATGGAGACTACGTAGAAAAATAGGACATGGAGAAGACATGTTGATGTATATTGTCTCCGAATTCGTATTCATAACAATAAGTATGTTCCGAGAAAAAAAAATGGGGCATTACTTATTGAACGACCCTCGTAGTTCTGGCGAACGTGGTGGCCATAAATGTTTGTTGGCAGTTGATCCCTTACTGAAGTCCGCCTGCTTAGGTGAGTAGTAACATGTTTGCCTACCATGCAGCGATCCCGGGTTAGATTCCCAGTCGGTTTTGAGATTTTCTCCGGTCGTGGACTGGATGTTGCATTGGCCTCCCGGTCATCAATGCTACACGATCGTACCGTGTCCTACATCCTTACTGAGGACACCCTGGACACGTTCCAGGGCTACCTCAGACATGTGGCATGTTGCCCATCTTGCCTTTCATATTCAGTGAGTTGAGCACAAAATGTATCAAAAATCTTCAACCGTGTTGAGGAGAGTAGTGTCAAAAAATATCGGTCCTAAGATGCACTTTCCTGTTACACCGCACCAAACACCGATATATTCATCATGGAGTGGATGCTGACACACACTGTTGTTCACTGTTTAATAATAGAAAGGATCTAACAAATCATCGCTGATGTTATTAAAAAGCCAGGTGCAGCAATCTACACGTTTCTGACTGCCATCCTCCCGTAACTGCTGCACAACTGTCACCCGATACGGCCTCAGATTAAGACTTTTCGATATCCGCTGGCAACTCCTCCTATTAGGCCAGTTGGTGTAGACTTCTTTAGTTCCGAGTAATTTTTCGACGAATGTCTGCAACAACTTCTGGTGTGCGAACTGAAGGAATTCTTCGACTTTTTATATTTTGCGCAGATCCGTAGGTGCGTCAGTTTTTATACAGACTCTGTATTGCAGGCCGGGGTGACCCAGCAGTTCTAGGCGCTTCAGTCAGGAACCGCGCGACCGCTACGATCGCAGGTTCGAATCCTGCCTCGGGCATGGATGTGTGTGATGTCCTTAAGTTCTGGGGGATGATGACCTGAGCAGTTAAGTCCCATAGTGTTCAGAGCCATTTGAACCATTTCTGAACTCTGTTATTGCTCTCTTTGCCGGTAGTCCTCTAACCGGATACTTGACCCTGAACATTTCGCGAGTTTCCTTATTCGAACCTGTTTTCACATACGCTTCCACAATTCCAGTTCTTTCTTCCATAGAGAAAGTCATTTTGCAGACCGCAAAAGAGAAACGTCTAGCTTCGGTGATGAAATAAACTGGTAAGATGACAGAAGATTGCTAAAAATCGATTACTATTGCATAAAACTGTCCGCTGTTGAAGCTGTTTACTCTATTTCAGAAGTCGGAATATCGCATTCGCAATCAAAAGGGAAGCAGGCTACTTTTAACGGAGTAATTTTTCGGCGAATGTCTGCAATAGCTTCTGTTGTGCGAACTGAAGGAATTCTTTATCGCTTTATATTTTGCGCACATCCGTAGGTGTGCCAGTTTTTATACAGACTCTGTATTACTCTCTTTGCTGGTAGTCCTCTTATAGGACACTTGACCCTTTCCTTAAGCCAACCTGTTTTTACATATGCTTCCACAATTCCAATTCTTTCTTCTATAGAGAAAGTCATTTTGCAGACCGCAAAAGAGAAGCGTCTAGCTTCAGTAATGAAATAAACTGAAAAGCTGACAGAAGATGGATAAAAATCGATTACTATTGCATAAAACTGTCCTTTGTTGAAGCTGTTTACTCTATTTCAGAAGTCGGAATATCGCATTCGCAATCAAAAGGGAGGCGGGCTACTTTTAATTGGTCAACCTAGTAGAAGACGCACCGCGCTGGCTGTTTACGGAGAATGACGGGGCCAACGGCAACCTCCTTCGGCCCACTCGTGCACTGTGCCCGTGACGTCACGGCGAGCGGCGCCGCGGTAGCCGACAGCAGCGCCTCGGATAAGATAAGCGGCGCGCGTCAGCTGTTTACCTGTCCGCGTCTCCGTCTCGGAATGTAATCTGGGCCGGCGCGCGCAGCTGCCTGGCAACAGGCGCTGCCGTAGTAAACAGCGCCCTTTGCGGGGAAAATTCTCACCGCGGGAGGCGCAGCCGGCGGTGCTGACACGCACGCGCAGCGCTGCTTGTGTATCGTGCGTATTCGTTACCGTCTAACGAGCAACCCACGCCATTCAAAGCACGATTTCGCCCCCCCCCCCCACCTAAAAAGATTTTCTGCTCTCATGTTTCCTTCAAAAATGGTTCAAATGGCTCTGAGCACTATGGGGCTTATCTTCTGAGGTCATCAGTCCCCTAGAACTTAGAACTCCTTAAACCTAACTAACCAAAGGACATTACACACATCCATGCCCGACGCATGATTCAAACCTGCGACCGTAGCGGTCGCGCGGTTCCAGACTGTAGCGCCTAGAACCACTCGGCCACTCTGGCCGACTTCATTTTTTTCTTCCCCGTGCGCAATTCGTGCCCGAGTCGGTATCGTTTCGAATTTCAACAATTCGTTACCCTCAGCGGACTCGTAGTAACGAGAAGTTTCGTAACTTTTCGCACTCATTCGTGCTGACTATGTTTTTCGTTTTGCTCCAGTTTCTTATTCACAGCGGCGAAAATTGTTACGGGGCCCTCACATGTTGATAATATTGTCAAGACGAATGGCCTCAGGACGCGTATCGATGTGTCGTCAATAGTAGAAATGCTTACGTGCAGTACTGATGACCCTCAAGATATTCTGAGTATTGTCACTGCATACTGAACATACGAGGTCAAGTAATATCCTCCAATCAGATGTAGCACTGTTGATATTTTTAAAAATATCGGGACTCCGATACATCGATATTTTGAAACATATTCATCGGTCCTTGATATATTGAGAAAAAGGTTTTGATATATCGATGGATAAAATATCGACGTACCTGCTTGTAAAAACATTAGCTGCACATTATAAATACACTGCCCGTTATAGAGCTATATACTCAAGTACTGATTTATTATTAGACATTCTGCGCATCAACAAGCTAGGGCTCGTGCTATTTTGTCTACAACGGACACGGTGAGACCTTGGCTGTATACAATTAATGTAGGTTGATTCTTACAAAGAAGAAGGCAGCAACCAGCTATTATTAACACTGCTATTTATTTAAGTAAATAGCGCCGTAACCGGTTTCGAACTGACATCATCAGATGGCTGTTTACAAGATTTGCAAGACACACTTTACATAATCGTCGGTTTTCGATTTTTATTCTTCCACTGTGGAGAAATATTTTTGGTGTGTTGCTGCCTTTGAAAATTTTGTTGCGAAGCTGCAGGACTGTATTTTTCAAATATTCCAAAGTATATGCAGCACTTATATGATTTGCCGCGCGGGATTAGCCGAGCGGTCTTAGGCGCTGCGGTCATGGACTGTGCGGCCGATCCCTGTGGAGGTTCGAGTCCTCCCTCGGGCATGGGTGTGTGTGTTTGTCCTTAGGATAGTTTGAGTTAAGTAGTGTGTAAGCTTAGGGACTGATGACCTTAGCGGTTAAGTCCCATAAGATTTCACACACATTTGAACTTATATGATCTGCACATCACCAAATTGTGCAAAGCACCACACACACACACACACACACAGACACACCAAAAAGTATTTGTCACATGTGAAGCTGACACAAAGATTGCAGTTTTACAGCCGGCCGGTGTGGCCGAGCGGTTCTAGGCGCTACAGTCTGGAACCGCACGACCGCTACGGTCGCAGGTTCGAATCCTGCCTCGGGCATGGGTGCGTGTGATGTCCTTAGGTTAGTTAGGTTTAAGTAGTTCTAAGTTCTAGGGGACTGATGACCTCAGAAATTAAGTCCCACAGTACTCAGGGCCATTTGCACCATTTTGCAGTTTTACAAGTACTACAGGGCTGAGAGGGCTCGCCTATCCCCCTTAGAGCACGAATTGAAAGGAAAACGACGTACGTTCACGATTTACGATAACGACTTTGCCAACAATTGGTAACTCTATGTAAGCGGAACAATAAAAGCTGTACGATGGGTTAATCTTTCGGTTTTGTCACGTATCGAATTTTTCCCCAACATTTGATGTCGACTTCCCTGCTTTTGTTTTGTTTTTGGTGTTTTTCTTTCATTTCCGTCAACGCCAGAGACCTAGCAGTTGTAGTGTCAAAACTGCGTGGTGAAGTTAAACTTTGCAGTTTCTGTTGGCAGCGCCGAGCGTCGACTAGGTCAGTATTTCCCCTCACAAGTCTCCGCCCACCGCAAATACCAATCTAGTCGTCAGATTTTTGGTCATTAATTTCAGCAACGGTTATTGAAGCTACACACCAGTTGCGTTAAAAATTGTTTATTAATGTCACTAGTCTGCTATTTCTTCACATCGGAAATCTTGTTATTCCATTCACACCGACCCCGGTCCCTCTCCTCCTTAGTGCAATCGGACTACTTACTACTTCTGTGCCACATACGCTTGCTTCATACAGTCAAAGACAAAGACTGGACGTGATGAAAGCTCAAAAGGCAGTACGGCTCTTTCACACAGTGAAAGTAAAATTGTGTTCTACTAAAAGGACAACTTCAAATACACACATCAAAAAAAGTTTTGCATCACCCCGCTTCCCAGAACTCCTGAAGATAGACGTTGACTGTGGATATTGTATCACAGACACAGTCCCTTTGACTGTTCAGAGATGTCACTAAACCCGACCAAAGATGTAAACAACCATGAATGAGTAGCGCCTACTAGATGGAGGGGGTCCGACAGCCGATCAGTTCCAGTCATTCCACCAGGAAGCAGGTACACGGCTCGAGTTGTCTGTAGTTCATCCCTGCCTAGACGGTCAATACCGCGGTTCGATCGCGTCCGCATTGCTACTTTGTCAGGAAGGGCTCTCAACAAGGGAAGTGTCTAGGCGTCTCGGAGTGAACCAAAGCGATGTTGTTCGGACATGGAGGAGACACAGACAGACGGGAACTGTCGATGACATGCCTCGCTAAGGCCGCCCAAGGGCTACTACTGCAGTGAATGACTACTACCTACGGAATATGGCTCGGAAGAACCGGACAGCAACGCCAACATGTTGAATAATGTTTTTCGGGCAGCCACAGGACATCGTTTTACGTCTCAAACTGTGCGCAATAGGCTGCATGATGCGCAACTTCACTCCCGACGTCCATGGCGAGGTCCATCTTTGCAAGCACACCATGCAGCGCAGTACATATGGGCCCAACAACACGCCGAATGGACCGCTCAGGATTGGCATCACGTTCTCTTCACCGATGAGTGTCGCAGATGCCTTCAACCAGACAATCGTCGGAGACGTGTGTGGAAGCAACTGGGTCAGAATCAACTCCTTAGACACACTGTCCAGTGAGTGCAGCAAGGTGGAGGTTCCCTGCTGTGTCGGGGTGGCATTATGTGGGGCCGACGTACGCCGCTGGTGGTCATGGAAGGCGCCGTAACGGCTGTACGATCCTCTGACCGATAGTGCAACCATATCGGTAGGATATTGCCGAGGCATACGTCTTCATGGACGACAATTCGCGCCCCCATCGTCAACATCATGCGAATGACTTCCTTTAGTATAACGACAGCGTTCGAGTAGAGTGGCCAGCATGTTCTCCAGACATGAACCCTATCGAACATGCCTGGAATAGATTCAAAAGGGCTGTTTATGGACGACGTGACCCAGCAACCACTATAAGGGATCTACGCCTAATCGCCGTTGAGGAGTGGGACAATCTGGACCAACAGTGCCTTGATGAACTTGGGGATAGTATGCCAGGACGAATACAAGCATGCATCGATGCAAGAGGACGTGCTACTGGGTATTAGAGATACCGGTGTGTACAGCAATCGTCGGCCGGAGTGGCCGTGCGGTTCTAGGCGCTACAGTCTGGAACCGGGCGATCACTACGGTCGCGGGTTCGAATCCTGCCTTGGGCATGGATGTGTGTGATGTCCTTAGGTTAGTTAAGTTTAATTATTTCTAGGTTCTAGGCGCCTGATGACCTCAGAAGTCGCATAGTGCTCAGAGCCATTTCAACCATTTTTGTACAGCTATCTGCACCCACCACCTCTGAAGGTCTCGCTGTATGGTGGTACGACATGCGGTGTGTGGTTTTCACGAGCAATAAAAAGGGCGGAAATGATGTTTACGCAGATCTCTATTCCAATTTTCTGTACAGGTTTCGTAACTCTCGGAATTGAACTGATGCAAAACTTTTTTGATGTGTGTATTTACCGAAAATTGTGAACAAAATACAGGGTGATTCAAAAAGAATACCACAACTTTAAAAATGTGTATTTAATGAAAGAAACATAATATAACCTTCTGTTATACACCATTACAAAGAGTATTTAAAAAGGTTTTTTTTTTTCACTCAAAAACAAGTTCAGAGATGTTCAATATGGCCCCCTCCAGACACACGAGCAATATCAACCCGATAAAAAATATCGATACTCTGATATTATAGACAAAAAACCTATTCAATGCAGTTGAGCTTCATGAACCAGGCACTCGGTGTCAGTAAGCACTGTTTCCATTTTCTATTCGCCTTTGTGAATATCATACCGCAGATTCAATTTTTCATGTAGCTTTTAACAAAAAGCGATTATTTTAACAGGCCTCTACACGGATAATTATTGTATATCTTTCGGACAGTCAGCTGAGGATCCTCTGCGACTCTGCTACCTTTATTAATTTGAAAATATAGTAAAGGTTGGTGATTTTGTTGCAGTTTGGAAAAACGGTTCCATTTCAAACAAATACGTCATACACTGAGACGACGAAAGTCATGCAATACCTCCTAATATCGTGTCGGATTTCCTTTTCTCCACGTGGTGTAGCAGGTGCATGTGACATGGACTCAACAAGTCGGTGGAAGACCGGTGGAGAAATATTCAGCCACGCTGCCTCTATAGCCGTCCGTTATTGCGAAAGTGTTGCCGGTGGAGGATATTTCGCACGAACTGACTTCTTGATCATGCCCTTCAAATGTTTGATGGGATTCATGTCGGACGATCTGGCTTGTTAAAACATTCGCTTGAATTGTCCAGAATGTTTTCCAAACCAATCGTGAAAAACTGTGACCCAGTGACATGGCGCATCGGGACATGGAGTCTATAAATGGCTGCAGGTGGTCTCCAGGTAGCCGGACATAATCATTTCCGTCAATGATCGATTCAGTTGGTCCAGAGGACGCAGTTAATTACATACAAGCACAGTGTACACCATTATGGAGCCACCATCAGCTTGCACCGTGCCTTTTCGACAACCTGGGTCTATGGCTTCGTAGTGTCTGCACCACACTCGTAGCCCGCATCTCGTGGTCGTGCGGTAGCGTTCTCGCTTCCCACGCCCGGGTTCCCGGGTTCGATTCCCGGCGGGGTCAGGGATTTTCTCTGCCTCGTGATGGCTGGGTGTTGTGTGCTGTCCTTAGGTTAGTTAGGTTTAAGTAGTTCTAAGTTCTAGGCGACTGATGACCATAGATGTTAAGTCCCATAGTGCTCAGAGCCAGCCACACTCGAACCCTACTACCAGCTCTTACCAACTGAAATCGGGACTCGTCTAACCAGGCCAAGGTTTTCCAGTCGTCTAGGATTCAACCGACGTGGTCACGAGCCCAGGAGAATTGCTGCAGATACTGTCGTGCTATTAGCAAAGGCACTCACATCAGTCGTCTGCTGCCACACCCCATTAACGCCAAATTTCGCCGCACCGTCCTATCGGATACATTCGTCGTACGTCCCACATTGATTTCTGCGGTTATTTCACGAAGTGCAGATTGTCTGTTAGCACTGACAACTCTACCCAAATGCAGCAGCTCTATGACGTTAAGTGACGCCCGACGGGCACTGCTTCGTCCGTGGTCGGAGGTAATGTCAGAAATTTGGTACGCTCGGCACTCTCTTTGACACTGTGGAGCTCGGAATATTGAATTGCCCAACAATTTCCGATGCGTTTAGATCGAACTACCATCCCTCGCTCAAAGTCTATTAACTCCCGTCGTGCGGCTATAATCACATAGGAAACCTTTCCACGTGACTCACCTGAGAACAAATACAGCTACGCCAGTGCACTGTCCTTTTACACCTTGTATATGCGATACTACTTCCATCTACTATATGTGCATAACGCTATCCCCTGACTTTAGAGTATATCTGCAATGAGTACTAAGAGGTCTGCGAAATGCGTGCCAGCTTCACCAAACTACTAAAGATGTTTTGCATTAGTGCACAACACATCCTTGACAGGCAGATAAAACTGCTTCATAGGTGTCCATACAATTTTACTAATTGTGTTTACCGATATTACAGAACTAAACTTGTAGCATTCGAATGATATGCCTGTCGGCAGAAATATCGAAGTTACTCCTAATCTATCGGCGACGGCGACTAACCCCACTTTAACGTACTTTCCTCTCTATTTGAGTACGTATCGACATTAACAATCCGTGGTACGAGGAAGGACAAATTCGGAAATAGTTTATGGCATCTTTCGAGAACGCAAATCCGATTTGAATCAGTAGGTTAACATGCAAGCTCCGTTTTTTCAGCCATTTTCTGACCAATTTCCTCTTTGTAGTTTTTTCCGTTGTTACAGCTAACTGCGGCACACCCTTTGTTTTGGGTGTTCGACCTCTTCACACTGTAAAATGCAGTTGCCACCTCACAGTATTGCCAATAGTATCGATGGTATGTAGGTTGCCTCAATATTCTGAAGGTTTGACATCCACACTACCGCCCATTAAAATTACTACACCAAGAAGAAATGCAGATGATAAACGGGTATTCATTGCACAAATATATTATGCTACATCTGACATGTAATTACATTTTCACGCAATTTGACTGCATAGATCCTGAGAAATCAGTACCCAGAACAACCACCTCTGGCCGTAATAATAGCCTTTATACGCCTACTGCGAACGGCTGAAAGCAAGGGGAAACTACAGCCGTAAATTTTCCCGAGGACATGCAGCTTTACTGTATGATTAAATGATGATGGCGTCCTCTTGGGTAAAATATTCCGGAGGTAAAATAGTCCCCCATTCCGATCTCCGGGCGGGGACTACTCAAGAGGACGTCGTTATCAGGAGAAAGAAAACTGGCGTTCTACGGATCGGAGCGTGGAATGTCAGATCCCTTAATAGGGCAGGTAGGTTAGAAAATTTAAAAAGGGAAATGGATAGGTTAAAGTTAGATATAGTGGGAATTAGTGAAGTTCGGTGGCAGGAGGAACAAGACTTTTGGTCAGGTGATTACAGGGTTATAAATACAAAATCAAATAGGGGTAATGCAGGAGTAGGTTTAATAATGAATAAAAAAATAGGAGTGCGGGTTAGCTACTACAAACAGCATAGTGAACGCATTATTGTGGCCAAGATAGACACAAAGCCCATGCCTACTACAGTAGTACAAGTTTATATGCCAACTAGCTCTGCAGATGATGAAGAAATTGATGAAATGTATGACGAGATAAAAGAAATTATTCAGGTAGTGAAGGGAGACAAAAATTTAATAGTCATGGGTGACTGGAATTCGTCAGTAGGAAAAGGGAGAGAAGGAAACATAGTAGGTGAGTATGGATTGGGGGGAAGAAATGAAAGAGGAAGCCGCCTTGTAGAATTTTACACAGAGCATAATTTAATCATAGCTAACACTTGGTTCAAGAATCATGAAAGAAGGTTGTATACCTGGAAGAATCCTGGAGATACTAAAAGGTATCAGATAGATTATATAATGGTAAGACAGAGATTTAGGAACCAGGTTTTAAATTGTAAGACATTTCCAGGGGCTGATGTGGATTCTGACCACAATCTATTGGTTATGAACTGCAGATTGAAACTGAAGAAACTGCCAAAAAGGTGGGAATTTAAGGAGATGGGACCTGGATAAACTGAAAGAACCAGAGGTTGTAGAGAGTTTCAGGGAGAGCATAAGGGAACAATTGACAGGAATGGGGGAAACAAATACAGTAGAAGAAGAAAGGGTAGCTCTGAGGGATGAAGTAGTGAAGGCAGCAGAGGATCAAGTAGGTAGAAAGACGAGGGCTAGTAGAAATCCTTGGGTGACAGAAGAAATACTGAATTTAATTGATGAAAGGAGAAAATACAAAAATGCAGTAAATGAAGCAGGCAAAAAGGAATACAAACGTCTCAAAAATGAGATCGACAGGAAGTGCAAAATGGCTAAGCAGGCATGGCTAGAGGGCAAATGTAAGGATGTAGAGATTTACCTCACTAGGGGTAAGATAGATACTGCCTACAGGAAAATTAAAGAGACCTTTGGAGAAAAGAGAACCACTTGTATGAATATCAAGGGCTCAGATGGACACCCAGTTCTAAGCAAAGAAGGAAAAGCAGACAGGTGGAAGGAGTATATAGAGGGACTATACAAGGGCGATGTTCTTGAGAACAATATTATGGAAATGGAAGAGGATGTAGATAAAGATGAAATGGGAGATAAGATACTGCGTGAAAAATTTCATACAGCACTGAAAGACCAAAGTCGAAACAAGGACCCGGGAGTAGACAACATTCCATTAGCACTACTGACAGCCTTGGAAGAGTCAGTCCTGACAAAACTCTACCATCTGGTGAGCAAAATGTATGAGACAGGGAGCGAAAGGCTATATACAATTTGTACAGAAACCAGATGGCAGTTATAAGAGTCGAGGGGCATGAAAGGGAAGCAGTGTTTGGGAAAGGAGTGAGACAGGGTTGTAGCCTCCCCCCGATGTTATTCAATCTGTATATTGAGCAAGCAGTAAAGGAAACAAAAGAAAAATTCGGAGTAGGTATTAAAATCCATGGAGAAGAAATAAAAACTTTGAGGTTCGCCGATGACATTGTAATTCTGTCAGAAGACAGCAAAGGACTTGGAAGAGCAGTTGAACGGAATGGACAGTGTCTTGAAAGGAGGATATAAGATGAACATCAACAAAAGCAAAACGAGGATAATGGAATGTAGTCGAATGAAGTCGGATGATGCTGAGGGGATTAGATTAGGAAATGAGACACTTAAAGTAGTAAAGGAAGTTTTGCTATTTAGGGAGTAAAATAACTGATGATGGTCGAAGTAGAGAGGATATAAAATGTAGACTGGCAATGGCAAGGAAAGCGTTTCTGAAGAAGAGAAATTTGTTAACATTGAGTATAGATTTAAGTGTCAGGAAGTCGTTTCTGAAGGTATTTGTATGGAGTGTAGCCATGTATGGAAGTGAAACATGGACGATAACCAGTTTGGACAAGAAGAGAATAGAAGCTTTCGAAATGTGGTGCTACAGGAGAATGCTGAAGATAAGGTGGGTAGATCACGTAACTAATGAGGAGGTACTGAATAGGATTGGGGAGAAGAGAAGTTTGTGGCACAACTTGACTAGAAGAAGGGATCGGTTGGTAGGACATGTTTTGAAGCATCAAGGGATCATAAATTTAGCATTGGAGGGCAGCGTGGAGGGTAAAAATCGTAGAGGGAGACCAAGAGATGAATACACTAAGCAGATTCAGAAGGATGTAGGTTGCAGTAGGTACTGGGAGAAGAAGAAGCTTGCACAGGATAGAGTAGCATGGAGAGCTGCATCAAACCAATCTCAGGACTGAAGACCACAACAACAACAACAACGCCTGGGCATTGAGTCAAACGGAGCTTGGATGGCGTGTACAGGTACAGCTGCCCATGCAGCTTCAACACGATACCCCAGTTCATCAAGAGTAGTGACTGGCGTATTTTGACGAGCCAATTGCTCGGCCATCGTTGACCACACGTTTTCAATTGGTGAGAGATCTGGAGAATGTGCTGGCCAGGGCAGCAGTCGAGGATTTTCTGTATCCAGAAAGGCCCGTACACGACCTGCAACATGCGGTTGTGCATTATCCTGCTGAAGTGTAGGGTTTCGCAAGGATAGAATGAAGGGTAGAGCCACGGGTCGTAGCACATCTGAAATGGAACGTCCACTGTTCAAAGTGCCGTCAGTGCGAACAAGAGGTGACCGAGACGTGTAACCAGTCGCACCCCATACCATCACACCGGGTGATACGCCAGTATGGCGATGACGAATACACGCTTCCAATGCGCGTTCACCACGATGTCGCCAAACACGGATGCGACCATCATGATGCTGTAAACAGAACCTGGATTCAGCCGAAAAAATGACGTTTTGCCATTCGTGCACCCAGGTTCGTCGTTGAGTACAGCATCGCAGGCGCTCCTGTCTGTGATGCAGCGTCAAGGGTAACCGCAGCCACGGTCTCCGAGCTGATAGTCAGTGCTGCTGCAAACGTCGTCGAACTGTTCGTGCAGATGGTTGTTGTCTTCCAAACGTCCCCATCTGTTGACTCAGGGAACGAGTCGAGGCTGCACTATCCGTTAAAGCCATGCGGATAAGATGCCTGTCATCTCGACTGCTAGTGATACGGGGCCGTTGGGATCCAGCACGGCGTTCCGTATTATCCTCCTGAACCCACCGATTCCATATTACGCTAACAGTCATCGGATCTCGACCAACGCGAGCAGCAATGACGCGATACGATAAACCGCAATCGCGATAGGCTACAATCCGACCTTTATGAAAGTCGGAAACGTGACGGTACGCATTTCTCCTCCTTACACGAGGCAACACAACAACGTTTCACCAGGCAATGCCGGTCAACTGCTGTTTGCGCATGAGAAATCGGTTGGAAACTTTCCTCATGTCAGCACGTTGTAGGTGTCGCCACGGCGCCAACCTTGTGTGAATGCTCTGAAAAGCTAATCATTAGCATATCACAGCATCTTCTTCCTGACGGTTAAATTTCGCGTCTGTAGCACGTCATCTTCGTGGTGTAGGAATTTTAATGGCCAGTAGTGTAGTATTGTCAACAAATACTAAACAAGTGCAGGCCGCTTTAGTGGCGCACAGTTATGAATACTTTCTGTCACTCGCAAGTGTTTTCTTAAAACTGGTAACCCTGCGGTATCCGCCGTGCAGCAAATAGCTAGTTTTTTCTAGAGCGCACCGTAGATTTGCGCTCTACCACAACTACGGTCCGGTAATTTTGGTACACTACACAAATGACGAAGTACATGGTAGGATTAGCAGTAGAATTGGTAGGATCGGTAGGGAAAGAAATATAAATGAATGTGTGAGAGACGAACTGGGAGCCGACTACTTCTCTATGTTTTTTTGTTTCTTTTGCACATAATTAGAACCGCCCATCGTTCACTATTAGTCTACTGTGTATTTTGTGTCCATACAAAATATAAATTGCATTTTGTAAGTTATAATAATTAGCTCATCATGTAACTTCTGGACTTTTATGTAACTAAAGCAATTGCTTTTGACGCAAGTAGCTACAGTTTACATGCACAAACGTAAATAATGTATAAATTATCGTTGTTATTTCGTAATCTACAGAATATTCTTCATCATGATCAAAGACAAGAGTTTCCTGCTATTACTCATAAATACGAAAGCAACAGAATCAAGTTTTATATATGTTCGACGACGTATTGATCAGATATTTTATATTTTTGTTTTGCGTTGTTTTATTTTATCTTATTGTTGAGGAAATTTCATTTCCCAGTTCTATACGATAAATCTGTATTTTTTCGTCATTTTTATTACAATATCTACGTTTCGCATTACAAATCAATAATTTTCGTATAAGACGTCAATTAAACATAGACAATAACTTCAATTTTACTGCAAATACTGTTTACTTGTAACAGACATGAGGACAACTATATAGAACTGAAGTATTCCGTAGGTTACCTGGCTCTTTATACACCCTCACTCAATTTGTGGACTGTTCACCGCTTCCGGTTTTTAAGAGAATCTAGTACGACACTGACCGTATACGTAAGAAAAGCGATCGATCTGAGGTAACGCCCGATACGTATGCAACACACCTAACGTACAGGAAACGCGGATCCGACTGTAACTGAGCAAAGCTACCGTAGTCTGTGCTTACTTAGTCTACGGTAGCCTACATTAGTTTTACAACTCTAGCCTACACGGTTAAACAGAGGTTCAAACATAACAGAAATGCGGAAAATAGCCGGAGCGCAGTTACTGCTGCGTATGGCATGCGGCCGTGCCTTTTCTCCTGCCACTGCGAAACCCCACCGCTGTGTCTACTACGTGAGGCAGTAGTGCGGCGTCGCTATTTGGAAATTACTGAGACGTAAGAAGCTCGACTCTTGCAACTTCATGTGTTACCACCGACGCCAGTATAATCGCGGTAACCGTAGTGTAAATCGGTATGTAAAAAAAAAAAAAAAAAAAAAGTTCAGGAATGAGAGCCCATTCAAATTGGCGCGTTCACGAGCACCGTTACTCACAACTGGCTAGGATAGCGAAGAAGAATTGTGTGTAGAGGTCACATCGGTGCAATGGCGTTCAGTAGCGAAAGTTACGAGCAACAAGTGCTTCATAACGGACATGAGTCTCGACAAAACCGAATACACTCGGTACTACATTTCGTAGTTATTTTTACAGCCTTACTGACATCCGCACGTATGTCGCGACAGCAACTTTTAAAGTTCTTACAGAAACTATGAAATAAGAACATTTTTGCCAGGAAATAGATTAGAAAATGAGATAGGTATTAGATGAGTTTTGCTGTTTGTGCAGTAAAATAACTGATAATGACACAAATAGAGAGAATATAAAATATAGACTGGTCGTATCTAAAAAAGCTTCTCTGGAAAAGAGAAGATGATTAACATCTATACATCCTGGAACTATCTGGTAGATTAAAACTGTATGCCGGACCGAGACTCGAACTCGGAACCTTTACCATTTGCGGGGAAGAATTTTAAGAATCGAGAGGTGGATACCCAGAAGTTCCGTTGGCTGGATCTTCGCCTCCTCAGGGAGGAAATGTTCCACCTCTAATTTTTTGTCCATCCTTGTGATCGGAGGTCCAGATGACATCGGCCGTTGACTTACTTAAGAAAATGAAACATCTACAGTAGTCTTCATGATGTCATTCATTGTATGGCTATACGGATAGTGTTAACCCCTTTAGCATCAACTAAAGCCTCACGTTGGTGTACTGAAGCACCGAAACTGGTAGCCATATAATAAATAACATCATAAGCACGGCTGTAGACGTTTCATTTTCTTCCACACCTAAGGAGGAGATTGGTGTTTAACGTCCCGTCGACAGCGAGGTAATTAGAGACGGAGCACAAGCTGGAATTAGGGAAGGATAGGGAAGGAAACATGCCGTGCCCTTTCAAGGGAACCATCCCAGGATTTGCTTGAATTAGTCTAGGGAAATCACGGGAAACCTAAATCAGGATGGCCGGACGCGGGACTGAACCGTCGCTCTCCCGGATGCGAGTCCAGTGTGCTAACCACTGCGCCACCTCGCTCGGTCCACAGCTAAGGCTGTCGGTCGTGCGTACTCCAGGCAAAATTAATCGTAATGTTGATTTTACGAACTTATTTGCCATGATCTCACTGCGCGCTAAGTCGCAATGTAAACAAATATGAGCTTGACACGCTCCACAGACGGAAGTACGGTACGTCATCTCCGGGCGGCCGCTGAAGCCTGACTATCTGACCTTTTTTAAGAGGAAGCAGGTTAAACAAAGCATATTTAACCATGCAAGCATAAATACAACGTAAAGCCCGTCCTTTAGGCGGAACCAACATTAGACACTACACTCGAACAACTGTAAGCAACATAAGAGATGTGACGTCGCAGACAAAGAGAGAAGATGGAGCGGGGACGTGGTGTAAGCTTTGCAGGCAAATGTTTTTTATTCCAGTCTTTGATCGCAATGTCAATTCTTTTGACGATGATCGGTTTCAGTCAGTCATGACCATCCTCAGATCTTTTCTACACCATGTCCTAAAGTGATAAGGCCGTAATCGCATCGTCAAAACATACACTCCTGGAAATGGAAAAAAGAACACATTGACACCGGTGTGTCAGACCCACCATACTTGCTCCGGACACTGCGAGAGGGCTGTACAAGCAATGATCACACGCACGGCACAGCGGACACACCAGGAACCGCGGTGTTGGCCGTCGAATGGCGCTAGCTGCGCAGCATTTGTGCACTGCCGCCGCCAGTGTCAGCCAGTTTGCCGTGGCATACGGAGCTCCATCGCAGTCTTTAACACTGGTAGCATGCCGCGACAGCGTGGACGTGAACCGTATGTGCAGTTGACGGACTTTGAGCGAGGGCGTACAGTGGGCATGCGGGAGGCCGGGTGGACGTACCGCCGAATTGCTCAACACGTGGGGCGTGAGGTCTCCACAGTACATCGATGTTGTCGCCAGTGGTCGGCGGAAGGTGCACGTGCCCGTCGACCTGGGACCGGACCGCAGCGACGCACGGATGCACACCAACACGGTAGGATCCTACGCAGTGCCGTAGGGGACCGCACCGCCACTTCCCAGCAAATTAGGGACACTGTTGCTCCTGGGGTATCGGCGAGGACCATTCGCAACCGTCTCCATGAAGCTGGGCTACGGTCCCGCACACCGTAAGGCCGTCTTCCGCTCACGCCCCAACATCGTGCAGCCCGCCTCCAGTGGGAATGGAGGGACGAATGGAGACGTGTCGTCTTCAGCGATGAGAGTCGCTTCTGCCTTGGTGCCAATGATGGTCGTATGCGTGTTTGGCGCCGTGCAGGTGAGCGCCACAATCAGGACTGCATACGACCGAGGCACACAGGGCC